>NW_006408678.1:7136574-7165511 GCF_000296735.1 Chrysochloris asiatica | reverse complement strand
AATGTATGATTGTAGCCGTTTCTGTATTACCTCTAGCAAAACTTTACTCGCTTGAGATATCAAAGAGATTGTCTGATGTTTTCCGCATTCCGCTGGGTCACCTCTCTTTGGAATGGGCGCAAATATGGATCTCTTCCTATCAGTCAGCCAGATAGTTGTCTTCCAAATTTCTTGACAGTGTAGTCACTTAATAATACTTAATAGAGTTCCTTTTTTCTCTCATTTGAATTTAGGACAGATAGATTCATTTTCCTCTGCTGTAAGGAGCTCTGGTCGGTGGTTCAAGCTCACCAGCTGCTCCTTGGAAACCCTATACAGGTCGCTATGGGTCAGAATCGACTCGACGGCACTTAACAACAAGAAACTCTGGTAGTGTAGTGGTTACGAGTCAGGCTGTTAACCTGAAGGTCAGCAGTTCGAAACTACCAGTCATTCCATGGGAGAATGATTTGAGACTTTCTGCTCCCATAATATTTACAGCCCCAGAAACCCTATACAGGGTATCTATGAGTTGGAAACGACTCCACGGCACATAACAACTACCACCATATTTAGTTGTGGTGTTCTGGCGTGGCACTGTAGGTTAATGTACTGGACTGCGTAGTTGTTTTGAGCTGCAAGGTCAGCAACTCAAGCTCACCAGCTGCTCCTTGGGAACCCTACACAGTGTTGCTGTGGGTCGGAACATAACAACAACAATAACAAATATAGTTGGCAAAGGTGGGCTATGTTGGCTCATCACTTTACTGAATACCTTGTATTTCTACAGTGATTTGCTATTACAAAATCTGTCTTATGAAGCTCATTTTTAAATAAGAAAAAACAAAAACAATGATCTGGTTGTATTCAATCTATGCAAAATCCTGTGAAATAGATATTAACCCCATTTTACAAATGAAGAAACATTCCTATTTGTTCAAATGGCAGCCCATACCTCACACATTGTTGTTGTTATATGCCGTCGAGTTGGTTCTGACCCATAGCTACCCTGTATAGGGTTTCTGAGGAGCAACTGGTGAGCTTGAACCACCAACCTTGCAGTTCAAATGGCTGTGCAGTCTGGCACATTAACCCACAGCGCCACACCAGGACTCATACCTCACACATAGTAGGTGCTTAATAATACTTAATTGAGTTTATATCATACCAACTGTAATTAAATGGAGTTTCTTTTATCTCACATTTGCATTTGGGACAGTGAGTCTCATTTTCACAGATGACACTTTGATGGTTGAAGACCACAAATTCTGTCAGTAGAAGAATCTAGTCTCAAACCTAGGCTCTGTCTTTTGAAAGCATGAGAGGCGTTAGTTCTGTGCCGAGTTGCCGCATATGAGGTCTTCTGAGCCCATTGCACACCAGGGGTCTTGTGAGCACACACCCAACAGGATTTCTCATGCTTGGTGAAATCTTGATGTTTTATTTATGTTTTTTCCAGGCTTGTTAACTGAAATTCAGTGTAAATCTAAACGACTAAGGAAAAATGTGAAACAGCATGCAGATCAGCCCGTTAGTGAGGACAGCCAAGGACGGGATTTACGACAAGTGACGTCCACCACTAAGTCATGCAGGGTAATGACATGCAGTCAGTTGTGTCTGTGGAAGCCAGCGGGACCTAAACTTCTAGGTGCATGGAGATCTAGCTGGGAGGCTTTTGCATTAGAACCACAACCACAGACAGAATTCCCATTCTAATTGTACCTAAATGGATCTCTTCTTTTCTTTTGAACCAAGACAGTATACTACATGCTTTGGAGTTGGAATAATAGCAGTATATAAAGAAAAAAGTGAAATAATAGCAATAAATAAGTGCAGTATATAAAACAAAATAATAGCAGGGCATAAAGCAAAAAGCATAAGTTCTCCTCCCCAACTTGATTCCCCTGGGACTACCCAGAAGGTGCCAGTGGAATGGTTGAGTGATAAAATGAGTTCTTTTCAAACTCAGTCTTGATGGCTTTTCTCTTCTGTCATTGAGAAGAGAGGCTTTAACTCGGAGGGTGTAGACTGAAGAGAGGTTTCTGAGTTAGTCCATCTCGATGGACTAGACAGAGTGCACACACATCTGTGAACCAATACAGAAAAGTCCTTCCCACTGGGTCACAAATCACTCAAAAGAAATCCCTTGAGAAACTTGAAACACCAGCATGACACACGGTAAGTACAGGATATTTGGAGGAGCGATCATTTTCCATTAGCTGAGAAACCAATAGGTCACAAATGTTCAAGTCACCCCCTCCTCAATATTTATTAGTCTAATGACCAAGGAAGTGTATCCACATTTAGTTTTGCAAGTATGTTGTTGTTGTTGTTTTGTACCGTGGAGTAGGTTCCGACTCATAGCGACCCTGCATAGGCTTTCCAAGGTTGTACTCTTTACAGGAGCAGAAAGCATCATCTTTCTTTCATGGAACAGCTGGTAGTTTTGAACTGCTGACCATGAGACTAGCATCCCAATTCATAACCACTACGCTACCAGAGCTCATTTTTTCAAGTATATCATTTTTTATTGATTTCAGAAAAGATTGTTGTTGTTGTTAAGTGCCGTCGAGTCGGTTCCGACCCGTAGCGACCCTGTACAGGGTTTCCGAGGCTGTAAATCTTTATGGGAGCAGAAAGCCTCATCTTTCTCCTGCTAGTTTTATATAAAATACTATTTTACCATAGTACTTTGTCAGTAGTACATTGGTAGTAAGAAGCAAGAGCTGACACCTTACTTATACTCTTTAAAAGGTATTACTAAGAGAGAAAGTACTGTGTAGGGTCCAGATTGCTGACTTTCGGGGAGTCAGCAAATTTTTCTATAAAAGGCCAGATATATTAGGTCTTGCATCACATGATCCTTATTAATACTACTCGGCTCTGCCATTACAGTGTGAAAGTAGACTAGACAACATATAAACAAAATAAGTGTGGCTGTGTCCCAATAAAGCTTTATTTATAAAAACAGGTGGATGAATGACCTTAGACACAATCTTCACTTTTTCTGTGGGAAAATTTCCTTAGTTATGATTTAATCTTGAACTTTCACTGATATTCTTTATGAATGTTGTTGTTGTTAAGTGTCGTCGAGTTGGTTCCGACCCATAGTGACCCTGTATAGGGTGTCCAAGGAGCAGTTGGTGAGCTTGAACCTCCGACCTTGCAGTTCAAACGGCTTTGCAGTCTGATGCATTAACCCACAGCACCATACCAGGACTTAGTCTTACTATATTTCATAATCAGATTAATAGTTGTTCCCAAGAAATACATTTGTTGTTGTTGTTAAGTGCCATTGAGTGGGCTCTGACTCATAGCAACCTTGTATAGGGTTTCTGAGGATTGGCTGGTGAGCTTGAATCACCAACTTTGCCATTCAAACCGACCTTACAGTCTGGAGCATTAACCTGCAGCACCACACTAGGACTCCAGGAAATACATACATGAAAGAGACATTTTATTCCCATTTACAAACAAGAAAATGAATCACTAAATGTAATACAGTTTTTCCAAGGACATAAAGAAAGCACCAAAGGCCTTAGTCCCTGCCATATTTAGGATTTTTCCCCCCATTATTTTCTACTATTAGGTCACTTCAGATGAATGGTCATATAGGAAGGTTGCCTAATTGTCACTCTAGCCCTAATATCTTTTATTTTCTTGCCAGTGTAGGAGAAAACTGAACTCACCCCAGACCAACAGAACCTTCTACATTATATTATGGATTCATATAGCAAGCAGAGGATGCCTCAGGAAATAACAAATAAAATTGTATGTATAATATCTGAAAATATATGGGCTTAGTTAGCATTTTATAAGCTTGGAGGTAGAATTTATATATGACTATCTTCCTTTGAAATGATGAGAGCTGAGAGTTAAAGTTATACATTTAAACTCTGTTGTTGTTACTAAGTGCCATCAAGTCAGTTCTGACTCATAGTGACCCTTGTATAGAGTTTCCAAGGAGCGGCTGGTGGGTTTGAATCATCGACTGTGTGGTTAGCAGTCCAGTGGTTATCCTACAGCGCCACACCAGGACATTAAACAATTATGGAGTAAGAAGTTTCTCATGAATCTTGGTAATAATAGTTTTTCTCCAAAGATCTGAGGAATATGAACTGACTCTTAACATTTTTATGGAGAGATTTTATAATCTGGTTCTTCATAGGTCTAATGATTTTATATTGATTTGTCTTTTTGTTGTAACTTATTAATCATTTGGGTTTGTTTGTTTGTTTTGCATTTTAGTTAAAAGAAGAGTTCAGTGCAGAAGAAAATTTTCTCATTCTAACTGAAATGGCTACCAGTCATGTGCAGATTCTTGTTGAATTCACAAAAAAGCTACCAGGTATGTACTTACTTCTCTGCTACATTATACAATATTTGTGTAATGGTCAGACAGGAGTGTCTGTTCATTGTAAAATAGCAATTGTAAACATTTGCTGCCCCTTGGATGCATTAAATTAATGAGCTAATGACCATAGACATGAAATGTTAGAGCCAGAAAAGATCTTTAAAATAATTTCTATGATTTCTTATAAATTGGTAAACAAATTGAGACTTTACAAAATTGTCATTTATTCATTCATTAACCATTTGTTGATATTGGCGATGTTGTAGAATAAAGCACTCTGCCACATGGTCGATTTGAGCCACAAGGTTGACAGTTCAAATTCACCAGCCATTCCTCAGAAACCCTATACAGGGTTGCTATGAGTCAGAACCGACTCGATAGCACTTAACAATAACAACCACATACTAAGTATCATTGCTTTGAAGGATAGTGATTAGAAGTTATAATTAAAATATATCTGTTATTGTCCTTAAGCGCTGTCAAGTTGGTCTGACCCATGGTGACCCTGTACAGGATTTCCAAGGCGTGGTTGGTGAATTTGACCCACTGATCTTTTAGCTACCAGTCCAGTGTTTATTCTACAATGCCCTGTATATAAAATGCTGTTTAAACGTAGAAAAAGGAGTTACTAATTTTGTCTGGGAAAGACAGGGAGGCTTCAGAGAGAGTCATATATTCAAGTTGTGTCTAAAAGGAAAAGGAATTTGCAGGGTGACATGAAGGAGAAAGGGCATTCCAAGTAGAGATGTTGCTTGTGCAAATGTAAGGGGACATGCATAGGATTGAGATTATTAGGGATGAGAGAGAAAACGCAGCATGACTGGCATTCAGAAGTGCCTTGTAAGAAAGCCCTGGCGATTTGTTTCTCAAAGGTCATAGCTACTGAAAACCACACTGAGCCCAGTTCTATTCTGACGCACATTGGATCCCCATGAATCAAAACTGACTTGATGGTTCACTCCGGCATATATAATAATTTACACCTCCAAAGGGCACATTCTGCAAGTCTGCCACCTGACCACAAGCTCTTAGTCCCTCTCTTCCCATGAATCTAGAGTTCTCAGCCTCTCCCCTTCTCCATGACCCCGTCTCTGCCTTCATCTCTGGCACCGTTGCTTTTCTGGATAAGGTTCCACATTCTGCTTGTGCTCTTCTCCCTTGATGGTCCTAGGATCCTCTGTTTCTGGACTGTAAGATTAACCACTCCCCCATTTTTGTTACAAAACGTCTACCTTTACAATTGTGACAGTCACAATTAGTCATGATAACAATTATTCACTATTGAATCATATGAATCTTATCCCAATCTCTTTTCACTGGATCCATCTAGACAAGATGAAAACTATTCAGTGGGGACACTTTCTTCCCCCCCATACTCTTAAACTAAACTCCCTCTTGAAACCTTGTAAGCCAGCCCCTTCGTGCGTTTATCGCCCCCTCATTTTAGGTAGCCAATGTCTAAGTTGCCCATCCCTATTTACCCTGTGTACAAGGGTATTGATACGTGATGCGAAGCCTTCTCTCTCTGTTGGTATTTAGAGTTACTACCTCCATGAGTATAGGTCAGGTTCATCAAATTGAAGCAATTTACCCCTGTTTCCTTTATCCAAAGGAAAAAAAAATTTTTTTTTTAAATCTTCCTCTAGTCAAGTTCTGATTATCAAGCCATCGAAGCTAGCTCAAATAGGTACTATCTGCAAGTTTGGGTGTTCTTGTGCATCTCCCCTCACTTCATATAAACTGGATGTTTCACTCTCAGCTCTGGCCCTCTGTGGCTATGTCTTTCTCCATGGGCTCAAGTGTCCTCAAGTCTCACCACACATTGGACCAACCAGTCCTTCCTCTTCTCTCTCCTCTCCAAGTCAATGGGAGTCAATGGATTGTGGTTGAACTCAGATCATTTCTTCATTACTGTCTTTCCCCCTCTTCCACTCACCAGTAGACCAATGTGCTCGCCAGCAAGCTTGCATGCCTGTTTGTGTGTTCCCTTTGAGTTTCAGTCTTAGAAGGGAGTTTGTCCTGAAGAAACTTGGTTGCTTGCCTTGATGGCTTCCTGGAGAACAGCTTGCTTATTCTTGTAGTAGCCAGTCATGATGACATTTTGGGGGGGGTTTTGTTGATGATCTTTCTTTGAAGATGTATCTTCTGTCACTCTAGTTGTTACAGGCTGGTCTGCTTGTCCTTGTTAGTGGGAATTTCCTACCTCATAAGGTGCTGAATGTGACTCAGGAATCCGCCTAAGGTCCTATACTCTGCAAAGGCTTTACACTGGGCAAGTTATAGAACCCCTTTTAGGTATTCCAATCAGTTACAGGCTGAAGACAGGCTTACATGTTTTCTGTAATCATGTTTTCCAACATTCCTTTCTATCCCACTCAAGTGCCTATTTTACAACAGTAGGCAAGGGAAAATAATATTCATAAGACAGTCAAGCATTTTAATATTCTTTCCCCTCTTCAAGCTATGCCAAGATCTTTGTATCACAGAGCACTGTTGTTCCAAGGTTGAACATGCATCACTATTTACCTCTGTCCCACTTAGGCCATGCAAACCTGTCTCAGTGTTCCCCTATCTATCTTGTTCTTCTGCCTCCTCCCCCTTCTTGTATTGCCCTCCCCAACACCCAAACTAAACCTCCCACCCTAACCCCTCTGTTGTGGTTACCTTATATCCCGTTAACTCTTCCCTCCATTTAAGACAGTCTATTTTATCCTGTAATCTACCTGACCTTCCCACCACCTGGATCTCTGTTATTCTGTGTTTACCTTCTTTCATATTGTAATTGTTTTGATCATAGACTGACCTCCCAGATCCTCTTTTCTTATAATTTTATTCTGTTCTTGACTCTTCCATTTGTCAATTGAGTTCAGGGTGACGCTGCCTTGTACATCATTCTCTGGTTGTTGTCTGGTCTCGTTGGTTCTCAGTCCACAGAACTTCCTTTAGAATGTTTTTCATAGTAGGGTTGGCTTTGGCAAAATCCCTTAGCTTCTGTTTATCCTGGAATGTTTTGATTATACCATATTTAATTGACATATTTGCTGGGTAGAGGATTCTTGGGTGGCAGTTTTTTTCTTTCAGGGTTTTATATATGTCTCCCCATTGCCTTCTTGCCTGCATGGTTTCTGTTGAGAAATCCAAGCTTAATCTGATTTTCTTGCCTTTGTATGTTACACTTCTCTTATCTCTAGCCACTTCTCTTATCTCTAGCTGCTTTCAGGATTCTGCCCTTATCTTTGAAGTCGGAGAGCTTGATTATTATATGTCTTGGTGATTGTCTTTTAGGGTCTATCCTTCCTGAGGTTCATTGAGCTTCTTGAATGCTTATCTTTTCACTTTTCAGGATGTTAGGAAATTTTTCTTCCAGAAGCTCTTCAACTGTCTCCTCTGTGGACTTATGTGATTGATTCTTCCTGTTCTGGAATGCTGATAATTCTTAAGCTATTCCTCTTTATGTTGTCCAACATGAATCTTAGGCCTTCTTCAGATTTTTTAATCCTTTTTTGTGCTTGCTTTTCTATCTTAGTAGTGTGGAGAGATTTATTTTCTAGCTCACTAGTTCTGGCTTCTGTATCTTCAGTTCTACTCCTTTGCCCTTTCAGTGTATTGTCCACTTCTGATATTCTATTATTAATTGTTTTGACCTCTTTCTGTAGGTTTTGAATTGTTTCTAATGCTGTATCTATTTTATTTGATTGTTCCTGTAGCACTTTCCAGACTTCTTCCTTATTTTTCTCAACTCCATTGTATAGTGTTTTGATCAACTTTATAATCATTTTTCTGAGTTCCTTCTCAGGCATTTCCAAAGACTGCCCATCTTCCAGTATGGAGGGTAGGTCTACTTTCAGCTTATTTACCTCAGTTACTTTATCTCGTTTCTGGACATGTGTTGATATGGTCATCTGCTTCTGTTTTGGGGCATATTCAGGAGTTATCTGTGGCATTAATACTTAGATGGGTGTGTATTATGATGTTTTTTATGCTTTCTGATTGCCTCCAGGTAGATGTGATCAGGAGATGGGCTTCCCTTTTCACACTTCTTACTGAGAAATTTTAAGATGCCATTGTTGGTTGTTGTGACATAAATCAGGATTTAATTTTTTACCTATTTCCTTTTTAGTCTGCCTGTCCCCCTCCACAATACCTGTTCAGGCCTTTTTCCTAGTAATAAACAGTTCAAGGCCAGCTGTGGCCATTTTGCACTATTGTTTGACTTTAAGTAGAAACTGACACTTTAAATTTTGAGGAGATCTGTGCGCATGTATAGTAGAACCCTCCAGGGGTGGGGGTGGGGTGTTCACTCACTCAGCACCCCCTCTAGTCACCTGAATGGAGGTGCACAGACAGCGAGAGACTAATGAACAGATGTTGTTGTTGTTGTTGTTAAGTGCCCCCCCCCAAAAAAAAACAAAAAACAAAAATCCACACCTTTATCTCCGTGGTATCTCTGTAGTTCTGTCAGGAGTCTGTGGCTGCTCTGATCCTTCACCCACTTGGTCTCTCCCAAGATGGCAGCTCTGGGAGCAGCTGAGTATCTTGGTTTAGAAAGCAATGGATTTCTTGCTTCTGCTCCAAATTCCCCTAGCTGTAAGCCTTCCAACCTTCTAAATATTCCTTTATATGTGGTTCAGAGTTCTAGCACCATACCCTGTGCCTGCTTAGTCCGTATTCTGTGCTGTTGCTGATGGAGCTCCTCACTGCACTTCTACCCAATCCACCATCTTCTTTGTTCTTCAAGGCTATAATTTTTATGAAAGCAGATGGCAGGTCTTTACTCCCATGGAGCCACTGGTGGGTTCCAATCAGTGACCTTTCAGTTAGTAGCTGAGCATTTTGCTACTGTTGTTGTTAAGTGCCTTCAGGTCAGTTCTGACTCATAGTGATCCCATATAGGGATTCTAAGGAACAGCTGGTGGGTTTGAACTACTGACCTTGTGGTTAGACGTTCAGTGCTTATCCTACAGTGCCACCTGGGACTCCAATAATGTAGTAGCACAACTCTGTACTTCTCCTAAAGCACTACACCAGGACTTATAAAATCTAAGTAATATATGTAGTCAGTGTTGTTGTTAAGTGTTGTCTATTAATCACAATTTTAGGAACTCTGGTAACATAGTGGTTACAAGTTGGACTGCTAACCTCAAGGTCAGCAATTTGAAACTACCAGCCATTCCATGGGAGAAAGATGAGGCTTTCTACTCCCATAAAGATTCACAGCCTCGGAAACCCTATACAGGGTCGCTATGAGTTGGAACTGACTCCTGGGCACATAACCAACCAGCTATAACACTGTACTATTAAATGAACTTTCTGACATAGAATTTTAATTAGAAATGTTAATTTGCCTTCTATTTGACAGCATTATTGTATTATTTTATTGCATGTGTCACAGATAGACACAAGCCTACGTAAATCTCATAAAATGTGGGGAGAAAGTTCTTACTATCATTGAAATATTAATATTTTCTCATTTCTTTATCAACAATGAAAGAGGAACTCAATTTGTTATATGCTAATTAGGATGATGGCAATCTCTCGGTCAAAAACAAGATTATATAAGAACAGAAACTGTTAGGGTAGAGGGTTAGGAAAGAAAAATATAATAATGTTTGAGGCCTTTTATGGTCAAAAAGAATTTTCAGTGCATATAATCAGTTGGTCTTAAACCAAGAAATAATTGAAGACAAAAAGTATCTTATTGATAAAAAGGTAGCTAATATGTCACAACTGTCTTTATTTCCAATACTTAGCCCAGTTTCTGAGAGAGAGAAAGTGTATAATCAATGTGTGGTCAATGAGTAAGAAAAAAAAAACAAACAAAATACCAAAGCAGTTGCCATGAAGTTCATTTCAACTCACGGTGACCCCGAGTGTGTCCGAGTAGAACGGTGCTCCATAAGGTCTTTTTGTTTTTTTTAACTTTTTATTGGGTTTGAGTGAACGTTTACAGAGAAAACTGGTTTCCCATTCAATAATTCATACACGTTTTGTTTCTTGACGCTAACTGCAGTCCCTAGGATGTAACAGCACTTTTTCTACTTCCTTTCTATATTTTCTATTTCCATTCGTCCTTCTTTCCATCCAATTCCTGCTTTCTAAGCTTTATCCCTGGGCAAATGTTCCACTTTTGACGTCATCTGGTTGATTGTTCATAGCGCATTCAAGGACTGATTTTTTTGGAAGTAGCTCTCCACACCTTTCTTCCTAGGTGTCTTGGAGTCAACTTGAACCTCCAACTTTAATCCTTAACAGTGCTCTCTTCTCTAAATTCCCATTGGCATTACATCTTTTCTGAAACCATTTAGATCCTGATGGCTTTGATTTGCCTCTGTTTATACCAACGTGTGCATGCACACATGTGCATGTATGTTTTACTTCCCACTTATTCCATCATGTACGCAACAATAATTCTTGAAAACCTGTTACATGACAGACACTGGGGATATAGACATGAACAAAAGACACTTCTGCCCTCAAGGATTTTGCATTCCTGTAGCAATGTCAATCAACACAAAAGCTGAGCTATTTTATCCTCAGGTAATAGTAACAGTTTAAACAAAAGTAAAGCAAGTAGGGAATAAATACTGAAGAGTTCTGCTTTAAGGATACTAACCTATGGTGCTGTTAGTTAGAATCGACTTGATGGCCACAGCTTTGGGATTTTCAACCTTGAAGCAGGGATTTGAATGCAGTAGGGGAGTCTGGAGGGAAAGGGTGCTGATATTTGGAGAAGAACATACACCGTGAGGCAGAAGCAGGTTGTGTGTTCAAAGCAGAGACAGAAGTCAGTGTGTCAGAGGCTTGAAGATTGAGAGGGAGGAGTAAGAAATGAGGTCACGAGACCAATCCTTGTATCAAAGATGTACTCCTTTCCTAAAGCTGCTATAACAAAATTCTGTACAGCACTGAAGGTTGGAAGTTCAAATCAGCATGTCAGCTAGGCCATATTCCCTCCATAGTCTATAGAAGACTTTCTTGTTTCTCCTAGCTGCTGGTAGCCCCAGGAGTTCCTGGACTTGTAGCTACATGTCAGATGGCCTTCTTTCCTGTCTCTCTGTGTCTTCTCTCCCCTTGTTTAAGGAAGGACACTGTACTCAGATTGGATTAGGGCCACCCTAACTTCCACATTATGTCCTCATGTTAGCTGGTAACATCTTCAAAGATACTATTTTTAATCAAGTTGTATTCACGGAGACTATTCTTGAGGTTAGGACTTCAACATTTGGGGAGACATAATTCAATATAGAGCAGCAAGTAAAGAATCACTCTTTGGTTTTGTTGTTGTTAAATACATAGCTTTTGGAGGGGAACCCAGTTCGATTCACAACAAAGACCTTATAAGTCTGCATGAGGAGTTTGGATTTCCAAGACTGTGTTATATTCCTTAAGGTTGGAAATTCTTTCTCATATTTTTCTGATTTTCTTTACTCTCATGATACAGTGCTGAGCTCAGAGTAGATACCGCAATATGACTTACTGGTTTTGTTAGAAAATGTTACCTGTTCTCCAGATTGGCAAAAGTTTCATGAGTCAGTCAAATAGCCTTTCAATCTTTCAATTCACATAAACAATTTTCTGTCTGTGGATGCTGCTATTCAACAAAGTTGATCCTGTTATACCAGTTGTGACTAAAATAATGACTCTAAGAGAATTACTCTGCTTCCAATTTCTGAGGATTGCTTCCTTTTAATCAGCCTACTTCTTCCATGTTTGTGTGTGTGTATATATATATATATATGGAGTCCTGGTGTGGCGCTGTGGGTTAATATAACAGACTGCAAAGCCGTTTGAACTGCAAGGTTGATGGTTCAAGCTCACCAGCTGCTCTTTGGAAACCATATGCAGAGTCACTATGGATCAGAACCGACTCAACGGCACTTCACAACAACAACAACAATGCATATATATACACATACACACATACACATGTATATACACATATACATATTGTTGTTAAGTACCATAGAGTCAGTTCCTACTCATAGTGACCCTTGCATAGGGTTTCTTTGTGGGAGCAGAAAGCTTCCTCTTTCTCCCTCTGAGCAACTGGTAGACTTGAACTGGCAACCTTGTGGTTCACAATCTAGTGCTTGTCCTACAGAGCCAACACACTCCTAAATATATACATATGTATACACCCACACACACACACATATATATATATGTTGTCATAGTTGTCTGGTAGTGTAGTGATTATGAGTCGGACTGCCAACCGCAATGTCAGCAGTTCAAAACTATCAGCAGTTCTGCAGGAGAAAGATGAGGCATTCTGCTCCTGTAAATATTTATAGCCTTGGAAACCCAGTATAGGGTCACTATGAGTCGGAACCGACTCCACGGTACTTAACAACAACAACAGCATTGTTGCTAAGTGTCATTAAGTTGGTTCTGACCCATAGCCACTCTGTCTAGGATTTCTGACCTTGCAGTTCAAAGAGATTTTGCATAGTCAATAAATCACAGGTAAACATCTTTCTGGTATTCTCTGCTTTCAGCCAAGATCCATCTGATGTCAGCAATGATATTGCTAGGTCCATGTCCTCATCTGAATCTAGCTGTCCATTTACTGCTGGGACCATTTTTGAATTACCTTTAGCAAAATTTTACTTGCATGTGATATTAATGGTATTGTTTGATGATTTCCACATTCCATTTGGAATGGGCACAAATTGGAACTCATCCAATCAGTTGGCCAGGTGGCTGTCTTTCAAATTTCTTAGCATAGATGAGTAAGTACCTTCAGTGCTGCATCAGTTTGTAAAAAAAGATTTCAATTTGTAATCTATCAATTCCCAAGACTTGTTCTTTACCAATGCCTTCAGTGCACTTTAGACTTCTTCCTTCAGTGTCACTGACTCTTAATCATATGTCACCTCTTGAAATGATTGAATATCAACCATTTCTTTTTGGTACAGTGAGTCTGTGTATTCCTTCCATTTTCTTTTTTTTAATGTTTTGTTGTGAATTATGGGAAGGTTTACATGGGAGAACATCAGCTTTACATTCATCCTATTGTATATCATTTCATTGCCATGGTTACAATCCCCTCCATGCATCATCAGCCAATCAAAGGGTATACCCTGCAAGCCTGCTCCCCAGTCATCAGCACACAGCTCCTCTTCCCTCTTTGGGCCTAAAGTCCCCAACCGTTCCATGTCTCCACGTTATCATCTCTGCCTCCATCTCTAGTGTCACTGCTTCTCTGAGTAGGGTCCCGCTCTCTGCTCTTCTCCCTTGATGGTCCCAGGGACCTCTGCTCCGAGACTGCAGTCAATCACTCCCCTCCCTTTGCTGCAAAACGTCTACCTTTACATTTTCAACCCTCACAATCAGTCCTGATAACAATTATTCACTATTGTATCACAAGAGACCTATCCACATCTTCTTTCATAGGTGGATACTACTCAGTGGAGATTCTACCTTCCTCCATGCCCTCTGGATCTAGGCTCCCTCTAGAAAGCTTGTAAGCCAGTTACTTCTTGCCTCCCTCTTGAAAGCTTGTAATCCAGTCACTTCTTGCCTTTGTAGACCTCCCTCCACCCCATTTTGGGTAGCCAATGTCCAAGTTGCCCATCCCTGTCTACTCTGTGTATGGAGGGGGTCTGAATGATCCTTGCTGTAAAGATTTGCTCCCTCTTTTGAGCTACTGCATCCATAGGTGTAGGTCAAGTCCATGAAATTATATCAGATTACCTTCCATCTTCTTTCAATGATTTCTGCATCATACAATATTTTGCCCATGGTGGTGGTGGTGGTGGTGTGCTGTGGAGTTGGTTCCAACTCATAGCAACCCTGTATAGGATTTCCAAGGCTGTAAATATTTACAGGTGCAGAAAACCTCATCTTTCTCCCATGGAACCACTGGTAGTTTCGAACTAGCTGATCTTGAGGTTAGCAGCCTGACTCATAACTACTACACTACCAGAGAGACTTAAAATCCTTCAATGCTGCAAATTGAGGCTTGGATATTTTTTCTTCAGTTCCCTCAGCTTGAGAAATATTGAGCATGATCTTCTCTTTTGGTTTTCTAATTCCATTATATTTGACTTTGTGTGTTTGAGATGCTCTTTGAAATTTTCTATTCAGCTTTTTTATCTCCTCATTTCTTCCATTTGCTTTAGCTTCTACAAACAGGAGAGGAAGTTTCAGAGTCTCTTCTGACATCTATTTTGGTGTTTTGTTTCTTTCTTATCTTCTTAATGACCTTTTGTTTTCTTCCTGTATGATGTTCTTGATGTCATCCCACAACTCTTCTGGTCTTTGGTCATTAATGTCTAATGCATCAAATCTGTTCTTCAGATGATCTCTAAATTCAAGTGGAATAGATTCAAGATCATATTTTGACTCTTCTGGACTCGTTTGAATTTTCTTTAGCTGCAGCCTGAACTTACACATGAGCAATTGATGGTTTCTTTCACAGTCTGCTCCTGGTTTTGTCTTGCCTGATATTATGGAGGTTTTCCACTGTGTCTTTTCACAGATGTAGTCTATTTGATTTCCTGGATTTCCATCTGGTGAGGTACATGTGTTTAATTGTCTTTTATGTTGTTTAAGAAAGGTATTTGCAATGAAGAAGTCATTTGACTTGAAAATTTTTATCATGTGATCTCCAGCAAGTTTGAACCACAAGGTTGTTGGTTCAAGCTCACCAACTTGATGTCACTTAACAACAACTATATATATATATATATCAAATTATAGTTAAGTGCCATAAAGTCGGTTCCAACTTATAGCAACCCTGTATAGGTTTCCGAAGAGCAGCTGGTGACTTTGAAGTGACCTTGTGGTCCAAACCAACCTTGTGGTCCAGTGCTTAGATCCAGTATTTATCCTACAGTGTGACATCAGGATTCCATATGTATAATATTTGGTGTGAACTGACATCTCATTTTGCCCAACTTGTTCAATAAACTCTACTCATTGAAGATAAAAATCAACTTTTATTTGGGAGAGTACAATGGATTCTGAACTATTACATATGTGAACTCAACAGAACTACCTCATCTTAAAAGAGCTATGGAATCATTTTATAGGGATGAGGGGATAGTGAAATATTGCTATACAGTATTCACATTTCCTCAGTCCTTATCTGATTATCTTCTTCATCAGGATTTCAGACATTGGACCATGAAGACCAAATTGCTTTGCTGAAAGGATCCGCAGTTGAAGCTATGTTTCTCCGTTCAGCAGAGATTTTCAATAAGAAACTTCCAGCTGGGCATGCTGATCTTCTGGAAGAAAGAATTAGAAAGAGCGGTAAGTGTTTTGCTTAAGGGTAAAAGAGTTCTGCTATGTTTTATTTTGTTTTCTACAATTAAGGATTTGTATGTTCTATGAAAGCAAGGCTAATACTTAGCATCTGCTCCTTTATATGTCTATTGTACTTGACATAGAGAATGGCCCTTAAAATATGTGTTAAATAGATGGGATTTTAAAGTCTTTTTTCAAAAATCCCTGATGCAATAGAAAAAAATTTTTTCACTAAACTAAGATTAAAAGTTAAAGGGGAACTTTTTAAAAGATAAGAAAATTAGACAGATTTTTTTTTAAAGCATGAAAGAACTAGGGTTATTCAGCAACAAAAACTGTTCAAAATCTCTAGGTATGAAGTAGCTAGATCTTCAGCTATTATCCATATTATTGGAGGTCTTTTTTTTTTTTTTTTTGCTGACCCTTCACTTTATCAAGTACGATGTCCTTCTCCAGGAACAATTCCCTCATGATAATATACCCACAGCATGAGAGGTGAAGTCTCGCCATCCTGACTTCTAAAGAACATTGTAGCTATGCATCTTCCAACACAGATTAGTTTGTTCTTCTGACAGCCCATTATACCTTTAACATTCTTCTCCAACACCATTATTCAAATGCATCCATCTTTTTATGCTCTTCCTTATTCGTTGTCCAACTTCCACATGCATATGAAGCAATGGAAATACCATGGCTTGGATCAGGCACACTTGAATCCTTAAACTGGCAGCTGTAAAGAGGTCTTTTGCAGCAGACTTGCTTAATGCAACATGTTGTTTGATTTCTTGACTGTGCTTCCATGGCTGTTGATTGGAGATCCAAGCAAAATGAAGTGTTTGACAACTTTATTATTTTCTCCCTTTATCATAATGTTATTTATTGATCCAGTTGTGAGGAATTTTGTTTCCTTTACGTTGAAAAAAAAAGGAAAATAGAAAAAATAATAATAGCAACATTTATATATCATTGACTAGGTTCCAGATTCTATCCTAAATACATATACTCTTTCATTCAATTCATGAAATAAGTACTACTGGTGTTTCCACTTTAAGATGAGAAAACTGAGATAGACAGTAAGAAAGTTAGAATCTGCGTGTCTTAACTCCTGTGTATACTGCTTCTTAAGAGACAAAATGGAATAATAGCAAGAGTAACTCAGTTTAACTTATTATGGCATAGTACTGTGATGGGTGGAATCCTAGTGTGGCGCTGTAGGCTAAGCACTGCACTTCTAACCGCAAGCTTGGTAATTCAAACCCACTAGGCACTCACTGAAGACCTATACAGGGTCACTATGAGTCAGAACTGATTCAATGGCACCTAACAACAACAAAGACTGTGAAAGGAGGTTCAGGAGACACTGGAATGGGGTACCAGGATTGGTGGGTCATTTATCTTGTTTTCCTGAGTGAGAGGAAGGGTGAATGAGATGAATGCTTTCTTATTATCTTGTTTACTTAAAGGACTTCTCAAGATCTTTTCTACCTAAGGGGTTGTCTGGGACAAGTTTAAATACTTTGAAAAGCACTGCTTTAGAAGAGAGATTGGAAGGAGAGTGTTCAGGTGGTTTTGCACTGATACTATAGGTAAAACAATTGAAAAATAATTGTAAACTGTCTTCTCAAAGTCATTATATTTTCTTCTCTTAATCATAAACTGAAAATATAAAATAGTGCCACCATACACACTTTCCGACACACATCATACATATATATTCATTGACTTACTAGTTCAACAAATATTTAGGGTTAAAAACATGGGGGTGGTAGTGAACCCCCACCCTTAAGAAGTTTACAGTCCAGTAAGACGGTAACATCCATGCATATTGTTGTTGTTATTATGTGCCGTGGAATCAGCTCCAACTCATAGCGACCCTGTACAGGGTTTCCACGGCTATAAATCTTTACGGGAGCAAAAAGTCTCATCTTTCTCCCGAGAAGCAGCTGGTAGTTTCGAACTACTGACTGTGAGATTAGCAACCTGACTCGTAACCTCGTAACCACTACGCTATCAGTGCTCCTTTTAACATCCATACGTAGATAATTCGATTTTAAAACGGAGAAAAGAAGAGTGAAACAAAGGGTGATTTCCCATTGGGAGAGTTCTGGCAAGGTTTTGTTGGCATTTGAGCTGGGCCTTGACCCATGCTTCAGTTGGATACCCAGATTGCAGGTTCAGAGAGATGGACTAACAGGAACAGGAAGTAAGGGATGGGGTGGGAGGAAGGCAGACAGTGTGGGGCATTCACACAAAAAGAAGGAACAGTTGCATTAGACTAGGGGTAACACTAAATGGGAGGGGGAGTCAGAATCGATTGGTTGAGGACCTTGAATGGTATGCTAAAGATTTTATTCCTTATTTTCTAAATAATGGAAAGACTGATGATTTGTTAGCAAGGGTGAGAAAGCATCAAAATCATGGCATAACGGCATAATTTCCAAAAGTGTTAGGATAAGTCCAGATATGCAGACACCTGTCAGAAGGTTTCAGTGACGTGGTTCCTGGCGTTTGGAGAAATGCAGAGGAGGGCAAGGATCTGAGCTATATAGCTCCTTGCAGCCTTTGCATCCCTTGAAAGACATGTGGTCAAGAAATGTGGATTCAGATATTTGTTTTAATTTTATATGATGTGTTTGTACATGTAAACACACATATGTGTTTCTACACATAGAAGTATGGGTGTTTATAAGGGTAAGGGAGAAGAACTGAATCTGGTAACCTCTAAGGTGTCATCTAATTGTATAAGACTTGCTGCTTTTCTTCTTGGAACTAATTCAATTTTTTGCATTGATGCTTTAGCAAATCACTCTGCCAGCTTCTTAAATATCTTGATTTTAAAGCTATAAGTAGTAGTTGACAATTAAACTTAGGGATGAGTTAAAGGATGTAAGTAGTTTCTCAATTTCCATGTGTATTAACTCAATTCTTAGTGTGTTGTTGTTGTTGTTAAGTGCAGTAGAGTTGGTTTCAACTTATAGCAACCCTGTATAGGGTTTCCAAGAAGCATCTGGTGAGTTTGAACTGCTGACCTTGTGGTTCAAGCTGACTTTGCAGTCCAGTGCTTTATCCCACATGCCACACCAGAACTCCTAAACTAAACTAAATTATTACTTTAGACTATTAAATGTAAATTAGTGGTTCTTTCCATGCAGAAAGTTAATGTGGCTAGAACCTCTGGTCAATAAACTATCAGTTATTTGATCTTGACTTCCATGGATCAAATGTCCATGTTGCTCTCTTTAACAAAACCTGTATGCCAAAATTTAATTTTTAAAAAACTAATGAAATGAAAAGGGGCAATGGCACGTGCGGCAATGTGGATTTCATTTTAGAGATGAGACACTTCTGCTGCCATGCTCTCCTACTCTGCTGTGTGTTTGGGTTTATACAGCCAGGGATGGTGATGAGTAAGGCTACTGTCTCTGGAATCTGGCTTGGATCTAGGATCACTGCTTACTAGTTCCATGTCCTAGATATTTTTCAAGCTATTAGAATAGGCCCCATCCTACTTTGATCTCTTTGAAATCACAGCTAACTTTAATGTTTACTGTAGACTTTTATGTGGATTTTGATATGAGAAAGTCCACTTGGTGAGGACGGCCTCTTTTGATTCAGTTGGCTGAGCACAGGCTTGCATTGTAGTGGATGTTCTGTGAAATCAATGAGACAAATAGAGATGGAATGGAGAATTGTCAGAAGCTCTAACTCTTGCTCCATTATTTACTTTTCTAATGATTCTTCTGAATATCAATGATTGGTATCCTTACCAGGCAACTAACCAGCTAGACACCCTTTCTCCACACCATTCCAACCATAATCGGTTTGAGGGCAGACATTTAAAGGCAAGAAAAAGGAAAAGAAAGTTTGAGTTAGGAAACTCAGTTGTGTTCTTTATTCTTCTTTTAAAGTTGCATCATTTAGAGTTGCTTTAGGTGCCAGACTAAATAAACAAATACATAAATAAATGGGGTGCAATCTCTGTCAGATGAGTTGAAATGTTTTGATGAGGGGATATCTGAAATGGAATTTATTTAGCAGTTAGCACATCCCTCTCTTTTTTGGGTGCTCAGCTTCTATTTGGTCTCTGTGTTGGGCTCCATCAAATCTCCTTGGTCCTGACGTCAAGTGCAGTTTTACTATCTTCAGGATGACCTTCCCCAGCCATCAGCTGTTCAGCTGACAGAAAACAAGAACTTCTTCAAAAAAGTTTACTGGAAAATAAAGAGGGAATTATTGACTGTTTATAAAGGTACATATGCATACTACATGGATCTATTAACCATAATACTAAAGTAAGTGATGGACCCTGTATCATCTCCTATGTGTTAGGATCTATTCTGTATGAGCGTGAGGTCTATAAGTAGCAGATACCACGATGGGATTAGACTTGTACGAGATTAATTGGGAGAAATATCTCCAGAGAATAAAGGGGACACATGTCCTGTAGGAGAAGCACTGAACCACTTACCACAAAGTTGAGAGTTCAAATCCATCAGCTGCTCCTTGGAAACCCTATACAGCAGAGATGGGGAACATTTCACCCACAAGCCATATTGTTGTTGTTGTAAAGTGCCATCGACTCAGTTACGACCCATAGCAACCCTGTATAGGGTTTCCAAGGAGCAGATGGTGAGCTTAAACCACCAACCTTGCAGTTCAAATGGCTTTGCAGTCTGATGCATTAACCCACAACACAAGGCCTAGGAAATCATTCGGTCTGGCCTTGTCAAAGCACCCTGTTTCAGTCATCACTTTGTTGTTAAGTTGTTAAATGCCATTGAGTCTGTTCTGACTCATAGTGACCCTGTACAGGGCTTCCAAGGAGCAACTGATGGGTTTGAACTGCTGCCCTTGTGGTTCTTGGTCCAGTGCTGATCCTACAGTGCTACACCAGGAGTCCACTGTCACATTAGGAGTGAGTGAAATGTTTGACCAAATCTAGCAGGCTAATGTTTAAGTTGATAATTTTGTATGGCCTGCAAATGATGTTATAAATATCCAAATGGCTCTTGGCAGGAAAAAGGTTTCCCACTCCTGCTATACAAGGTTTCTACGAGTCAGAACCAATTAGATGGCACTTAACACCACCAACAAACACCCTATCTAGTCTCCTCTTAGCCACTGGCTGCTTTTCCTCAGCCATTTGCTGTTGCTCCATCTCATCCGATGCTTCTGTTTGAGAAAGCACTTGGTCCTCACTCTCCTGTCCAAGTCTGTCCTGGCCCCTGGGCTTGTATTGAGATTAGAATTTCCCCTGATGTGGTGCTGTAGGATAAGCATAGGCAAGCACAAGATCAGCAGTTCAAACCCACCAGCCACTCCTTGGAAACCCTATGCAGGATCACTGTGAGTCAGAACCGACTCAAAAGCACTAAACAACAACAACAAGTATCAGAAAACAGGTTCTTCTGATCGTGAGAGGTATTTGATGAGAAGAGGTCAAGGACTAGGTCTTGGTAGGTCCATTGGAGTGTGTCAGGAGCTCTGAGAAGGTCCTGGAAATTTGCTACAGGCAGATACCAAAGACGTGGCAGAGCCAGTCTAAGGGAATTTCAGGAGGGCAGAATCAGGATGGTAAAAGAGTGTATGCCAGGGCAAAAGATCCGTCTCCAGAGCATACCATAGGAGCTGTCATCAAGTCCCAGAAGGACTGCTTGAGGGAGATGGGCTCCCCAAGCTCAGTGTGTCAAGACAGAGATCATCACAAGGAACAAGACCAGCACCAAGTTCTTAAAGTTAGGTGCAACGTGGGCATCCCCAAGGTTTCCTGAGCGTGGGGCAGGGCTGATCCTCTACATCAGGTATGAATAGAGCGGTTCTCTACATAAAGACACAAAAGCTCCAAGGACAAGGCCAGGCAGATACTTACAAATTCCTAAAGTGGGAGAGAATAAATTCTTGTTTGCTAAAGCCATCCACCTGGGATATTTCTGTGATGGAAGTGCAGAAGATAACCTGTCTTCCTGAGTAAGTTTACTTAGTGAGTCCGCAAAGGCTCACAGAGTTGAATTGCGGAGGATGAGGATGAACCCGTGAAGCTACAAAATGCCTGAGAAAGTCATCCCAGGCAGAGAAACAGCAAGTGCCAAGGTGTAGAAGCATGACAGCATTTCCACGTGCAGGTTGCACAAGTGGCTTGATATTTTTGCAAAATGATATTTATGACGCTGAGAATATCATATGTGCTAGATTATGGTTAACAGCAAATACCACAAAGAGTAACTGAACTTAGTTCTGATACGATGAGGAGCCTTGGTAATATTCTGACCATGGCTGTAGCTTGCAAAGATTCATCTAATAGTAATGGGAAAGTTGGTTTGCAGAGGGTTGAAACAAGAAGAAGCCCTGTAAAGACATCAATGAGGTAATGAAGTGAGAAATGATGAAGGTCTTGCACTTTAAAAATATGTACTCAAAAAGAAAAAACAAAACAAAACACTTTGCTCATAATTTCACAAGTTCCAAAACTTGTAATTCTGTAAGTTTCAAACAAGTTCAAGAATGAAGTTTTCTAGAATATGATCTATATACATATGAATACCTCTGGCTTACAATAAGGTACATTTTTCAAATATCCACCGCATATCGTGACAATGAAAACCATCCAAACTCACACGCTGCTTTGTATTTTATTATCTATAGTGATGCTCACCTTTATTAATATTTATGAATTTTCTTGTCCCTGCAGAGTCTCAGAACATTGCCTCTTCCACACACCGCATAAAAACCTGATCTTGCAAGATGACCTTTCAGAATAACTTTTTATTCTTATGTTAATATAGTGCATTCTTATTTTTATTATACTTTTAACTTCAGAGGAACACAGCATCTCAAAGTTCTCTGTTTATGCCTACAGAATTGTTTGCATAATACAAGATGGCTTCAAAGCATTCATGGAAAAATGGAATTGAAAGATAGTGGAATTTTTCCATGAACTTTTTGAATCCGCCTTGTATAATGTGAAATTTCTTTTTTTGTTTTTCAAATTCATACACTCTTGTTTGCTATTATAAAAACTCAGCTATATCCACAAGGATACTGACTGCCTCCTGAGATGCATTTACTTAATGAGGGCTACAGTATTTATTTATGCTAATTAAGGCTTCAGAAGCATAAAGCTGACACAATCTGTAGATAACTTGTTTCTACACAACTCTAATGCATCAATGCCTTTATTCTTAACACAGTTCTATGTTAAGAATCAACAACTTTAAGCTGGAATTTTAAACAAAAATAGGAATAATCTTATGATACCAACAAATATGATAGAATTGAAATAGTCTTCAACACTGAATGAGCTGACGTTTTAACATTCAAGAAGTAGACTCTCCCAGACCAAGCTGACTTGTTCTGTAAAGTTTTTATCAGAGGACATTCTGTTCATTTGAAATATGAATAACTCCCGAAATACACATTTTCAGACCTTTTCTGATCCTCATAACAGACATAAAATTGAATTCAGTATTTATTGGAATGACAATATACCTCTTTACAATGCAATGCTTTTATATTCATCATCTTGTTAATACTCCCAATGACCTCTAATTGAGGGTGGTGCAATCCTATTTTATAGATCAGGAAAACAAGTGACTTGCCCAAGGTCACATTGGTAATTGGCAGGGTGCCAGGAAATTACTAATCGGTGTGGGGTTCTGACTCAGAGCCCAGTGCTCTTTTCTATGACATCGTACCAGTTACTAGCCAAATTCTAGTATATTCCAAACAGTGGGCTCATAGGGAATATGTTGTTGTTGCTGTTGTTGTTAACGTGCTGTCGAGTTGGTTCTGACTCATAGTGACCCTGTATAGGGTTCCCAAGATGCAGCTGGTGGGTTTGAACTGATGACCTTGCAGCTTGTGGTCCAGTGTTGATCCTACAGCTCCATACCAGAAGTCCATCAATTTACACATATGCAAACTCAGGCTGAAGCTGCAGAAAAATCAAGCAAGCCACAAGAGCCATAAGGAAGACTGGTGTGTATGTATACTGGGGACGGGATGAAGTGCGGAGTTAAGTAAAGACAAGACGGTAGTTATGTGCTGTGGAGTCGGAAGTGATTCATAGCAACCCTGTACAGGGTTTCTGAGGCTGTAAATCTTTACAGGAGCAGAAAGCCTCATTTTTCTCCCATGGATCAGCTGGTAGTTTCAAACTACTGACCTTGCGGTTCACAGCCCGATTCGTAACCACTATGCTACCAGAGCTCCTTAATCTAGAATATATCTCATGTGAATTTGGAGACCGTCTCAAGAACAGATGTGATGTGTTAGACACTAATGAAGACCAGAAGAGTTGTGAGATGACATCAAGAACATTATACAGGAAGAAAGCAAAAATGTCATTAAAAAGACAGGAAAGAAAGAAAAGACCAAAAAGGATGTCAGAAGTGACTCTGAAGCTTACTCCTGAACATAGAGAAGTTAAAGCAAATGAGGAAATAAAAAAGCTGAGCAGAACATTTCAAAGGGCAGCTTGAGAAGACAAAGACAAGTATTCTAATGAAATGTGCAAAGACCTGGACTGAAAAAACCAAAAGGGAAGTACATGCTCAGCATTTCTCAAGTTGAAAGAACTAAAGGAAAAAGTTTAGTCTCAACTAGCAATACCAAAGGATTCTATGGGCAAAACGTTGAACGGTATAGAAAGTGTCAAAAGACAAATGATATATAGAGTCACTGACCAAAATTAATTGGCTGACAGAGCAGCAGTTAGACATGGTTCCTCCTCATTGGTTGAGAACTGAAGCATAAGCAGTAACTAATAGTTGTTGTTGTTAAGTGCTGTCAAGTCTGTTCCGACTTATAGCAACCCTGTATAGGGTTTCCAAGGATCAGCTGGTGAGCTTGAACAGCCGACCTTGCCATCCAGCACATTAACCCACAGCGCCACGCCAGAACACTGTATATAAGTAAATAGTAAAGTTAGCAACAGTGAGATCAGAGAAAGGAGAGATTCCTATTGGAATGATGTAGCTGTAACTAGTTAATAATTGTTGTTAAGTGCCGTCAAGTCGGTTCTAACTCATAGTGGCCCTGTATAGGGTTTCCGAGGAGTGAATAGTGAGTTTGAACCACTGACCTTATGGTTCAAACTGACCTTGCAGTCCAGTGTTTCTCCTGCAGCACCACATCAGTAGCATATAGTAAAATGTATAATATGTAGTAAAGTATAAAGGGGTAAGTCAAACAGTATTGCTCTAAAATAGTAGAAACCTTACTTACACAAAGTATCAAAACGTAAAGCTGTTTCCCCACATACCCTCCATTTAGGTCTATACATTTCTGAAAGCAGCATCTCTACCTCTCTAATTCTCCCCGAAAGAATTCTGCATTCTCCAGTGTACATCACATCAAAATGTCAGTGCTAGCATCACCGAGGGACTCAGGTCCTGATCCTCTTCAGTGTTCTTTGAGTTTGCAGTACAAGCAGAAATCTGAAGGGGCAAGCTCCGGGCTGTAAGGTGGATGGGGTACCATTTCCCAGTGAAATTCTCATAGGACAGTGCTTGCTATCTTCTAAGAATGAGCAATTAGATTGTCCTGGTGGGGAAAAAATTCCTCAGTGCAACTTTCCTGGCCTTTTTCTCACCAATGCAGTTTTCCATTTTCTTACAATTAAGCTTTCCAATGTCTTCATATTAAGCTTCTGCAAATCATCCTGTGTCCTTTGAGAAAATCTACTAAACTAGCATCATGGAATCCCAAGAAACAGTTGCTATAACCTTCTGAACTGATCTATCTCTTCCTTGAATTTAACTGGCCCAGCAAATCCTCTAAAGTCACAAAAGATAAAAAATTTAATACTTAAATCAGTTGAGCATTCTTAATACTTAAAGATTTCATCAAAATTTTGCTTCCCAAAGTGGCTATATAATAATTTTGACCCAGACAAACTCAGAACTCAAATGATATGAAGAAGCCGTCTTCAAAACAAGAACAAGCAATAAATACATGAATCCGATGTCCGTTGCCCCTAGGCAGCATCCACTGCCCTTTAGCTGACTTTCCTAAACCTTTTGTACTTGTCCAGTTATTGTTGTTGCTGTAGTTAACGGCCTTCAAGTTGGTTTGAACTGCCGACCTTGTGGTGCACAGTTCAGTGCTGATCCTACAGTTCACAATATCTGGCCAGATTAGGTCTTGTTGGTGCTTAGAAGTTGTCAGGGAGTGGACTCGGAAGTTCAAGAGTCATCTAAAATCAAATTTGACAATCTTTGTACAAGTAGTATCCACTAGGCACTGTGGTTGTACTGGGAATACAAAATCCCAAGAAGTTGACAGATTAGTGAGACAGGCAGATGCATAATAAATACATGATGTCTACAGCCGGTGTGGTGCTGCAAGATAATTCACTGAACTGCAAGGTCAGCGGTTCAAACTCATCCGCTGCTTCTCGGAAACTCTATATACAGGGTTGCCATGAGTCAGAACCAAATCTACAGCACTTAACCACAGCAACAAGAACTAAGGGGGAATTCATTCTATTCTGAAAATAAAATTTGAATCATGAATCCTTGAAATGTGGGTGGAGTGCCCTTGCCTGATAAGAATTCTGCTCTATATTTGAGATTTTTGAGGCAAAAAATGCATAAAATTGTAGCTCTTTTATTGGGGAAACTGTCAGTTAGGAGGCTTTTGACTATTGTTGTTGTTAACGTGACCCAGTAAATCCAAAATTGCAAATCTTCATGGGAGCAGAAAGCCTCATCTTTCTCCTGCAGAACAGCTGGTGGGCTCAAACTGGTTCACAGTCCAGTGCCTAATCTACAGAGCCATGTGCTCCCATGGGTGGCTTTTGGTTATGTTGTTATTTGTTGTTATGTGCTGTGGAGTCGATTCCAACTCATAGCGACCCTGCACAGGGTCTCCGAGGCTGTAAATCTTTATGGGAGCAGAACACCTCATCTTTCTTCCGGAGAACAGCTGGTAGTTTCAAACTGCTGATCTTAAGGTTCGCAGCCCGATTCATAACCACTACGCTACCAGAGCTCCTTGGATATAGGTAACTGAAAAATCTAGCACAAAATGGCTGAAAAGGTAACACAGTGTTTCAGCTAAAATAAGAACCCCAGAGGGAGCATAGCTTCAGAATTGGCAAATCCAGGGGCTCATCATACCCGTAGAAGCATAGGTTCCTCTCCTCTTTCTGCTTGGCTATCCTTGGTGCATTGGCAGTTTGTCCACATGGTCATTTGATGGCACAACAGCTCCAGGCTTCACATCCAGGCATAACGATGGCCAAAGAAAAGGAGGTGGTCTCTTCCTGAGCGTGACAATCTTACGAAGCCCCCAGTATACTTCCCCTCAGTCTCAATGTCCAGAATTACACCACCAGCCTTGCCTACAGCAGCCTCTGACCAGTTGAATAAGAATAGGGACTGGACCTTAGCCTGGGGCTGGGATCTGCCACTCCAGGAGTACCAAGCCATGGGGGCTATCTATATGCTGTGTAGGCAATGAAGGAATTCCTTGCAGGAACCTGAAAGAGTTGGTACCATTTGTTCATAAGGAAATCACTGGGATGGAGAGTGTTTAGGTTGAAGGGAAAGCAGAATTCAGATATAACTTTGTACGCCATGTGAGTTTATGCGTTAACTTCTATCCTATGGGCTGATGCTGTCATTTCTAGAAAAAAGTCAGGTTTTGAGGAAATAGCAAAATTTTAACAAGGTTCTTTGTTTATCTGGTGACTGTCAATGATAAGTAATCATATATCAGTTGCTATTGGTTGAATCTGTCTCACAGATTGATCCTATGTGTGTCAGAGTAGAAATGCACGCCACAGGGTTTTCAATAGCTGATGTTCCTGAAGTAGATTTCCAGCTCTTTCTTCCAAGAAGCCTCTGGATAGACTTGAACCTCCTTTTGGTTAGCAGCTAACTCATTAACTGTTTGAACCACCCAGGAACTCCAATTAATCATAAAGCAATGTTAAATAGCAGGAAATGGATCTTGTATAATGTGCTCCTGAACCTCTGATTTTATTTTTGCTCCCAATTAAAACTAGAAAGTAGGGAACAAATGACATCTACATTTAAAATAATAAGAATTGTTGTTGTGAAGTGTGGAGTCAATCCTGACCCATAGCGGCCCTGTATAGGGTTTCCAAGGGGCAGCTGGTGAACTTGAATTGCTGACCTTGCATTTCAAACGACTTTGCAGTCTGAAGCATTAGCCCACAGCACCACACCAGGACTCTGATAACTAAGAATAGCATAGTGTTAATTCTCTCAAGTGGCTATTTTCTAAAATATTTCTTAATCATAAGAGAATTCATTTATCAACCTCTTTTTTTAAAAAAAGAAACAGATGAGCAGAAATGTAAACCCTATTTCACATCTTTGTGAATTTTTTCATGGTAAAACCCATCAGCCGCTCCTCAGAAATCCTATACAAGATCACTGTGAGTCGGTATCAACTCTGGCACCTAACAACAGAAATATTAGAAAATAGCCCCCTCTTGTGACCAAAAATCAGCTAATTCGTCATAACAGCAAAACATTAGCAAGCCTTAAGCAAGTCTCCCCAAAGGAGGAAGCAGAAAAACAGAGAAAGGCTGCCCCCTGCAGGATAATATTATTGTTGCAATTCTTAATTGAGAATTTGCTGGGGCACGAACACTGCAAACTTTCTTTTATTTATGTTGGTACAGTTAATTGTAATTATTGATTAATTCCAAAAGCAGAATTACATTTGATATATTTTTTAAAATTCTTTGTTTTGGTCCGCATTTTCTCTATATTTATTCTTGGCTCATACAATTATGCAGAAGATGAAACATCATACTAAGCATGTTTAACTATTGTTCAAAAATTATCAACTGGAACTAGATAGCTAATGGAGGTAGCATCTTTGGAGGACAAGTGGAAATTGATAAAAGTAAATAAAAGAGGAAATTAAATACTCAAATATGATTTCCTTTAAATGGTTGTTGTTGACGTGCCCTTGAGTCAGTTCTAATGCATAGCAACCCTGTATAGGGTTTCTGAGGAGCATCTGGTGACTTTGAACTGCCAACCTTATGGTTCAAACTGACCTAGAGATCGAGTGCTTTTCCTACAACATCACACTAGGACACTAAGTATTTCAAACCAGCTGGCTTAAAAAATATCCAAAGCATCTCATAAAGCATTCAACACTGCTATATTGTTTGTTTGTTTTAGAAAGTTTATTGTGAATTATGTGATAGTTTACATGGGAGAACATTAGCTTTATATTCATCCTATCATATATTGTTTCATTGCCATGGTTACAATCTCCTCCATGCATCATCAACCCTGCAAGCCTCCCCCTCTCCCCCATCAGCACACAGCCCCTGGGTCTAGAGTCCCCAGCTGCTCCATCTCTTCACGTC
>NW_006408678.1:7117367-7135597 GCF_000296735.1 Chrysochloris asiatica | reverse complement strand
CATTTCATTATAATACTTATATAAATTTTATATAATAATATTGTTATAATCCACATACACAAATGGGGACACTGAGTCTTAAAGAGCTTACATAATGTGCCCAAGAGGCAGCCATAGAGTCAGCTTTCAGACTTTGAGCTGAAACATTTGTTGGAAAGCGGCATGGTAATCTCAGACTCATCATATGCCAACCCTCTCTGCATTTTACAGTTGGATTTAGTTTGGTCATGGGTATTTAGCCCAATATGTAACAGCTGAAGAATGGGCTATCTTCCATATTACATAATTCCCAAATTGCCCAACAAAGATGTTGTTCATAGAGCTCACTGGGGTCAATCAGAAGTCAACGGGAAAAAAGAGTGTGACTTTTTGAGCAGAGAAGGAACGGCCAAGGATCAAATTTGGGGAGACTCTATAGGCTCTTACACTGCAGCTGGGTCCCATCAAGTCAGTTCTGACTCACAGCGACCTTGCGTAGGGTTTCTGAGGCTGTCAATCTTTATAGAAGCAGAAAGCCTCGTCTCCTAGAGAGACTGATGGATTTGAACTGTTGATGTTAAGGTTAACAGCCCATCGTATAACCCATTATGCTATCAGGGCTCTTATAGAGGTTAGTATTTAGACTTTCTCATTCTGTTAAGTGTGAGATAAGATCATTGTACTTGTTGGCATCTGGAATCCAATTTTATTCTGGTTTGATCCAACCCAAGCATTATGGTTCTAAGTCTGGATGGGAAGGGATAGAACAGTTACTCCGGTCTAAACCAGTCCTGGGCAATTTACCCTCATCTGAATTCATTCTGAATTCACATTACAGTCTTTTTTCTCTGTCTCTACAATTTCCCAGCCAAGGCTCTTTTGAAGTGAAGCCATAACTCAGAACAGACACCAAACCAGTATGTATTGAATGAGTAGAGGAAGTGACGCAAGGACACTTGAAGAACGAAAAGGATAAGCTAGATGGAGGAGCAGGTGGATATTCCAAGTAGCAAGAAGAGCTTGGTTATGTGAAACTCTTGAGGGAATTTCAAATGGCTGAGTATGGTCAAGGGTTGTGTGATGGAGAGCCAGTGCATCTTGTTAAAGTGAAGAACCAGGACTCTAGACACTGCCAGCCTTAGTTTGAATCCTGGCTCCACCTCTCACCAACTGTGTGGCTTTGGACACAGCACATAAACTGTGTGTGCCTACCTCATGGGCTGTTAGAAATATTAAATCAGTTATGACATAAGAGGTGATCAGAAAAAAAACCCCAAAACTTGATAAACCCCCTTCCTCAAAAATAACACAAAAAAACCGCCCCCACTGCCATCAAGTTGATAGCAGCTCATAGTAACCCTATAGAGGACTTTACGGGAGCAGAAAACCACATCTTTTCCTTGCAGCGCTGCTGGTAAGTTTGAACTGCCAACCTTGTGGTTAGCAGTCTAGTGTTTATCCTACAGTGCCAGCAAGGCTGCTTGGTGAATACTTGGTGAGTCCTCAGTAACTGTGAACTTCTATGAGTATGTGGGTTGAATAGTGTCTGTTAAGATAGTCATAAAGCAGATCCTAAAGGTTCCAATGTAAAAAGAAAAATTGGGGGAGCTTTTAAAGGGTTGGTGGGAGACAGAGTATGCTTGAGGTTTAGAAAGGCATTCTGGTATACGCATAGAGGATCCAGTGAAGGAAAGCCAATGGAAGAGGCAGATCAGAAAGGAGAACCGCCAAATCCAGGTGAAAGGAGTGGAATGCTTACACTAAGGAAAGAAGAGGATTGGGCCAGTGAGAGCTGTTGTTGTCAAGTACTGTCGAGTCGGTTCCGACTCACAGCGACCCTATAGAGGTTGTGACCTAGTGGTTCAAACTGACCTTGCAGTCCAGTGCTTTATCTCACAGCACCACACCAGTACTGAGAGTAAGCAGGTAGAATCCACACCTGAGTTAGAGGGAGAAGTGACTCTCATATGTCAGGGCTGGGCAGTGGAATGAGTGAGGGCGTCATTCACTTAGAGAGAACTGGGTTGGAAGGAAGACGGGAGTTTAGTTCTGTACATTGTGATTTTAACCTTGGATTTACTGGGTTTGAAGAGATTCTTCTTGTTGTTGTTAGACAATATTGGATCAATTTTGACTCACAGAATCTTAATGCAACAAAGTTAAACTCCTCCAAAGGGTGTTTTTTGTTTTTTAAGTTTTCATTGTGAATTTTGTGATAGTTTACATGGGAGAACATTATCTTTACATTCATCCTATCATATTTTGTTTTATTGCAACGATTACAATCCCCTCCATGCATCATCAAACAACCAAATGGTACACCCTGCATGCCCACCCCCGGGCCATCAGCACACAGTCCCCCTCCCTCCCTGAGTCTAGAGTCCCCAGCTGCTCCATCTCTCCAAGTCATCATCTCTGCCCCCATCTCTGACATCACTGCTTCTCTGGATAGGGTCTGGTACTTTGCTTTTCTCCCTTGATGGTTCCAGGAACATTTGCTACTGGACTGTAAGATCAACCACTCCCCTCCTTTTGTTACAAGACGTCTACCTTTACCTTTCCAACACTCACAGCCAGTCCTGATAGCAGCATTCCCTATTGAACCTCAAGAGTCTTATCCCTATCACCTTTCATCAGTCCCGTCCAGACAGGTTAGAAACCATGCAGTGGAGATTCTACCTTTCCCGTACCCTCTGGAACTAGGTTCCCTATTGAAAGCTTGTAAGCCAGTCACTTCTTGCCTTTGCAGCCTCCCCATTTTAGGGAGCCAATGTCTAAGTTGACTTGTTGACCCTGTGTACCAAGGGGGTGGGAATGATTCTCACTGTAAATACTTGTTCCCTCCCAAAGGGTGTTCTGGGCTATAATCTTTATAAGAGTAGAATACCAGGTTTTTCTCTTGCAAAGTTGCTGAGTGGGTTTGAACACCAACCTTTCTATTATCAGTCAATCTCTTAACTTTGTGCCAATATGACTCCATTTGAAGAGTGAACAAAACAAAATCTCACTGTCACTGAGTTGATTTGAACTCCTAGCAACTCTATAAGGGTTTCTGAGACTGTAAATCTTTAAGGGAGGGAGTAGTCAAGCTTGTCTTTCTACCATGGAGCAGCTCCAGGGTTTGAACCACCAAGCCTGATGTTAGCAGCCCACTGCCTAACCTACAACTAAGTAGAAATGGAGAAACAGCTTTGGTACTTCTCAGAGAATTCAGTCCTTTGCTAAGAACACTAGAAGTTTTATTAATTGAAATTATTGATACTTGTGGACTGAAAACAAATTTTGGGAATTATTTAAGAAGCTACCTATGCCTCAATTGGACTCCTGATGTGGCATTGTAGGATAAGCCCTCAACTGCGAACCATAAGGTTGGTGGTTCAAACCCACCAGAGGCTCTTAGGAAACACTGTACAGTTTTGCTATGAGTCTAAACCAACTCCACAGCACTTAACAACAACATGTCTCAATCATGTGGTTGTTAACCCAGTTGAATCAGTTCAGACTCATAACAACCCTTCTGAGGAGCAGCTGGTGGGCTTGAACTGTTGACCTTATGGTTAGCAACCCAGTACTTATCCTACAGTGCCACACCAGGACTCCATGCCTCAATTATGGATAGTAATATTTGAAAGATTCACTAAACATCATCTAGAAAATGGTGATGTTCTAAGATTCTTTTGGCAATTTAACAACCGTATCATTATCCCAATGGGTTTCCTAGGCTGTACTTGTTACGGAAAGGAGCTCTGGTAGTGTAGTGGTTACGAATCGGGCTGTGAACCAAAAGATCAGCAGGGAAAAGATGAGGCTTTCTGCTCCCGTAAAGATTTACAGCCTCAGAAACCCTGTGCAGGGTCGCTATGGGTCGGAACCGACTCCACATAACAACATAACAACACACATAACAACAACAACAATTTATTATGGAAGCAGATGGCCACATTGTTCTCCCACAGAGCTGTGGTGTGGGTTCAAACAGCCAGTTTTTCAGTTATCAGTCAAGTGCTTAACTGTTTTGCCATTAGGGCTCCAGAATGGCCTCATGCTAACTGATGACATCTCCAAAGACCCTATTTCCAAACAAGATCACATTCAGATGTTTCACAGCTTAAGGCTTCAATATCCCTTTTTGGGTGGGTAGGGGGAACACGAGTCACTCCATCAGACTACATATGTATTGTGTTTACGCTCGACAATTTCTAATCCTTCAAAAATAATACAATGCTGACAAATTGCAACTGTCACAATTATAAAGATAGAAGTTTTGTAACAAAAATGGGGGAGTAGTTACTCTTACAGTCCAGAAACAGAGGCCCCCTAGGACTATCAAGGGAGAAGAGCACAAGCCAAATGTGGGACCTTATCCAGAGAAGCAGTGACACCAGAGATGGAGGCAGAGATGGGGACTGAGAGCTGGCAGCCAGGATGCAGGCTTACAGAATGTGCCCTTTGGTGGTGTAAATTATTATATATGTTTAAAAAAAAAAAAAAAAACAAACAAAAAACCTAAAATGAATAGAGAGAAATACTATTAACTGATGATATATGGAGGGGATTATAATAGTAATGAAACAAAGTATATGATTTGTTGAATATGAAACTGATGATCTGCCCTGTAAACTTTCACTTAATTCACAATAAAAATATTATAAATAAATAATACTATGGTGGTGGTGCCATGGAGTCGGTTCCGATCCATAGCGACCCTGTACAGGGTTTCTGAGGCTGTAAATCTTTAGGGGAACAGAAAGCCTCATGTTTCTCCCACAGAACAGCTGGTAGTTTCAAACTGCCAACCTTGCAGTTCACTGCCCAATTAGTAACCACTACGCCTATGTTGCTGAAGTCTTCTATCTTTCTCCCTCATAGGTATCTCTGATGAATATATAGCACCTATGTTTAGTTTTTACAAAAGTGTTGGAGAATTGAGAATGACTCAAGAAGAATATGCTCTGCTGACAGCTATTGTTATCCTCTCTCCAGGTAATTTCCAGGTTACATTTTATATTTTATGCTATTCAGTTTCTTCTCAGGGTTATAGTAGTGTTGTTATTAAAGAGCTTTTGGAAGGCATAGAGACATGCAATCCTACCACTCAAAATGAACGACTGCTAACATTCTAGCATAGTTCTTCTCAGTCTTTGTCACAATGTCATATTCATTTTATTTGGTAAATATACATTGAACACCTAGTATGTGCTACACATGGCTCTAGGTGTTGGGGATACAGCAATGAGGAAAACAGACAGGGTCTACTTCCCATGGGATGGATTTTATAAAAGAGTGGGAGGGACAATAAATGAAGACACCAAAATATTTGAGGAGGCATTAAGTGTTACACAAACAAAGATTAGGATAGAAAAATGGAAAGAAAAACCTTATGAAAGGGTTGATGTTTGAGCAGACACCTCAATAAAAATCCATACTTTTTAACACACAGAGAACATAGTATACTTTTTTGTTAACTGTTAGTAAAGTGATGATGGTAAGGATGAAGGCTCTAACAGTTGCTGTTACTTATTGTTGAGTTGATTCGGACTCACCGTGACCCTTGGTGTGCAGAAGAGAACTGCTGCATAGGGGTTTCAAAGGTTGTGACCTTTCAAAAGCAGATGGCAGCTTTCTTCTGAGACCCGTCTGGATGTGTTTGAACTGCCAACCTTTCAGTTACTAATCCAGTGCTTTATCATTTGCAGGGCTGCTTGTTACCATTTTTATAAAGTTCACATTTCTTCCAAAGTATTTCCTCATGGCATTAAAAATTATATTGGTAAAGTTGGTAGTTATGCATGCATTATAGTCTATTGTATGTAGAATAATTTAACCTTTATCATATGTTTGGCTAATCAGAATGTTCCCTTTTCTTTACTGTTTTAAAAATATTGAAGTGACTACCTCTATGCATAAATATTTTTAGACCATCTTAGTAATTTGGGAGCAAGTTATGCCAAGTTTATGATCTGTAACAAACAGTTACAAAGTTAGCTTTAAACAACTTTAACACATGAAATTGAGACAGAAGCTACTCATTACCTTATTTGCTTTACTATGGAAACAATTGTGATTTTGAAAAGAAAAACTTTTGGCAGTCCTTACTAAAACTATAAGGAACTCTGGTTACAAATTGGGCTGCCAATCTCATGGTCAGCAGTTCGAAATTACCAGCAGTTCTGCAGGAGAAAGGTGAGGCTTTCTCCTCCCGTAAACATTTACAGCCTCGGAAACCCTGTGAACAGGGTTGCTATGAGTTGTTACCGACTCCATGGCACACAACCACCACCACCACCACTACAACTATGCATATATATACCTCATGACTAAGTAATTGTTCTCCTGCCAAAACGAGTGTATCTCTATCAAGAAATGTGGACAAAAATGTTCATAGCAGCTTTATTAGGAGTCAGAAACAATCCAAATGTCTGCCAACAGTAGAATGGGTCAATTATACTATAGTCATTTAATAGAATACTGTGTGAATAGCAATGAAAAAAGAACAAATAACTGTTACATACAACCACACAAATAGCATGTTGAGCCAAAGAAGTCAGGCCGAAAAGTACATACTGTATGATTCAACTTATTTAAAGTTCAAATGTAGACAAAACCATTCTAAGGTGTTGTTGTTGTTGTTGTTAAGTGCCATGGAGTCGGTTCCGACTCATAGCAACCCTGCACAGGGTTTCTGAGGCTGTAAATCTTTACGGGAGCAGAACGCCTCATCTTTCTCCCGCGGAACCTCTGGTAGTTTCGAACTGCTGACCTTACAGTTCACAGCCCGATTCGTAACCACTACGCTACCAGAGCTCCTTATTCTAAGGTGTTGAGATGATAATTGGAGGTATTATCAAAAGGGAACTTTAGGGAGCCTTCTGGGAGCTGTAAATATGCTATGTCTTAATCTAGTTGTAAGGAGCTCTGGTAGCGTAGTGGTTACGAATTGGGCTGCTAACCTGAAGGTTGGCAGTTCGAAACTACCAGCTGTTCCGCAGGAGAAAGATGAGGCATTCTGTTCCTGTAAAGATTTACAGCCTCAGAAACCCTGTGCAGGGTCACTACTTAACAACAACAACAACAACAATCCAGTTATGGTCACATGGGTATGAACCAATTGCCCCAGAGGTGCAGCATAGATCTGCTCCAAAGGGTTTTCAAGGCTGTGACCTTTCAGAAGCAGACCAGCAGGCCTTCCTTCTGAGGTGCCCTACCAGCTTACTGGTGAGTAGTCAAGTGCTTAACTATTTGCACCACCCAAGGACTCCAGCAACAATTCATATATTTTATGTGTACAGCATTTGTAAGTTACATTTTAAATTGTGCCAAATCAGTACTTTTCCACTGTTTTATCTTGTCATTTTATTGTAATCTTCAAAACAGATAGACAATACATAAAGGACAGAGAGGCGGTAGAGAAGCTGCAGGAACCGCTGCTCGATGTGCTACAAAAGTTGTGTAAGATTCACCAGCCTGAAAACCCTCAACACTTTGCCTGTCTCCTGGGTCGCCTGACGGAATTGCGGACATTCAACCATCACCATGCAGAGATGTTGATGTCCTGGAGAGTGAATGACCACAAGTTTACCCCGCTTCTCTGTGAGATCTGGGATGTACAGTGATGGCGCAGGGAAGAGGACTAGCTATTTACTTCCCTTGTACTAGAAATCCAATGTATAGCTTTCCTATATTTCGTTTGTATCGGGTTCCACACAAGAATCTTTTTGTTTTTTACTTTATTTGTAGTTTGGGTAAAAGTTTACAGATCTAGTTAGTTTTCCATTCAACAGTTTATACGCTTTTTGTTGCATGACATTGGTTGCAGGCCCCACAATGTAACAAACAGTGCTCTTCCCACTTCCTCACCAGGTTCTCGATTACCATTTGTCTTTCTTTCCTGCCCCTTCCTGCGTTCTGAGTTGTTTAGGGGCAAATGCTGCCCTTTTGATCTGGTATCCTTTATTGAGCTGAGGAGTACCTGTCTGGTGTTACTCATGTTATAGGCCTGTTTATCGGTTGACTGAGCAATAAACAGTCAATTGATCCCTGGGAATGAGTTCAGTTCCAGACTTGAGTGGTCTTATGTAAGGGCCACATTCTCAGGGGCTTCACAGTGTCTATCAAATCAAATGAGTTTGGTCTATTTTGTAATTTTGAGTTTTTTTCTCTCTCCACTCTGTCCAGGATCTTCAGTTGTGATCCTTGTCAGAGTTGTTGGTAGGAGTAACAGAGCACCATCTAGTTCTTCTGGTCTCAGGGTAGTAGAAGCTGTAATTCACGTGGTCACTGGTCCTTTGGACTAATTGTTTCCTTGAGACTCTGATTTTCTTCACTCTTTTTGGCTCCAGATGGGGAGAGACCAATCTGAGATAGCCACTTGCTGCAAGCTCTTAAGAACCTGGTCACTACTCAGCAGAGTAAGATGTAGAACGTTGCCTCACGGACTTTGTCATGCCAGTTGATCTAGATGTCCCTCGAGACTATAATCCCACACAAAACTCTTGATGTATATTTATGTAGTAATTATATAACTTCCATAATTGTAAATATGGGACTAGATAGAATTATTTCCTCTGTATTGTATTTTACAAGGCTTGGTGAAATCCTTCCTTCTAATTGGCATGTCCTGTTTACCTAATTAAATTGTTACTTCAATTCTCTCTATTATTAGAGGCAAAACCTTATTTTGCTCTTCATGTTACCTTATTGCATATATTTTATTAAAGAGTTGTGTTCAATGTTAGCAGTCAACCAAATATAATGGCAGTAGTCTTTGGGGTGGAGGTGGGACAAAAATAGAAAAATATATAAACTCTTGTTTCTTTAAATGATGAAAGACATCTTATTGAAATGAAGAGGGGTAATTTAGAGAAAGGAAACATCTCGCCATATAAATGGTCCTTTTTCATCCTTGCAGAAGACCTGATGAACAGTCATTGTAATAGTTTGGCTATCTTATTTGTAATAGTCCTGTGATCATTTCATTTTCTAAGTAAGAGTAGTATGCAATACAGAAATTAATAATTCTCATAGAAAATATTTTCTCAAGCAATCACTTTCTGTCTCGTTGGTCTTTAGGCAGCACTTACAAATTCAGCATATGCAAACACTACAGTGATGGGATATTCCCTTATCTCTCTTTAAAATGCTTAGTATTAGCTTCAATACATATCATTCATCTTTTTGTTTGTTTATTTTCCTTTGCTTTTTGAAAACACTCCTACAGCTGGTTTCCCAGCTCTTGTACACTTCCCCCAAGCAGGAATTAGTTCATTTCCTTCCTCCATTGTTATATTGTTGCATTCATCTCCCCATTATTTTTCAGTGAATCTAATAAAACACCTTCTAAAAGCAATGGAACTTTTTAGTCAGGAACCCAAATGTCAGTGGTTTGAACCCGCCATTCTGCAGGAAAAGATACGGCAGTCCACTTCCATGCAGATGACAATGTTGGAAACACTATGGAGCAGTTTTATCCTGTCATATAGGTTCTGCTGTGGTGCTGTAAGATACACAATGGGCTGCTAACCACAAGGTTGCCAGTTCAAATCCACCAGTTGTACCTCGGAAACCCTATACAGGGTTGTTATGAGTCAGAAGTGACTTGATGGCACTTAATAACAACACAGGGGTGCTAAGGAGCTCTGGTAGTTTAGCAGGTTATAAGTTAGGCTGCTAACTGCAAGGTCAACAGTTCAAATTTACCAGCTACTCCCTGGGAGAAAGATGAAGCTTTCTGCTCCTGTAAAGATTCACAGCCTCAGAAACCCTAGGACAAACCTGCTATCCTAAGAATAATCCAAAAACGAATGAGTTGAGCCTAGTGTCAATTCAATTCCATTTAAAGCAACAAATGTCTTGAGTCCCCATTATGCACAAGAGTCTTTAGCTAACCTCTTTGGGGAATACAAACGAGTTTTGGTGTCACACTGGACTAAGTGTTGGCTGCCAACTTCAGGGCTGGTGGTTCAAACCCAACAGCCGCTCCATGGGAGAAACATGAGGCTGGCTACTTGTGTAAAGATTTATAGTCTATGATACCCTATGGAGTTCTTCTGAGTCCTCTAGGGTTGCTATTGGAATCAACTTGGAGGCAATGAGTTTGGGTATGGAGGATACAAAGATGAGTAAAACATAGTGCCTGCGTGGAGGCGCTCACAAGATGAGCAGAATGAAGATGTGGGAACATCTCCTGGAGGAGGTCACATTTCCGCGGGGTTTTGAAGGGGAGCAGGACTTGCATGGGTCAGGGTAAGAGCAGAGATGACAAGCAGTGGAAAGTGGCAGTTGCAAAAGGAAAAAGGTGGACTATGGGGCTATCCAAGGATCACAAGTAATGTTGGGGAAGAGATGGTGCACAGTCCCCTTTGAAGCTTCGATTTCATCCTTGTAAAATGAAGAGATCGCTACCTATAATCTTAGTTAGAGTCTGAGCCTGAAACAAGGTCTAGGGGCAGGTACTTCTGATAGACCAGGGATGTCAGGAAGGAGGCGCAGACCCAACACCCCTCACTCCCACCCCAATTGTAGCCACCACCAACCACAGATAGAAGACTATAACTAAATAAGGAGACAAAAAGAAGAAAAGCCTATGAGCTATGAGAATGTCAGAGATGGACATAAAGAATAAATACCCCTAGACAGCCATGATTGATGTCTAGCTCACTGGCTTTCAGCGATGGACCCACTTGCCTCTCGAGTGGACTTTTGCTTTCCATTAAACCTGCTTTCTCGCACTCCTGTGGCCTTGCTCATGTCTTGTGTCCTGACCCCTCACCGGAATCTGTGACTCCTTGCTAGAAGTCCAGGAGAATTCCCGTGACATGTTTGGTAACACTTTGTTGAGGAGGTGTGTTCCAAGATAACAGAAGTGAGGGAGTGGAGAAAATGAGAAAGGAACGGAAGATAAGCCAGGGGAAAGGTATGTTAATGAGTTGATTAATATTGTCAGCACCCATTACAACTGCTGTTAAGTGTCCTCAAGTCAATTCCAACTCATAGCGGCCATGTACAGGGGTTTCAAGGAGCAGCTGGTAGGTTTGAACTGCTGACGTCTGGTTCACAGTCCAGTGCTTATCCTACAGTGCCACATCAGTTACAACTTCTTGTTGTCGTTGTTATGTGCCGTGGAGTCGGTTCCGACTCATAGTGACCCTGTAGAGGGTTTCCGAGGCTGTAAATCTTTACGGGAGCCGAAAGCCTCATCTTTCTCCCATGGAACAGCTAGTAGTTTCAAACTGCTGATCTTGCTGTTCGCAGCCCAATTCGTAACCACTACTCTACCAGAGCTACAAATAGTTGCTATTAACTCAGACTCTTAGCAACCCCAGGTGTGTCAGAGGGAACTTGGCTGTATAGGATTTTCAATAGCTGAGTTTTGGGAAGTAGATAGCCAGACCTTTCTCCTCTGGATAGACTCACACTAGCAAACTTTTGGTAAGCGCATTAACCATTTGAACCACTCAGAGACTCTCCTGTGGTAGGTAGCAACTGGGGCTCAATGCAGATGCCCCTCAGAAAAGTCCACCTGCAGGTAAAGGAGGCTGGAGTATTTAACCACCAACCCCATCTTTCCTTGGATGAGAGAGACAGAGGGCATGAACTCTATGTCACACAATGGGTTGTCCCTGAATATTGAGTTGCCTTGAGAAAAAGCCGGAAGGCAGCAGAGTAGAGACACCAGGACCAGAGTTCACCAGGAGTCCTAGAGCCGTCCAGAAAACCCTCTGGAGTCTGCTGTAGAGTTTCATTGTGAGAATTCCCTAGGATAAGGTGAGTGCCGTTGTTTGCACAGTCCCTTGTCCTGAGTAAGTGTTCAGTAATGTTGGCTCTGCTTTTCTGCCAGTCAGCATGTTGCTTAACCTGCCCTCACCTCCCACTGTTTATTTTGCTATTTTGAGTTTGGAACAGCCAGACCCTTAGGAGCTTTGATCTCAAAGTGTTTCATAGTCACTTTTTCAGGTGTGTGATGTGTGTGTGTAATGATTAAGCTAACTCTTCTTTCTGATTTGCAAATGTATGTATATGAGAAGCCTCACCCAGATATGAACACTCAACCACGCTTTCATTCAGCATTTCATGGTTTTTGTGTGTGGAATATAATATGAAATCATGGAAACCCAGAACCATCCCAGTTTATGTTCCCCACTGAGGGGCTGCCTAACTTAAAAAGGCATCTAACGACTGACCCATAAGCAGGTTTTTTTCTCACATTCACAGGTGACTCTTTCTCACTTGGCTAGTTCCAGGCATTGCCTGCTTGGCCTGGGCCTTGTGGCTTCAGAGCTCAGGAAACTGGCAGAAGTTTACTTTTAGGAGACAAAGATCCTGAGGGTTATAAGAAAATGCTATAGAAGGAGCTCTAGTAGCGTAATGGTTACAAATCGGGCTGCTAACCTCAAGGTTGGCAGTTCGAAACTACCAGCTGTTCCGTGGGAGAAAGATGAGGCTTTCTGCTCTCATAAAGATTTACAGCCTTGGAAACACTATTCAGGGTCACTATGAGTGGGAACCGACTCCACGGTACTTAACAACAACAACAACAACATAGATATTCCTAGATTATTCCTTCCCAGGACTCTAAATTCTTCTAAACCAATTGCATAACTAACTAGTCCTGTGAGCTAGTAAATTTCCCCTTTTAACTGAAGTCAGTTTGGAGTGGTTTTCTATCACTTGCACTAAGAGTCCCAACAAATATATCACTTATCCTTGCTATACCTCAATGCATGTGCATAAAGGGAGTTGTATGTATATGCAGGAGGTGAAGAACCTACATTCTAACCAAGTCCTTAGGTGATTGTGATGCAAAACGGAGGCGGAATCATCCTAGTCTAGATGGTTAGCACTGACAGGACTCCACTTTTAATAGGAAGTTGCCGGCCCACAAGGGAGAGGACTGGCAAGGAAGCACGCTTCAGACACTGAACTCAGTTTCTGAATGCTTGCAAGAGCAGATCCAGTAGGGGGAACTGAGAGTGGTTTGGTGATTCAGATCACAAGACATCTGTGGGGAGAATGTGGAAATGATGTGGAAGGGATGGGCCACTGTAGACAGCACTAAGATCTTAATCCTATACAGCTGTACTTGGGTCAAGTACTTAAGACTTACAATATCAAACCAGAGTGCTGTGTGTGTGAAAACAAATGGAGTTTTTCCTCCCAGAAAGGATAGTTGTGACATTTTAAGAAAAAAACAAAGAACAAGATAAAAAGGAAAAGCACTGTGGGTTAATGTGCTAGACTGCCAAGGAGGTTTGAACCGCAAGGTTGGCGGTTCGATCTCACCAGCTGCTCCTCATAAACCCTATACAGGGTTGCTATGGATCAAAACAGACTCGACAGCTCTTGACAACAACAGCAACATCATATTCATGAAGACAGCTGCGTTTAAGATCAGACCATGAGAAACACTGCTACAAAACATCCTAAAAGTAGCTCAGGCATTGTTTAGCCATGTGACCTTGGGTAGGTGGGGGGTGGGAAGAAGATTTTATCCCTCTAAGCCTCACTTCCCTCTTGTGTAACATGTGGATGATATACTATCTTTACCTTACAAGGTTGCTGTTAAGATTAAACAAGCTAATGTTTCCAAAGCAATTTAGTTAGTGGTTCATGCCAATACTGAGTAAGTGGTAGCTGTTATTAGCTGCTATTAGCTGTTGTTGTTGTTAAGTACCATGGAGTCAGTTCTGACTTACAGTAACCCTGCACAGGGTTTCCAAGGCTGTAAATCTTTACAGGAGCAGAAAGCCTCATCTTTCTTTCGTGAAACAGTTTCGAACTGCCGACCTTGAGGTTAGCAGCCAGATTCGTTACCACTATGCTACCAGAGCTCCTTGCTATTAGTACTACTACTAATAAAGTTGCTAGTGTTTTCTTTCTAAATAGTTCCTTGACTTAGGATGAAATGGAGCTACAGTAGTGTAAATGTCCAGAATCCCAGGATCGCATGGAATTTACAGTTAGCAGCATCGATGGACTCAAGTGTGGCAACAGTGGTGAGGTTGGCCCGGGATCAGGCAGTGTTTTGTTCTGCTGTGCATAGGGTCGCTATGAGTCGGTACCGACTCGATGGCACCTAACAACAACAACAAAAAAGAGACTTCTGCAGTGGCACTGTAGCTGTAAACCACAGGTCAGCAGTTCAAACCCACAGGCTGCTCGTTGGAAACCCTATACACAGGGTGGCTATAAGTCAGAACTGACTCGATGGCACTCAACAACAACAAAGGAGACAGACAAGAAATAAGTACCTGAAAGTGGTGGGAAGTACTATGAAAGAAGTGAATCCCCCCCCCCACCTCTTGAGTGTGCCCCTTTTTAGACCAGTTTCCATACGTTCTTACAGTGATCTCTTTCAAAAACGCAAATCTGATCATGTGTTCCCCTGACCCTGAATGATTTCTCACTCCAGCCAAAATTCCTAGTATTTTGGTGGATCAATTAGCAATTAAGACCCTTCAGACTGGCTCGTCCTTCTCCGGCCTTGTTTCCTGATCCTGCCTAAATTCTAGGTGTCCAGATAAAATGACTTTCCCAGAAAGCTACATTCTCTTAAGCCTAGTGAGAAAGAATAAAAAGGTAGAGAAACAGTATAGATCTGGTAATATCTGTAGACAATTTTGGTTGTCACAATGGTGGGTAAGGGTCTGCTATTGGCATGTAATGGGTATAGGCCAGATACCAGTAAATATCCCACAATACGCAGAATAGCTCTCACAACAAAGAACTATCTGGCCTGAAATGCAGATAGTGCCGAGGTTGAGAAACTAGTCTCTCCCAACCTGAGAAGAAAGGACTCTGTACTTTCTCCTGATCTGATCTAGCTTCAACATTATTTCTCCTGGTGGAGACTCTCCAGTTCACACCAACACATGGACAATCATTTTACTCATGAAACCAAATAATAGGCATAAATGACTACCTGTGAAGTCCTGTTTCTTTGTTGCTGAGAAATGATGGACCTGAGTACATGCATTGGTTTTACAGCAACAGAATTTTGCTTTTTCTTAGATTTTTACAAGAAAGCTAACTTATTATTATATCTTCCTTATTTTGGAAAAGAATACTTTCTGTAACACATATCACATCTGGTGTTTGCTCACTATAGTGGACATCAGTTATTTGTGTACACCCAGAATCCATGTGCTTCTCTATTGGTAAGTATGAATGAACCACCCTTGCCCTACTTCCAGTGCATGTGTTTTGAATGGAGCTCATTCCCACATCCAGAGTCAGAAATGTGTCTCAGGCATAACCAGTCAGAGCATCACACATCTTAGGTTACAGTGATTGGTTTAAAAATGGTTATGTGACCCATTCAGATAAAATGTAATACTTTCCCTGGAGTATTTTTAGGAGACAGGATGTATGAGTCATTTGCCTATGTGTGTTCTGTAAGTTTTCCAAATTCTCAACTTTCCCTGTAATAGAATTAGGCACTCAGACACTTTGCTTCATGAATTTGCAGTGCCTCCCAAGAGTAGGCAGAATAAATGACCCCACCCACAGATATTGGGCTTCTCCATCAGACTTGCTTTGGCCAAGAGAGTGTGCGTGGGCATGGCAGTGTGCCAATTCTAAGCTATGTCTGAAGACACAGTGTGTATTTCTGTCTGCTGCATTTGCCATCTGCTCTAAGAAGAACATGCCCTGGATATATGAAAGATGCAGAATTAGAGGCAGAATGAAGACACCTAAATGTAACCTACAATTTAAAGAAGCATGATTCTCTCTACCATGAGATAACTTATAGATCCACAAGAAAAAAATGTGAATGTTTATTATTATAATATATATAATTATAAACCACCTTTTACCTGTTATTTTGTTATATTGAAATATGATGAAGAACACCAGAATATTGTCAGATATGGTGCCAGAAGATGAGCCCCTCAGGTTGGAAGACACTCAAAATGAGACTGGGGAAGAGCTACCTCTTCAAAGTAGAGTTGATTTGTGATGATGTGAACAGAGTAAAGCCCTCTGGACCTTCATTTGCTGATGGGGCACAACTCAAAATGCAGAGAAACAGCTTTAAACAGCCATTAATAATCGGAACATGGGATGTATGAAATATGAATCTAGGAAGAATGGAAACTGTCAAAAATGAAATGGAATGCATAAACATCTACATACTAGGCATTAGGGAACAGCAATGGAGTGGTATAAGCAATTGCGAATCTAACAATCACACACGGTTTACTATGCTGGCAATGTCAACTTCAAGAGGAATGGAGTTACATTTATCATCAAAAAGAACATACAGATCTATCTTGAAGTACAATGCTGTCTGCAACAGGGTAATATTATAAAAGTTGTCAGGGAAGAGGGACAGGGAAGGATCAGTAGTTGGAAAATATGACCTTGGTGAAAGAAACAAGACTGTAGATCGCATGATAGACTTCCTAAGACCAATAACTTCTTAACTGCAAATACCATTTTTCAGCAACATAATCAACAGTAACTATATATGTGGGACCTCACCAGATGGAATACACAGGAATTAAACTGACTACATCTGTGGGAAGAGATGATGGAGAAGCTCAATATTATTAGTTAGATTTAAGCCAGAGGCAGAATGTAGAACAGATAATCAATTGCTCATTTGAAAATTTAGGCAGAAGTTGAAGAAAATTAAAACAAGTCCACAAGAGCCCAAATATGACCTTGAGTATATAATGCTATATATGAGTATATATGACCTTGAGTATATCCCACCTGAATTTAATGACCATCTCAAGAACAAATTTGATGTATTGGACACTAATGACTGTAGAACAGAGAAGTTATGGGATGACATCAAGAACAACATCCATTCAGAAAATATGAGGAAAGAAAAGGCCAAAATGGATGTCGGAAGGGATTCTGAAACTTCCTCTTCAATGTAGGGAAACTGCAGCCGCTGGAAGAATTAATGAAGTAAGAGAGTTAAACGGAAGAGTTCCAAGGCAGCTTAAAACAAAAGACAAAGAAAAGTATTATAATGAAATGTACAAAGACCTGAAGTTTAAGAACCAATAGTGAAGAACATGCTCAGCATTTCTCAAGCTGAAAGACTAAAGAAAAATTCAAGCCTCAGGTGCAATATTATAGGACATGGGAACACTGAATGGTTTAAAATTTAAAAAGGTATGCCACAAGATTGTATTCTTTCACCATACTTATTCAACCTGTATGCTGAACAAATAATCCAAGAAGCTGGGTTCTATGAAGAAAAACGTGGTATCAGGATTGGAAGACGACTCATTAGGCAAAATATTGAATGATGCAAGAAGCATTAAAAAAAAAAAAAGATGGAATAAATACACAGAGTCATTGTACCAAAAAGGATTGGCTGATGGTCAACCATTTCAATAGGTAGCTTATGATCAAAGACCAATGGTATTGAAAGTCCAAGCTGCCCTGAAAGAGCTGGTGAAAAACAAGGCTGCAGGAATTGATTGGCTAGCAATTGAAATGTTTCAACAACCTGATGCAGGGCTGCAGGTGCTCACACAACTGTGTCAACGAATTTGGAAGACAACTGATTGGAAATGACCTATGCCCATTCCAGGGTGATGACCCAACAGAGTGAGGAAATTATTAAACAATATCATTTATATCACATGCAAGTAAAATTTTACTGAAGATAATTCAAAACCATTTGTAGCAGTACACTGACAAGGAGCTGCCAGAAATTTTAGCCAGATTCAGAGAACAACATGGATTTTATTACTGACCTCAGGTTGAGACTAGAGACTACCAGAAAGAGGTTTCCTTATGTTTGTTTGTTTGTTTATTTTTATTACTATACAAAGGTATTTTGCTGTGTTGTCACAAGAAAATATGGATAACATTGTGAAGAATATGTATTCTAGAACACGTTATTGTGCCCATGAGCAATCTGTGAACAGAACAAAAGGATACTGAATGGTTTAAAATCAGTAATGGTGTATCATTCATCATACTTTTTCAATCTGTATGCTGAGCAAATAATCTGATAAACTGGATTATATGAAGAAGATCATGGCATTGGGATTGGAAGAAGGGTCATTAACAACTTACAATATGCAGATGACCCATCCTTGCTTGCTAGAAGCAAAGAGGACTTAAAATACTTACTGATGCAGATCGAGGACTATAGCCTTCAGTATGAATTATACCTCAAAATAATAAAAATGAGAATCCTAACTAGTAGAGCAATAAATAACATCATGATAAATGAAGAAAATATTGAAGTTGTCAAAGACTTAATTTTGCTTGGATGCATATTTAAT
>NW_006408678.1:7114130-7115695 GCF_000296735.1 Chrysochloris asiatica | reverse complement strand
ATAGATAGATAGATAGATAGATAGATAGATAGATAGATAGATAGATAGATAGATAGATATTTTTAGATAGATATTTTTAGATATATTTCAATATCTAATAGTTGCATGATTATCAGAGATCCTTTTGTACTCTGTTGAGCTTTTTAATCAGATGAAAGATGACTACTAATTTAATGAATGTACAGTCTGCTATTCATACCCATGGGCTCCATCCACATCCTGAGATTTAATTTTTTTTAAAAATTCAGAAAAAAATGTCCAGAATATTCCGAAAAGTGAAACTTGCATTTTCTGTGCACTGGGTGCTACATTGAATCCATTCAAATTAAGCCAGGTGTTGGCTCTCCACTTGTAGGCTCCTGCCATTTCTCAGATCCTAAGTCCTTGCCAGCGTTCCTTGTTTGAGCATTCTTTGCCTCCTGTCTCATTGTTTGCTAATTGTGTTGTGTGCACCCTTTTCTCATGTGGGGAAAAATAAATAAATAAAGCTCCTTAAAAGCAATTAAGTGGTCAAAGGAATCTGTCAAAAGTTGAGAGGAAGTTAGTGTGCTATTTATATAGCATTTACATTGTATTGTAATCTATAGATGACATTTAAAGTATGTAAGAGGATGTGCTTAAATTCTGCACAAATACCATGCCATTTTATATAATTGACTCAAGCATCCTGGATTTTTTATCCAGGGTGAGGCTGGGGGTTCCTCTGAGGATACCATGATACAACTATAATAACTTTTCAAATTTAGAATACCAAACATGGTACTGGTATAAGTGGGGCACATCTTCACAGTTCTGGCATAGTTGGTACCAAGACTTTGTCATCTCATGGAAGGAAACTGGTGAGGCTTGCTCTGCATGTAGCAACCATGCCAATTTTGAGAGGACCTTTAAAATATGACTATTATCCAAACCACCAATTAGAAAGTGTACACATGAAAGTAATGCACAGCCATTAGAGCAAGCCCTCAATTACTAATTGTGGTGTTAAGATTAAGATAGCTAAGAAGCTGGTGATTAGGGAGGTAAACTGGAACTGGGACTTAATGGAAAAGTGAAGCTGAGAAAGCAACAAGGGGAATTTCTTTCGATGTATGGAAAGAGAAAAACAGTAAGAATCTAGAAGGGAACTCATTATCCATTTCCCACACTCAACCAGTGGAGAATAGGCCTTAAAGAGAAGTGACTTTGCAAAGATTTTCTAATTCTAGATTCACTTTCTACTATGTTGTCCCACCTCTATATAAGGTGAAGTTACCAAGACCAACAAAAGAGATAAAGAAAGTAAACATGAAAAATACCCGGAGGCCAAGTTTTTCAGAAAAATGACTTAGAAATGTTAAGTGTGTGGGTGTGTGAGAGAGAGATCGTGTTTGTGTACATACCTCACAAAGCACAGTTTCTATTATATATAATATATAAATGGTATTGAAATGCTTAGCTACAGAATATGAATGTAATGGGGGGGCTGGCAACTTATCAAACAAAATCTGTATTACAAAATGTACTTATTTTTAAAGTCAATCTGAAATTTAGCTAAGTAAGGTGTCAGCAGTCAAGAGATCAGA
>NW_006408678.1:7112012-7113575 GCF_000296735.1 Chrysochloris asiatica | reverse complement strand
TGGCACCTGACAACAACAACAACAAGGTGGCATGACAAAGTGCCTTTAGTTTTAAATAAAAAGACTATCAAACATAGCTTGATTTGCACAGTAACAGGTTCTGTGAAAATTGATCTATTGTTTCATATGTAGTGAAGAATTCTGGGACTGACTTCAGTGATAGAGGAAGAGACTTGTCTGACCTCAGGTTCAACTGTCACTTACCTGATAACTTGTAGATAATCATCTTCACCTACCCACCCAAGAAAGTAAGCGTCATAGAGCAGGATCTCTTGTGCTTAGCACAGACCCTAGTAAAGCCAGGGCCCAATAATACTTGTTGAGTAAATCTGTGTCTCCTATACAGACCAAGTAGCTCTGGCAGTGTAGTGGGTTATGAGGACAGCAGTTCAAATCTATCAGCTGCTCCTCAGGAGAAAGATTAGACTTTCCGCTCCTGTCAAGATTTACAGCCTCGAAATGCTCTACAGGGTCACCATGGGTCGAAATCGACCCCATGGCACATAGTTACCACCACCAAAAATACCAATTTAAACAACTCCAGACCTAATCTTCCGACTCTCTTCCGAACATCTCTACCTGCATGATTCTCAGTCACTTCAAGCTCAACATACCCCAGACCAAAATGGATTATTCTTTCCCCCACTGCCTTTTCTCCTATCTTCACATCCTCTGGAATCCTGGTGTGGTAGTGTGGGTTAATGTGCTTAACTGAAAAGTCAGTTTGAACCTCAAGGATGGTGGTTCAAGCTCACCAGCTTGCTCCTAGGAAATCTTACACAGGGTCGCTATGAATCAGAACCAACTTGACGGCGCTTAATAACAATAACAACAAATCACATCATCTGAGTCCTGGTGTGGTGCTGTGGAATAAAGCACTGTACCACATGGTTAGTTTGAACTGCAAGGTCGGTGGTTCAAACTCACCAGTTGCTCCTCAGAAACCCTATATTGGGTTGCTATGAGTCGAAACCAACTTGACAGCTCTTAAAACAATAAAAATCCTATCATCAGGAGCACAGTGGCTTAATAGGATAGGCATTGGACTGCGAGGTACAATGTCAGCAGTTCAAGCCCACCAGCCACTCCACGGGAGAAACATGAAGCTTTCAGCCCCCACAAAGATTTATAGCCTTAAAACTCTATACAGAGTAGTTATGAGTGGGAACCAACTCAATGGCACTTAACAACAACAACAGCACCATAGGATCAAGTCTAGATAAGTTAGTTTCGTAGATATCATCAGACACCTCTTCCCCCATCCCCTCTTAGTTTAGGTAAAGGTCATCTTTTTTTTTTTTTTTTTAATGTTTTAATGGGAGAACATTAGTTTTACATTCATCCTATATATACCATTTCATTGCCATGGTTACAATCCCCTCCATGCATCATCAACCAACCAAAGGCTATACCCCACAAGCCTGTTCCCTGGTCATCAGCACACAGCCCCTCTCCCTCTCTGGGTTTAAAGTCCCCAGCTACTCCATCTATCCATGACATCGTCTCTGCCTCCATCACGGGTGTCACTGCTTCTCTGGGTAGCGTCCCGCTCTCTGCTCTTTT
>NW_006408678.1:7091183-7104392 GCF_000296735.1 Chrysochloris asiatica | reverse complement strand
AGTTCTGTATCCTATCTTATCTAAAGAATCACATCCTCCCTTTGTGAATTACATCCTTCCTTTGTAACAAATCCCTCCCTAAAAAAGAGAATAAAAGACTGAGGTAGAGTGAGTTCTGTGTGCAATGCTAGGCAATATGTTTGCAGATCTGCCTACCTGCCAGCTTGCATCAAATCTATGTGTCTGTCTTTTTTTGTATATATTTCGTCTCTGTCTTTCTCTATCCCTTTTGCCGCCAGATCTCCCTTCTTCTTGACACCCACACTTCCTTGTCGAGGCCGGATCCCGACATAGGACCTTGACAGATATCCCTCCTGATAATATGTCCAAATTATGAGAGACAAAGTCTGGCCATCCTGGCCTCCAAGGAGCACTCTGGCTGTACTTCTTCCAACACAGATCTGTTTGTTCTTTTGGCAGTCCATGGGACTTTCAATATTATCCTCCAACACCATTACCTAAATGCGTCATTTCTTCTACTGTCTTTCTTATTCACCACACAACTTTCACATGCATATGAGGTTATTGAAAATACCATGGCTTGCATCTAGCGCATCCTAGTCCTCAAACTGACATCTTTGCTCTTCAATACTTTAAAGAGCCTTGTGCAGCAGGTGTGCCAGTGTGATATAGATACATATAATTTGTTACTGTTTTTCTTAAGTGTCATTAAGTAGATTTTGATTCATAGCAACTGTGTATAGGTTTTTTAAAGAGTAATTGGTGGGTTCTAACCACCGACCTTATGATTAGCAGTCCTGTGTTAATCCTATACATCACACCAGGAGTCTCTTTGTCTATGCAGAATACATAAATTCTTTCTATATATATAATAAATAAATATGTAAAGAAAAAGAAATTCCTCATAACTGAATCCATAAATAACATCATGATAAATGGAGAATAGATTGAAGTTGTCAAAGACTTCATTTTACCTGGATCTTCAATCAACATTGATGGAAGCAGCAGTCAAGAAATCAAATGACATATTGCATTAGGTAAATCTCTGCAGAAGACTTCTTCAAAGAATTGTTTGAGGCCTAAGGTGTGCCTGACCCAAGCCTTGATATTTTCAATAACTACATCTGCATGTGAGAATTAGATGACGAATAAGGGAGGCTGCAGAAGAATTGATGCATTTGAATTATGATTTTGGAGAAGAATATTAAAAATACCATGGACTACCAGAAGAACAAACAAATCCATGGTGGAATGCTCCTTAGTAGCCCGGATGGTGAGACTTCGTGTCTCACACTTCGGACATGTTTTCAGGATGGTGTGGTGATGTAGGATAAACACTGGACTGCTAACTATAGGTCTGAAATTCAAACCCACGAGCCAGTTTTGGGTCACTATGAGTCAGAACTGACTTGACAGCATTTAACAACAACAACAATCAGGAGGAACCAGTTCCTGGGAGAAGGACATCATGTTTGGTAGAGGGGAGGATCAGTGAAAAAGAGGATGGATTGACGGAAGTGTCAGCAGCAATGGGCTGAAGCATAACAGTTGTGAGAAATGTTAAAGGACTGGGCAGTATTTTGTTTTGTTGACTTGATGGCACATGACAACAAATACATACGTATATACAAATCTTGATTTATTCCATTCTCTCCTTAAACCAATCCCAATTGCCTGCAAGACTCTACACTCCTTAGCACATCTACTAGGACCTGGATTTGTCATTTCTCACCCAGCGTGTTCTAGCTCTAACTTCTAAAGTTTAGTCATTCAAAAGTGCTATTTCCAGAAAATTCTCTGGGCTCTCTCACATCTCTGGAACTTTGCACTTGTTTCCTCTGCTTTGAAAGCATTCCTTACTCCCAATTCCTTCTCCCTCTTGTAAGACTGCTACCCACTTTTCAGAATTCAACTCCGTTAAACCTTGCACCATGGCCCTTCATAAGCCTGTTAGGCGGTCCTGCATTCACAGACCCTCAATGCTTGTGGAAGCAATTTGAAGAAAGGGACTGTCTTCTTCATTTTAGACTCTTCAACAAGCAAAGGATGGCCTCATTATTTTTGTTCTGCGATCCAAGGAACCAATTCTAAAGACAGATCATCATTCCTGTTCAATCCCACACTTTACAGCTGGGGAACTGAGTCCCCGAGGGGTGATATGATTTGACAAAGGTTGGAGTTAACAACAGGGTTAGACCTCAGGCCTCCTGACTTTCCGCAGGTGTAACCCCCACCGCCATCCCAAATACACACACACACACACACTACTAACAAGTTGTATTTATAGTTATAGCTGTCACTAGATTCAAGTCCAGTCTCCCCTTCATCTCATCTCTGGGAGTAGTAAGAACCCCTCATTATGTTGAGGGTAATTGTGTATGTCGGTGGCTCTGGTGTTCCCAGGAGGACGAGGCAACATGGTCCTCAGGTGACCTGGTTTTATTCCCTCAGATTCTCCCTGATACAGTCCTTTCTTTTAGGGCTCCACATCCCTGTCGAGTTACAGTTTATATCCCTGGCAACAGTGGAGTGGAGGTCTGGGAAGAGCTCATCACCGGTCAGGACGAAATTCAGGGAAACGCCTTCCACTGCTCCCAGCCTTTCCAGGACCCTAACAAGTAATCAGAGGAACGCTGACCCGGTGGAGGCGAGGTAGTTTCACCTCTCTTGCCTATCGGAATAAGTGGGAGGGGCTGTCGCTGAGTAGCCAGGTGTGAGAACTTGCTCTGTGACCACATCACTTTTCCTTTCAGTAGAAACAGAGACCTAGCCATCAGAGTTCTGAGAGGCCAGGGGTGAGCGGCGCAGTAGCTACCCAGGGCCCCGCCCGAGCACTTCTAGCCGGCCGGAGAAGCGCGCGCAGGTCTCGTGCTCCGGGGCGGTGGGACTCCAGGCCACGCCCTGTCTCCGACTCCTGATTGGTCTCTTCGAACCAGGCGGCGGCGGGACGTGGGAGCCTAAGGCTGAGGCGCGGCGGAGGCGGTTGGTCCGGGGCGTGGCGGCCCGGCACAGATTGAACCGAGATACCTTCCCGCAGGGAGAAGGGAACCTTCTGCGCCAGAGCTGGTGAGTACCTCCCTGCGTGCCTTCTCTTTTCCTTGCTAACTTTTCCTCACCACTCGGGGCGTTCGCCTTCCTGCTGGTGGCCTCCAGGAGTTTCTGCCTCGCTCCGCGGAGTTGTTGTTCTGGGTTGGTGGGAGCCCTGGCAGGCAAGACAAGCTGCGATTGGCTCGCTGCGGGGTCTCGTTTTCTGATTGGTCCGGGGCGCCGTCTTGGTGATGTTATGCCTGCCCTCACGTGCCCACCTTGTGTAGGAAAGGGGGTGACAGGTGTAGGGAGACGGCAGGTGTGAGCGTGTTGGCGTGGGGAGTAAGTATCGAGCCGTTACTCGGCCCGGCTTTAAGATCAAGAGGTATCAGAGCTTGAAGCTAGTTTAGGGTTGCCCAAAGCACCCTCACGCCCCCAAATGCCTAGTACTTTTAGGGTCACTTGATAATCTTCATGATCCTCTGGAAGAGTTGGAGTCGCTGACCCTATGAAGAGAACCACGCCGCCTTCTGCCGTGTAGTAGCGTCGGTTCAAAGCAGGGTTTACAGTCATTTCCCTGTTCTCCAGACTTCAGACACATGTGCGGAACAAGGGGCAGGTGGAGACCCTGAGCGATGTGACCTTCCCGCCCCCAAGTCTGCAAAAAGAAGCGGGGATGACCTAAGAGTGTCCCGGAAATCGGAGGACAGTTTGGAGGGAGTGCTTCCCCATACCCTCCCCGCCGTTTCCTTACTCATCTTTTCAAACCACGGTGGCGCTTAGTGGGACTAGTGGGACTAGCGGTGGGTCAGCCGCTCCTGGTGTGGCGCTGTAGGACCAGCCCTGGAAACCACACCGTGGGAGGTTCAAACCCACCAGCTGCTCCTTGGAAACCCTCTACAGGGTCGCTTTGCTTGGAATCAATTTGATGGCATTTAACAACAACAGTGGGACGACCGTGGGGCAGGGGACTAGCTGTTCCTGTTGATATTAAGTACAAAGTGGTTTTTTCAGGTCTGGTCTAAGTCAGAATTTGGGTTTTGTGTGGAGAAACAACTTTTTCCGAAGAGAGCAGAAGTTTGTGATCCTCTGTCTGATCTTCTGTCTTGGAAATTAAATGGAATTAGTATTCTCACCACCTAGAAGTCTCTTAGTAAAGAATTTTTTTGGAGTCCTGTTGTGGTGCTGTTGGATAAGCACTGGACTGCTAACCAAATGAAATGGTTGGCAGTTCAAACCCACTAGCGACTCCTTGGAAACCTATATTCATAGGGTTACTGAGTCGGAACCAACTTGGCGACACTTACAAAAAACAACTGAACAACACCAGAATTCTCTTTGAAAGCAGACTGAGAGAAAACTCCAATGAGTATTTTCTGGTGTCCATCCTGGTGTGGTGCTGAAGGATCAGCACAAGACCACACGGTCCATTTGAACTGAAAGTTTGGTGGTTCAAACTTACCAGCTGCTCCTCAGAAACCCTGTACATGGTTGCTGTGGGTGGGAACCAACTGACAGCACGTACTTTGATATGGAGAAGGACAGCACGCATCTCCTAATCCCTATGACTCAGAACAGACTCAATGGCATGTAACAACAACATAACAATAAGAAACGTTTGGACTGTATTTCTTCTAAGACAAACACAAAGGGGCTTTAGAAAGGTTGTGGGAAAATGGAATTAAAAGACAAATACTAACAAATAATATTTTTTAAATAATATTTTTTCAGCTTGAGCTCCATCAATTTCAAGACACTTTTATAAGCTGTGATACCAGCCCTTTCATTCATCCCTAAAGAACCAAGAGTCTTGGGGATTTAACCAAGTCAATGCAGTCTTTTTACAACATTTACTGAAGAAAAATGGGTGCCCTTTAAATATTTATTAAGTTTAGGAAGCAAAAAGATGTCAGAAGGAGTCAAAAAAGATTCTAAGTTGGGTGTCTAATGATTTGCCATCAAGACTCTCACACATTTGTCCTTATTTGATAAGTGGAATGCACAGGCACATTGTCATGGTGAAGACAGACTCTCTGGGGAAGCTTTCCCAGACATTTTTTGCTAAAGCTTTGGCTAATTTTCTCAAGACAGTCTCATAATAAGTAGATGTTACCCTCCAGAAAGTCAACGAGCAAAATGCTTTGAGCATCCCCAAAAACTGCTGTTATGACCTTTGCTCCTGACTAGTTCACTTTAAAAAAAAATTATTTTAGTGTGAATTATGTGATAGTTTACATGGAAGAACAGTAAGTAACTTTACAAATTCATCCTATCGTATATTGTTTCATTGCCATGATTACAATCCCGCCATGCATCAAACAACCAAAGGGTATATATCCTGCAAGCCTTCCCCCCAGTTGTCAGCACATAAGCCCTCTCCCTCCTTGAGTCCAGAGTCCCCAGTCGCTCCATCTGTCCACATCATTGTCTCTGCCTCCATCCCTGGTGTCACTGCTTCTCTGGGTAGGGTCCCACATTCTACTCTTTTCCCTTGATGGTCCCAGGAACCACAGCTCCTAGACTGCAAAAGTCAGCCACTCCCCTCCTTTTGTTACAAACATCTACCTTTACATTTCTAACCCTCACTGTCAGTCCTGATAGCAATTATTCACTATTGTACCACAAGAGTCTTATACCCATCTCCTTTCATTAGCCCCGCCCAGACAGATTGGATACTACTCAGTGGAGATTCCACCTTCCCCCACGCCCTCTGGATCGAGGTTCCCTCTTGAACTGACTGGTTCTCTTTTGCTTTGACTGGAGCTCTTCCACTGTTGCTTTGATTACCTTAAAGATCTTGATTCTACTATTTAAATATTTCCATTGAAAGCTCTGTTCTTCTCTGTAGCTGATCTGGGTGCAACAGTTTTGGCTCCCATTAAGCAGAAATGTAGCTCCACTTTAATTTTCCAGTAAAAATTGTGTAAGCTGATCCAATTGAGATGTTTGGGGTTGGCTATTGTTTCTGCTGCTATTCATTGATACTCTTAAATTAGGGCATGAACAAGACTAAATTTTTTCTCACAGATTGATGTGTTGATGATTTGTAACTACAAAGTTCATCTTCAGCAGCATCTCATCCCTTTTTAAACTGCTGGTTTCCTTGGAGTATTGTCTCCATAACCTTTTTGTAAAGCATCGATGATTTCATTGTTCTTCTACTCAAGCTTCATCAGAAATTTGATATTTATTCTTGCTTCAATTTTAGCAGAATTCATATTGTGCTTTTCAAACTGATGTCTTATTAGCCTTCTTAGTGCTTCAAACAGTATCTTATTCAGACATGTTATGTAACAAATTGAAGTCCTGGTGTGGCACTGTAGGATAAGCACTAGCTTGCTAACTGCAAGGTTGGTAGTTCAAACCTACCAGAGGCTTCTTGGAAACCCTATATGGGACCACTATGAGTCAGAATCGACTCAATGGCACTTAACAACAGCAACATATAACAAATTAGTACGAGTTTACTTTGGGTGCAAAGAAAAAAAAATTGAAATCCATGAATAGATTTTCATTAATACACATTTTCCAGATCCCTTTTTGAAGATCTCTTGTGTGTACTTTGAATAATGCACTCCATGATTCCAGTAATGTGTGGAGAATTGGTTAGTTCAGAAGTAATGTTTCCTAATTTATATTTTTCCATATAGTTTTTGCTTGATCACTATGTTTCCATTAAGTATATGTTCTTTCATTTTATTGAAATAAAATGAAAACGTTTTATATGAAATAAAAAGTTCAATTTATTTCAAGATTTTTTTCAAGTTGACTGGTTAAGTAAGGGAAGTAAAGGACTAAGAAGTGGCTCTGTATTGTCTGTTACTTCCTTAAAAGTAACATATGTGTTACCTTTTTTCTTTCTATTGCTACTTTCCATGTTAGATACACAGTTGCATACGTAATGAACTATATGATATGTTTTTGTTTTTGTTAAGTACCATCTACTCAGTTCTGACTGATAGCCACTCTGTATCGGGTTTCTGAGGACTAGCTGGTGGGTTTGAACTGCTGACCTTATGGTTTGCTGAGCCTATAGTGCCACACCAGTACAGTATATAGAGTTTGAAAGAATAGGGAACTTGAATTTTGTTAGCTAGTTTTTCTCACATTGCATTTCCCCATTTTTAATTGAAATTTAATTGAGACATTGAGAAATGTCTCCAAAGTGATTGTTTATGAAATATAGATAATTATCATATTTTTATTTATTTAGTGTTTCTCCTTCTAAATATAAAATTTACTCAGTTAAGTATGTTATGATAATGTGGTTGGTTAATAGAAAGTTACTATTTTGTAAGTGAATTGCTAAATTACAAAACATGAAAATGTAATAAAAGATACTAGATGGAATAAATGTGATTTCACCTTTACTGCAGGAAGCATCATGAGAATTTATAGTATTCTGACCATCAGTCATTCATTCTAGCTATTGCTCAAGTGCTGACTAATGGAGAGATTTCTGTCTACTGCTGCCCAACATAAGCTTTTCTGTAGACGTGTATTAGTGAGGGTAAAGGACTCATTTTACATAAAGTTTAAACACCATGCCTTCTTTTATCTTAATGGGTGACAATAATACTTTCTGTTTCAGAAATAATATTGACTGTTGAAATGATTTAACTGGGCTCGCAGATTTTCTTTTATGCACATGTAATTTAAAGAAAATGTATTATCCATTAAAAAACAAAACAGCAAAAAACCCCATTGCTGTTGAGTTACAACTTGACAGGAACCCGATTGGACAGAGTAGAACTGCCTCACAAGATTTCCTAGCCTGTAATCTTTATGGAAACATCTGCCACGTATTTCTCCAATAGAGAGAAATGTTTTGTTGTTAGGTGCTATGCAATTGGTTCCAACTCGTAGTGATCTTGTATAGGGTTTCTCTGTAGCAGCTGGTGGGTTTGAACTGCTGACCTTGTGGTTTGCAGTCCAGTGCTGATCCTACAGAGCCATGGTGGGTTCTCAATGTCAACTCTTGGTTAATAGCTGAGTGCTTCGCCGTTGGACTGCTAGGAGAATTCTAAAGTTTGTTTTTTAATGTTTTATTGTGAATTATGTGATAGTTTACATGGAAAAACATTAGCTTTACATTCATTACAACCATTGCCATGGTTACAATTGCCTCTGTGCATCATCTACCAACCAAAGGGTATACCCTGCAAGCCTCTTCCCCCAACCCCCCAGGTCGCCACCCCTTTCATCAGCACATAGCCCCTCTCTGGGTCTAGAGTCCCCAGCTGCTCTATCTCTCCACGTCATCATCTCTGCCTCTATCTCTGGCATCACTGCTTCTCTGGGTAGGGTCTCGCACTCCGCTCTTCTCCCTTGATGGTTCCAGGGACCTTGGCTTCCTGGACTGCATAGTCAATCACTCCCCTTCTTTTGCTACAAAATGTCCACCTGTACTTTTCCAACCCTTGCAGTCAGTCCTGATAGCAGTTATTCACCATTGTACCACAAGGGACCTATCCCCATCTCTTTTCATTAGCTCTGCCCAGACAGATTGGATATTACTAAGTGGAGATTCTACCTTCCTCCCTGCCCTCTGGATCTAGGCTCCCTCTTGAAAGCTTGTAAGCCAGTCACTTCTTGCCTTTGTAGCTGCCCCTACTTTGGGTAGCCAATGTCCAAGTTGCCCATCTCTGTCTACTCTGTGTATAGAGGGGGTCAGAGTGATCCTCGCTGTAAAGATTTGTTCCCTCTTTTGAGCTACTGCATCCATAGGTGTAGGTCAAGTTCATCAAATTGGATCAGATTACTCTTTTTGTTCTTTTTTCCTCTTCTAGTTGAGCTCTGATCATCCAGCCATTGAAGCCAGGTCAAGTGGATATTATCAGCAAGTGTGGGTGTTCTTGTGCATATGCCCTCTCTTCTTATCAGCTGGACGCTTCACTCTCCACTCTAGTCCTCTGTGGCTATATCATTGACTCTGGACCCAAGAGTCCCCAGGTCTTGCCACACTGCTGGCCAACCAGGTCTCCACTCAGGTTCACAGAAGTCTATTAAACATTGTAGGGCTTAGCACGCTGCTTCATTGCTGTTTTCCCCTCACTCCCCCTTATCGGTGACTGAAGGTTGTTTTTGTTCACACGATATCTAATAGACTATACTGTAGTTATCTAGTATCGCGGCTATACTATCTATAAGTGGATGGCTTTAACAAACAGAAGTTTATTCTCTCGCAGTTAGGAGGCTATAAGTTCAGATTCAGGGTGTCCTCTCTAGGGAAAGGCTTTCTATCCTTATCTTCTTTCAACATCTGTGGGATTGGCATGAAGCTTTTCCTGGGTCCCGGAGTTCCATAGCACAGGGACTTAGTCGTCTTCACTCCTGGCTCTTCGTACTTGGTGGCACTAGGTCCCTCTGATCTCTGCTCACTTGTTTAATATCTTCTGTATTTCACAGAAAATTGATTAAAGAAACAACTCTGTAAATTTGTCTTCATCCTCATTAACATAACTGCTGCTAAACAACCTAGAGGTTAGGATTGACAGCACATAGGGTAATTTCATCAGATCACAAAATGGAGGAGGGTTACATAGTATTGAGACTCTTAAGTCTAGCGAAGTTGACTCATTTTGGGGAACACAGTTCAATCCATAATAGGCATCTTTTCATATGAGTAGATCTAACTCTCTCTTTTCTTTAAAGTGGCTCAATAAGTCCAGTATCTGAATATCCTGTAAGTTATCTACACAGCCAAAAATACACTAATTCAACAGTTCCTAGCATCACAATTTAGTGACTGGGGACTTCTTTTAGTGCAACCATTCCCACCCTCCTTTTCGGAGTTGCTCCATCCCCATTAACATAAACTCAGTGCCCTCTAAGGTTCCTATTTATTCTTTCTAATTGCTGTTTGTGGAGTCCTGGTGTGGTGCTATGGGCTAATGAGTCACACTGCAAAGTCATTTGAACTGCAAGGTCTGGTTCAAGCTCACCAACTGCTCCTTGGAAACCCTATGCAGGGTTGCTGTGGGTCGGAATCAACTTGATGGCACTTAACAACAACAACAACAATTGCTGTTTGTGGTGCTGTGAGATAGGCACTGGACTACTAACCCAAACGTTGGTGGTTCAAATTCGCCGGCTGTTCCTTGGAAACACTATACAGTGTCTCTATGAGATGGAACCAACCTGACAGCACTTAACAATAACAACTGCTGTTGTCATTTTGATACCACTTCGATAGCTAAAGTAAACTACTGTTTGGTTTTAAGTTGACTTGAGGGGATATTTTTGGTTTAAGGTTTACAGATGATCTCAGGGCAATAATTTCAGGGGTTCATCCACCTTTCCTGGCTCTGGAAAGTCTAGAAAGTTTGATACTTTGTTTGCCTTTCCTCCCTATTGATCAGGAGTCTATGGAATTTTTTATCAGACTTTTAGTAATGGTAGCTGGGTACCATCTAGTCCTTCTGGTTTCATGACCAGGCGGCAGCTGTTCATGGGAACAATTCCACATCTTTCTCTTATTCCTAACTCTGCTTCTTCTTCTGTTGCTCTAGGCTAATAGAGACCAATTGTTGTGCAGTGGCTAACCTTTTACAAGCTTTTAAGACCCCAGGCGCTAGTTCCTGTACAACTAGGAAGTAGAACAGAAACCTAGGCACATTATTAGGCCAGTTAACCTGGTTATCCCATGTAACCATGACCCTAAACCCCCAAACCAAATCTCATGAAGTGTTTGTCAGCAGCTACTCTTTTGGGTGGGTTGTGGGTTGTGGGTTGTGGGGTTGAGGGGAGGAGTCATTGTTGTAAATCTATCATACAACTTTTGCAGATTCAACTTAATGGCAGAAATTACAATAATTGGCTGTTCAGCCTTACCCTTAATCAATGTAATTTTTCCATTACAGTTAATCTCCTTTTCTCCCTTCTTCCCATCCTTGGTAAACACTAATAAACTTTAGTCTTTTTATATGTAAGTCCAGACGATGTGATTGGCTATTTCACTCAGCATAATGTCTTCAAGCTCCATTCTTACTGTAGTATATTTCAATATTTCAAGACTTCTCATATGGGCTGAGTACTACATTATGTTTGTCCATTCATTTGTGGATGAGCATTTAGGTTGTTTCCACTTTTGACTGTTATGAATAGTGCCAGAGTGAACATTGGTGTACCTCTCTCTTTTTGAGGCTGTGCTTTCACGTTTTTTGGGTATATATACCTAGGAGTGGGATTGCTGAGTCATATGGTGGATCTAATTGTTTTTGTTTTTGAGAAAACAACAACAATAACAACAGCTCTGTTTTCCACCAGCAGTGGATAAGCATTCTGCTTTCCCCATATTCTCACCAACTTTGTTATTTTCTGGATTTTGTTTCTTTAACTTTGTATTATGAATTGAATGAGAATTTCCAGAACATATTATCAGTTTTACATTCAACAAATTACCTTTCTTCATTACAAAGATTGCAGTTCCCTCCACATACCAATGGTTAACAGTATATACCTATATTCACTTTTTGTACTGCATTCCCCTGTGTCTCCGCTACCTTCATTTTGTTAACCTCCCTCATGTATACAGCCTGCCTTGTCACCCATGTTAACATGTGTCTACTATCTAGCCCATGAAAAATTTCCTTTCCCACTACACCCCCATATCATCATAGATTGTTTCTTTTATAAAGCAAACTTTCTCTTAACTTTTACAACATTGGTTTCATAGAATAATTGTCCTTTTGGGATTGACCACTTTGATTCAGCATAATGTCTTTCTGGTGTGGTGCTATAGGATAAGTGAGGACTGCAAGGTTGATTTGAACCATAAGGTGGCAGTTCAAACTCCACCAGTCTCTCTTTGGAAACCCTACACAGGGTCGCTATGAGTCAGAACCAACTTGATGGCACTTAACAACACCGTCCTTCAGGTTCATCCATGTTGTAAGGTGTCCATCATTGTTCTTCAGCATTGGCATAACATAATCCACAAAAACAGTGGTCTAATCCTATTTTGGTGAATAGTGACTGGGATCTTAAAAACTAATAAACAGACATCTAAGGCACAGCTGTTGGTCTCTTCCTGTCCAGAGGAAAGAATAGGTACGAGAATTGAAGGCTCTTGGAAACATTTAGTCCAGTGGACTAATGGACCATATAAACATGAGTCTCCATGACCCTGAGACCAGAACTAGATGGTGCCTGGCTACCACCACCAACTGTTCTGAAAGGGATTCCCATTAGCAGGACCTGGATAGAGTGGGAGAAAGTATGGAACAAAACTCAGAATCATAAAACCTGAGTTTATGACTCTGGGTTAATATGCTGGACTGCAGAGTTGGTTTGATTTGCAAGGTCAGTGGTTCAGGCTCACCAGCTGCTCCTCGGAACCGTTATGCAGGATCACTGTGGTTCACAAGTGACCTGACAGCACTTACCAACAATAACAACTGGTCAAATAGAGACTGAGACTCTCGCCCTTCGTCACCCTTCAGGCTGAGATTAAACACCCCTGTGGTTTAGTTTTCAACCAAGCAATACTAGTGAGGTAAGTGCACCATAGATAGTTAATCATGTAAGAGCCAGAAGAGCAGTATTTACCCAAGGACAGAATTCAGAAGGGTTGAGAAAGAAAAAGGGATGGAATCAACAAAGGGAGGAAGTGGAAATAAGTGATGTTAGGTTGCAGGGATTGCAGTCATTGAGAGGAAATGAAGTGTATGATTTGTTGAATGTAAACTTTCACTCAATTCAAAATAAAAAGAGAAAAAGACCACCACCACAACAAAATAAAGTCATTCAGTTTGAATCTCTGCAAATATTGCAAGACGGTGATTTCATATAAACAAAGAATGACTTCCAACAAATAGATCATCTCTGTATTTTGCAAACAACATAAACATGTTTTGTTACACTGTAGGAATCTTTTATCTCTTTCATCTGCTATGGAAATTTGCTTTTTTCCTTGAATTAATATACAACTGATTCATTTTATTATTTCATATGATTTTTGGAGATGAATATAAACATTAATCATATTCAGGAGTAATTCCTGTGCTAGTTCTAGTACAAGTTCTAGTGATTTCTCCAGACAAGTAGGTTAAATAGATAATGTTTATGGATCTTAGAAAAACTAGAGTATCCAGTATAATTTTATTGTTGTTAAGTGCTGTTCAGTTGATGCTAACTCATAGTGACCCTGCATAGGGTTTTGTTTTGTTTTAATTTAAGGTTTTTATTGTGGATTGAGTGAAAGTTTACAGGGCACATCAT
>NW_006408678.1:7029597-7088512 GCF_000296735.1 Chrysochloris asiatica | reverse complement strand
TGTATTTTGGTATTTTTTTACTTTCTGAATGCCTCCAGGTAGATGTGATCAGGAAATTGACTTCCCTTTTCACTCTTCTTCCTAAGAAGTTTCAAGATACCACTGTTGGTCATTTTGACGTAATTTAGGATTTAATTTTCAGCCTATTTCCTCTTTTGTCTCTTTGTCCTGCTCCACAATCCCCGTTCAGGCCTTTTTTCTAGTTGTAAACATTTCAGGGCTGGCTGTGGCTGTTTGGTTTTAATTGGAAACTGTCTCTTTAAATTGTGAGGAAATCTGTGCACATACGTAGTAAAACATTCAGAGGGTGGGGCTGGGGTGCCCACAAGCTCAGGCACCCCTAGAGTCACCAGAATGGAGGTGCGCAGACAGCAAGGGACCAACGAATAGATACCAAAGGAAAAGAATGTCCACATCTTTATCTCAGCGGTTCTGCCAGGCGTCTGTGGCCGCTCCGATCCTTCTCCCGCGTGGTCTCACTCAAGATGGTGGCTCCTGGAGCAGCCAAGTGTCCCGGACAAGAAAGCAATAGATTTCTTGCTTCTGCCACAAATTCCCCTAGCTGTGAGCCTTCCAACCTTCTAAATATTCCTTTATATGTGGTTGAGAGATCTGAGACCATCCCCTGAGCCTGCATGGTTGGGTATTCTGTGTTGTTGTTGGCGGAGCTCCTTTACTGCACTTCCACCGGATCTGCCATCTTGTTTGTTCTCCTGCATAGGGTTTTAGAGGCTTCTAAAATCTTTGCAGAAGTAGAAAGCCTCATCTTTCTCATGTGAAGTGGCTTGTAGGCATAAACTCCCAACCTTGTGGTTTACAGTCCAGTGCTTATCCTACAGCACCACACCAGGAGTTCATCTGGGTTAATAATAATATAGCATACTTCTCCAGCACTCATCTGTCAGTTTGTCGTACTGTGATGGCTTATCTGTTGCTGTGATGCTGGAAGCTATGCCATGGGTATTTTAAATACCATCAGGGTCACCCACGGTGGACAGGTTTCAACTGAGTTTCCAGATGAAGAAAGACTAGGGAGAAGGAGAGATGGACTGCTTCTGAATATTGTCACTGAGAACCTTATGAATAGCAGTGGAACACTGTGAGCACCAGAATATTGAATATAGAAACATGAAGAAGAGCACCAGAATATTGTTAGATATAGTGCCAGAAGATGAGCCCTTCAGGTTAGAAGGCACTCAAACATATGACTGGGAAAAGCTACCTCCTCAAAGTGAAGTTCACTGCGATGACACAAATGGAGTAAAGCCTTTGGGACCTTTATTTGCTCATGGGGCACAACTCCAAATGAAGAGAAACAGCTGTAAACATCCATTAATAATCAGAAAATGGACTGTAGGAAGCATGACTCTCAGAAAATTGGAAGTTGTCAAAAATGAAATGGAACTCATAAACATCAATACTCTAGGCATTAATGAGATGAAATGGACTGTCACTGGTCATTGTTAATCTTAAAATCACATGGTTTACTATACCTGCGATGAAAAAATGAAGAATGGTGTCACATTCATCATCAAAAAGAACATATTAAAATCTGTCTTGAAGTATAGCACTGTCAGTGATAGGATGATATCCATATGCCTACAAGGAAGACCACCTAATACCACTACTATTCAACTTTATGCACCAATCACTAAAGCCAATCATGATGAAATAGAAGAATTCTTCCAACTTCTTCAGTCTGAAATTGATCAAACATGCTCTCATGATATATTGATAATTACTGATGATCGAAATGCTAAAGTTGGAAACAAAGAGGGGAAGGATCAGTAGTTGGAACATTCAGCCTTGGTGACAGAAATGTTGCTGGACATAGCATGATAGAATTTTGCAAGACCAATGACTTGTTCATTGCAAATACCTTTCGTATACACAAGGTTGGAGAAAGGGAGACTAGTTGGAGTCTATTTCAGTAAACCTCCTGGCTTGAACTAGAGAAGTAGCTGTCAGTATTGAGGAAAATTTTGGAGATTGAAGCAATAGCATATAATCATTATTTTGGGTGAGGAAAGTATCACTGAAGAGGGTAGAGCTCAGGTCAAGGCATGAGAGAGGAAGGACTCAAGGATGGCATAGTTAACTTGGGTAGATATTAGTGGTGTTTCTAGAGTTAATAAACATAGAAGTTCTTGTAAATGAATGAATGAATAAATGATCTCAGATATACAAAGACAGGACCATTTGATGCTGCTTGTGCTGATGTTGATAGTAAACACACAGCACACACATTTAGGCTTTACCTATAAATTTTGTATATGGGTTGTTTTGAATTTTTGGTGGTTTCTTGGTGGTTTTTTTTTGTATCATGCCAATGCCCTTTTCTCATTTTTGACATGTTGGAGTTGTTACATCTTCTAATCATATTTGAGATGTATATTGCTCTCTGGGTTAGATAGCCTGACCCTCTGGGCAAATCTTTCTTTCTTCACTTAGGATATGAGGCTAAGCCACAAAATGTTGCTCCTGGGGTTGCAGTTCAAACATTCACAGGTTTAGTCCAAACAAAACATGTTAAACGTGTGTTTGCTATCAGTGAATGACTGCATGCAAGTTTTCTCCATAGTACACCTGTCTTATTCTTCTTCTTGTTAGGGGTGCCTTCCAAATTTAAAAAGGGATCCATTTAAAACAGTTGCTTTCTTAGGGATTTGATGGGCCAGTTAAATTCAAGGAAGAGAGATCAGTGCAGAAAGTTAATGGTGATTTTTTTTTTAATATCCCTAAGGGATAATCTTTTTTTTTTTTTTAATTTAACTTTTTATTGTGAATTGGGTGATAGCTTACATGGGAGAACATCAGCTTTACATTCATCCTATCATATTTTGTTCATTTGCAATGACTACAGTCCTTTCCATGCATCATCATTCAACAGAACTTGCTTCTATCCCCTCTGTTTTTTGGGGGTTTTTTAAGTACACTGAAGCACTCAGGAATATATAACCATTCAAACAACCAAAGGGCACACCCTGCAAGCCTGCCCCAGGGCCGTCAGCACACAGCCCCTCTCCCTCCCTGAGTCCAGAGCCCCTACCCACTCCATCTCATCTCTCCACATCATTATCTCTGCCTCCATCTCTGCTTCTCTGGGTAGGGTCCCCGCACTCCACTCATCTCCCTTGATGGCCCCAAGGTCCTCTGCTCCTGGACTGCAAGATCAACTACTCCCCTCCTTTTGTTACAAAACATCAACCTTTACATATGCAATACTCACAATCAGTCTTAGGGGTAATCTTGATGGATTGTCTCAAAGGCCATAGGATGATTAAAGGGGCTTCTTATGAAGAAGGATTAAGAAAATTGAAAAACTACATTGGTAAGAAAGACCAGGAAAATTGTGTCAAGGAGTTTTTTCCATCATCACAATGTGCCTGCCCTTTCTTTGAGGGCAGCAAGGACTGTACTATGAGAATTTCATTGGGAAACTTTACTCCACCCACCCTACGCTCTTGCCACTTTAATTTTTTTTTTTTTTTTGCTTCCCAAACACAAAGAACATTTCAAAGGAACTTCATTTGAGTCCCAGGAGAATGCCCAAACTGCCATTTTGAAATGGTAAAAATTGAAGAGCTCAGAATTCTCCAGGAAAGGGTTCAAGAGATGGAAACAGCATTCAGAAGTATATGGACCTAGATGGAGGCTATATCAAGAAACAGTAGTTTTACATTTTGATATTTTTCTTTAGTAAAGTTTTCTATGATTTATAGCAACACTTTTTGACTAACCCTCATTTCGATTAGTTTCTTATTACTGCTGTAAAGGAGTCCTGATAGCATAGTGGGTCAGCAGTTCAAGTCCACTACTCCATTGGAGAAAGATGAGGCTTTCTGCTCCCGTAAAGATTTGCAGCCTCAGAAACCCTGTACAGGGTCGCTATGAGTCGGAACCGACTCCACGGCACATAACAACAACAACAACCATTGCACATAACTAGTTGGTGAGAGACAAAATCATTCATCAGTTCAAGGTACATAATAAATAATACAAAAAGCAAAAGGTAATCGTGATGGAATGAGAACAACAGAGTGGCTTAAGCAAACAAGCATATCCAAGGTCCCGAGAGACAGAGACGTGGGCTTTTGTTCACCTTTCCTCTGGAGCTTTGTTAACATTTTCAGCAATCTGTCTCCCTCCAGGAAGCATCCTTTTAATTGATTGGCTGCTCGTAGCCACTCATCCTAGTTAACTATGCTTGTATTAGGTTTCATTACCATGAGAATAAGCACTTATCAGCTGCTAAGCCACTGGAAATCTTAGCCTAGTCAAGTTAACACACAACCCAAACCATTATAAGTCTGTTTAGACTCCCACCATCCTCATCTCAGTAGGTGTCCTCACCATCTATTTGCCTTAAGCCAGAAACTTTGGAGTCATTCTTAATGCTTCATTCTGCCCTTACATCCGTCTACTTCAGCCCGCCATATCCATCAGTGGTCTCATTGATTCTAATGCCAGTATCTGTCATATTCATATACTTCTCTCCAGTGGAGTCCTTGTCAGGGGTCTAACCCAGCAACTGTCATATGTCACTGAACTGTTGCAGTATATCCCTAGCTCTTCCTCCACTAGGCTCCTCTCCACTTTATTTCTTGTAGACTCTTTTGCTCTTACTCATTCTGTTCTTCTGTTTCTCTTCCTCTGTGTTTCCTCTAGTCTTTCTTCCTCACACCTCTATTCCCTCATTTGTTTCCTGCTTTTCTCTCATAAGCTCATCTCTGCTTCACTCCTGGGTTAGAGATCATGTGACTCCTTGGTTAAAACTTGTAGTGAAAAAATTATAGGTCTATTTAAAGTAAAAACAAAGAGTTTTATTAATGGCAAAATGGGGAAACAATCAAGGAGCTCATAATAACATACTACAAGGAACTACAGAGTTATGGAACTTAATAAAGACAAAAACCAATAGTAAGGGGGTGCGGCTGGAGTATTTTTTTAAAATGTTTTATTGTGAATTATGTGATAGTTTACATGAGAGAACATTAGCTTTACATTCATCCTGTCATATATCATTTCATTGCCATGGTTACAGTCTGCTCCATGCATCATCAACCAATCAAAGGGTACACCCCATAAGCCTGCCCCCCCCATTTCTGATTGCACACTCTGAGACTAAAGTAGGCTCCTGCTGTTTATCTTTCTTTCAAAGCAATGTCATGATTTAACATTATAAGTTCATTTGTGTATTTGCTTATTTTAAATCTTTCCAACAGAAGTCTTAATTCCATAAGGGCGTGTCTGTTTTATTTATTTTGTGTCTCTTGCCTCTGGTACTTAGTTCAATAAAGGCAGTGAATCCATGCTTGCTGAATAAATGAATGAGTGTACATCATATTAAAAATGAGGCTGAAGTGTGATAGAGCTACAGAGATGAGGAAAATTGAGAGGCTAGTAACGAGCCAGGCTGATGGAGCAAAGGGGGCCTTTGTTACTGTCTGAAGATTTCATTCTAGCAAAGAGAATGGTGTGTCACTTACAAAACTTGTGCCTGAGCATTCTTCCAATTATGACATGAGTGCTTTGTGGCTTTTATTTTCATTTATAACTATATTTATTTTTATGTTAGTAAAAGAAGCTTTCTAAATTATGTCTAATGATTTCTGGGTATTAAGTTTATCTCTTTTTAATTTGATAAATTATATTAAATGAGCAATAATTATGTCTCATCATAACCTTAATAGCAATAATTCATTTAGGTGCAGACTGTGTGTCAGATACTTTATATGTGTCATCTCATGTATTCTTTCCAACAGCCATACCAGAGATGTAGTCATATCCCCATTTTATAGATGAGAACACTGAGGCTCAGAGAAGTTAACTACTCCCAGGTCATATTGCTGCTGCATACTGGAGCTGGAGTTCAGACCAGATGTGTCTGGACACTTTCTATTACCACAGTACTGTCTTTCTGGTAAGTTATTTTAAAACAGATTTTTTAAAAAAGAAATGTGAAATATTTTTGATATGGATATATAGCATTTCTGTTTCCTCTTATTTGGCAATTAGAAAATATTTAACTCAACATTTTAAAAGTAAGAAATAGTTGACCTTTTTTTTTCCTGAATAAAACAGAGAGGACATATTCTTCAATTATTTTTCTAAATGAAACTTTAAAAATGATAAAATATTTTTGACATGCAGAAAGCAATAAAGATTAGCATGATAAAACACCTGTGTTTCACCTTAAAATAAAATATTTCTGGTGCAGTCAAAAGGCCTGTGTTCCCTCCCCAGCCTCACCTCCTAGCCTCTCCCTGGCAGGAGCCATACCCCACCTTTAGCATTGATCCTATCTTTGTAGCCCTGTCTTAGCAGTAATCTGATGATAGAGTATTGGGTATATATGGGGCTCAGGGGCAGTTTATGTTCTTTTCTGAAGAAACTTATTTTTTTGTTAGTGTTTTCCTTGCTTAACACCAAATTTGTACAAGGATTGAGCTATGTCACCTGGAGCTCCCCCCTTCATCTCTTATATTTAGTGAGGAAATATCGAAAAGTTTCAGACTCTGAGCTGTGGGATACATGGTCAGTTCACTTGGCTTTCTTTCTGCCATGATCTGAGGTCAAATTGGTATGAAGAGCTTTCCCACAAATTAGACCTCATGATTGAAGCTGTTTTTATAATGAGTGTGTTAGGCTCAAATCTTGGTCAGATTTCAAGTGATGAACAAAGTCTGCTTCTAACATTTCCCCCTGATTTTAAAAGTTAAGCATAGTATTCTCCATGTATGTGTAAGTTCCTGTCTTGTGAAAGATTCCCAGAAAGGCATATAGTTTGGACTTGGTCACATGAGAGGACTTTTTTTTTTTTTTTGGCTTTCCTCAAATCTAAGGGAAAAAAACTTTCTCAAGTTGCCAAAGATTGGAAGTAGGCTTTTCCAAAAAAGACAGAACAAGACCAAACTAAATATAAAAATTTCTAATTAAGGTGCAGTTCCAAAAATGAAGTCCTGATAATTCAGTATAAGCAGTTTATATGGGAAAAAAGAGAGAAAGAGAGAAAAGAAGACAGTTGGCAGTAAAATAGGTCAAAGTAAGACTTTGATTGTGATTAAGGTCAAGAGCTGGAACTGACTATCAAAGTGAAGAAGCTTCTCTTGGGATTAAATGCCTGAGACGCAAGAATAACTCACAGAGAGAACCATGAATGACTCGAAAATGTCGATAAGCAGCTCTTACCAGCTGGGATACACTTGAGTATTGTCATCTTAAAGTAGTTCTTTTCAGTGTGACAACAAGAAGAATCTTAACAAAATAAAATCTATAACAGTCTTTTGCAAAAATTCAAGTGACCTAAGGTTGTGCACAAATTTTTCATTTCTTTCAGAAAACTAGTTATGTTGAATTTTGCATAGAAAACGCAAACTACTAAACATTCTTGTGATAGTTTCTTTGTGAATGTGTCAGTGTTCTTGACTTGCACACGCCTTATAATTTAGGCCTTCTTTTGTTTTGGCTTGGCAGTTCCAACTGTTAAAGCTCTTGTCTGATTATGTGGGACCCCTTATTTTAATGGGAGCAGCATCTTTGCTGCCGTTTTTTGAAAACCATCTCGGAAGTGTCTTACTGTGGATCTTTGTTGAGGACAAAGGATTATTTATGCTAAAAGAAAATGTATTCTCCACTGAATTAGCTTGTGGGAAGCATAACAACCTCATTAGTAATGCTCAATTGTACTTTGGCCTTTTGCTATAGTAGCAAGAAGGAAAAATGACATCAAAAAAGGACATTCTGTAGTCCTTGTCCTTCTGCAAAGAAAATGTAATGTAATACTAAACTCTTCAGTTGGACTTAACTCAGACTCAACTTTGGTACCAGAAGAAATACTCCTGAAAGGAAGTGGCATGTTTACCCTGCACTGTGTGTGAGGTATGTCTGGTATTACTTAGAAGGGAGAAGAATGTTTTCCTGGAAATTGATAGCATTATAGCCTCATTATAAGTCATTTTATTATTTTTTTCTTAGACTATTTTAGTGGTGGATTATAACAAAAAATAAACTAGATTATTATTCTGCTGCTACTAAACACACAGAAAATCTTAGTTTATTTAGTCTGTATTATTCTAAGCATTATTAAACTCTTCTTTACTTGGAAATAATTAAGGAATTGTACTAACCTAACTTAATTAAAGTTATATTTTTTTCTTTATAGATTTCAAGAATAGTTCTCTGAAGCTAAAATTGCAATTCCGCTCCCCCCCCCCTTTTTTTTTTAACTTTAGCTCCTCATGGAGAAAATAACTTGTTAGAAATTATTATTGAAAGGCATTGAGTACTTTTGCTTCACAGTGAAAATGAAAATAGATGCTTGTCATTTTTCTCTCTGGCAGAAGCAGCTGATAGTTAGCTCACGAATGCATACAAAATCCAGATGACCTTACATGATTTCCATGTAAAGATCAGGGGATAGTTGATATTTAATACCAATTGTTAGGCTATTTATACGAGCAGGCTTCTAAAGGTTCTTGGGAAAATTTCATACACTTTTAATTCCATTCTTCCACCAACTTTTTGAAAACTCATATTTGCATTATATTTATATATTACATTTATATTTAGATTATATGTATAGCAGAAAATAAAATTTGGAGGGACTTTCATGATATTGGTGCCAGAAACTACATATTAAAGTCTGTTTCAAGTTTTCCTCTTTCAAAAGAGTAGTATTTTTATAAAGTAAGCAGCAAGGAATGACTATTGATTTCTCTTATAGTCAAACTATTCCAACAAGAAGTTTTTGGTTTTTTAGTCAAGTAAAACAGTAAAGCAGATTCCTAAATCATGTAATTTGAGGGGCGGGGACAGGCTGTCATTGTGTGCTTATTAAGATTTTGTTCTATTTTCAGAAAAGCAACTTCATTTTCACCATAGATGACCATGCAGCCTGCAATTCAAGTAAGTATTTCTCTTGGACAAATGCATTCTTATTATGAGATAAATATGATTATAGTAATTAGAAAATCTGAGCCCTAGTGTGCCCCTATAAAATAAGCACTGGGCTGCTAACAATGCTAACCACAAGGTCGGCAGTTCAAACCCACTAACTGCTCTCTGAAACACTATATGGGGTTGCTATGAGTCAGAACCGACTTGATGGCTCACAACAACAACAGCAGTTAAAACGTCAAAATCATTGCAAAATGTTTTTATTTCATTATCACCAACTTTTAATAATAGGGATGCTATGTTTTGACTTTCTAATTTCTTCTGAAAAGGATTTTAATTCTAAACTTTGTTTGTGTTGAATATTTAAAGTAATCTACAAAACCTTAGAGGTGCTGGGTCCATTTATTTATACCACACTGAGAAGATAATTGAAATATTTTATAATTTTTCCACACTATAATTTAGTATGTGTTTGCAATTCATTGAAAACACATTCAATGATAACAGATACTTTTTATTTTAGATAACGCAACATGTGCCCTGAATTTGCTTTTATATGATCAGGCATTAAAAATGAAAAATTTTTTAAAGAGTTTTTTAAAATCTATTTGTTTGTCTGTTTTATTTTCCCATGGGATAGGGGGCATATTGCGAGTATGGAGACAAACCATAATAATTTTATTATATTTCAATGATTTCCAGAATTGATGTTTGCTATATGTATCAGTCTTATATCCTTTTAAGTTTCCTTTGTTTATATATATATATATATATATATATATATATGTATGTATGTATGTATGTATGTATGTATGTGTGAGAGAGAGAGAGAGAGACATGGTTGAATATTAGCTTAAAGATAAAAATCACATTGGAGGTCTGCTTAGAAATATGCAAGCAGCTAATGGTAAACGTTCCTTTGAGAGTGACCACTCAGGAGTCATTCACATTCCAGCTCTGATTGTGGTTCTGCTGTTGACTGTGAAATTCTGGCAAGTTCATTTGTTCTCTGCTTCCTTATCTAGGATTGCTGGTATTGTTGTGTATCATCAAATCGATTCCCACTCATGACTGGTGGGTTTGAACCATTGACCTTGTGGTTAGCAGTCCAGTGCTTGTCCTACAGCACTACACTTATTTGGCAGGGTAGTTGTGAAAATAAATAAGATAGTATGTGCAAAGTACCTAATAGAATGTATATTGACTAGTTGACACTTCAGAAGTTTGGTGGTGCCATTGGAATGAAAAATGATCAGATGTTAAGCCGGAGATTGTAATTATGTCTTAGTGAGCCCTGGTGCTGCAGTGGTTAAGCACTCAGCTGCTAATCAAAAGAAGAGACCTGGCAATCTGCTTCTGTGAAAATGCAGCCTCGGGAACCTTTGGATACTTCTACTTTGTCATACAGGCTCATTGTGAGTGGAAACGGACTCAGTGGTGCATGACAACAGTTAAGACAGTAGTAGATGACAGCCTAGAGGATAAAATTGTTTACTGAATGGCTAAGAACCCTGGGTTGAGCCTTCTTTTTGCTCCCTATGAGTTATAGCTTTCTACTCTAATAATAAGGAGTTCCGTTATATTGTTTTTCATTTAGGACTTGGGTGTAAATGACAGTCTTCCTTAAGGTTGTATCCTCTCCCATCCACATTCAGTGGGTTCAGAACGCCTTCATACTCAAAACCATTTTGATCTGATTCCTTCTGTTTATACCCTTTTATCCAAGTCTCAGAAATATCATCTGTTTCTTGTCAATTATGCTTTCTTGTTTCCTCGTAGGATACCTTTTATCACTGCTGCATTAAACATATTTTTCTCATTCCCATGTTAATGGTTATTGGTATTTTTTAAGTTGGTGCTTTTTTCATAATTTTGTGGTTCCATGAAACCTTCTCTACTCTAGATTTCACAGATGCTTCAAATTCTTCTCTAAGAGCCCCCTTGACATCTGTTTTGGAGCTTTTGTTTCTCTCCCTGCTGAATATGAGAACTTTCCAAGACTTTCAAATTGCAAAGAATAGGCATTCAATACATGTTGTTGTTGTTAAGTGCCATTAAGTTGTTCTGATTTATAGCAAGGAACAACTGGATTTCCAAGTAACAACTGGTGGTTAGCAATCCAGTCAGTGCTTATCCTACAGCCTTAAATGAACCTTACTACTTTTTGGTGTAGCGCTGTACGATAAACACTGCACTGCTAACCATAAGGTTGACAGTTTAAATCCACCAGCCGATCTTCGAAAACCCTATATATACATCAGGGATGGGCACTATCTGGCCCACAAACCATATAAGACCCGCAGAATTATATGGTCTGGCCTTGCCATAGCAGCTGCAGTTCCAGCCATCACATTAGGGGTGAGTTAATTCAGTGTTTGACCAAATATAACAGCTAATTTTTAAGTTGATGATTTTGTATGACCCACAAATGATGTTATAAATTTTGGAAGAAGAAAGATTCCCCCCTGCTAATCAGAGTAGCTATGGGTCGAAACCAACTCAACGGCACTTAACAATGACAAACATTTACTATATTTTAGGGGAGAATGATCTATATTTTAAAAATGAATAATAGAATAAATTAATTTGGCATTACCTTTATATGTACCTCTTTTTTTAAATCACTTCACAACATTTCAACTATCATAAATCTACAGAGTAGTTATAAATGTAACACAGAGAAATTTGTTTGCTTGGCCCATCATCTCTGAATGCTTTAGTATGTATTTCTCACAAACATCTTCCTACATAATCACAGTAAAATCATCAAAATCAAGAAGTAAACATTAATACAGTTGGACCATCTAATAAACTTGAATACTAGACCAAATTCAGTTTTACTGTTTATCCCAATAATGCCTAGTTCAGAATCAAATGTTTTTAGTTGCGATATCTCTTTAGAGTTCTTCCTCTGGAACACTGTCTAATTGTTCTTTGTCTTTAGTGACTTTGACACTTGAATATTACAGGCTACTTATTTGTAGAATGTCCCTCTTGTTTGGGTTTGCCTCATATTTTCTCATGATTAGATTCAAGATCTGCATCTTTGACAGCAATTGTCACAGAAGGATGCTGTTGTCCCATTGCATCCTGGCAGGTAGCATATGATTGTGATCCTATTACTGATGGTGTTGATCTTGATCACTTGATTAATAAGATAGTGTCTCCCAGACTTCTCTATTTTAAAGTGACTTTTTCACTTGTATTTAACAAGTGTTTGGTGGGAGGTACCTTGAAACTATATAAAAATCCCATTTCTCACTAAAATTTCAATTCATGTTTTATATCTGTATGGGCTCGTGTTTATCTGTTTCAATCAATGTATTCTAATCCATTCATATTATTTATTTTGATGCCAAACACATCCTTAATGTAGCTAGTAAAGCGCTCCAGGCTGGCTTCTGTGTCTGTTTGACATGTCCCCATCATTCTTTGAGCACTTTGTTTTCTAGCAAGACGTTATTTCAGATCATCATCTACTTTCCCTGCTTCAGCCCTGAAATTAGCCGTTCATCTCCAGGATGTCCTAGAAAGGTATTGGAAGCCAAGAGCACAAGTTGTGCTTGGTGCTGTTGAGATGTTGATATGTCTAGGCCCTTCAGTGGATATTGTTATTGTTGTTAAATAGCACTAAGTTGGGTCCAACTCATAGCAGCTCTGAGTAGGGTTTCTCAGGAGCAGCTGGTGGGTTTGAACTGCCAACCCTATGGCTAGCAGTCCCGCACTTAGTCTATAGCTCCACACCAGGACAAAACTAGAGAATAGTCATGTATACATACATAAATACATATACACAAACAAACATAAACACCCGTATTTTTATTTATAGATGTATAACTGTGTTTGGTATAGCAGCGGGTCAGGGAAAAGCAGGAAGATGCTCAACCAGATGAATTGACATAGTGGCTGCAGCAGTGGTGTCAGCCATAGCAACGGTTGTGAGGATGGCACAGAATTGGATAGTGCTTATCGTACATAGGGTGCTATGAGTCGGAACTGCTTCAGTGGTACCTGAATTCATTAAAACCATGAATTCATACCAATACCTTCCAGTTTCCATCTTGAACCATAGGATTCATTCTAGTTTTCTTTTAGTCCCTATTTGTTCCTCTCTTGTAGTGAGAACCCTGGCTCCCAATTAATAAAGCCCTCTGTATGTGATCAGTTGCCCTTTGTAGCTATCCCCTTCATTCCTCCCCCACACACACCGATAGATGCCCTTCTTAGGTCACTTGGTGTCTTGGGGTTTTCTAGAGAAGCAGGACTAGTGATAAATACACACACACCTCACCCCAGATTGATTGATTTACTTTAATGAGTTGGCTCATATGTGCAGGCTTGAACCCCCAAATCCGTAGGTCACAGTATCTATTTATAGTCTGTAGGCAAAGCACACCCTAGGGAAACTCTATTTTAGTGTTTGATTGATATTTACACACATTATGATAGGTAATCTACTTTACTTAAGGCCAATAGATTTAATTACATGGAATCCTGATGTTGCGCTATAGGATAAATACTAGAGTGTTTACCTCAAGGTTAGTGGTTCAAACCCATCAGCTGCTCCTTGGAAACCTTATGCAGGATCACTATGAATCAGAACCTACTCAACAGCACTTAACAACAATAATTACTTTATCCAGCAACTAATTAGTGCTTTACCAGATAATTAGGTACTATGGCCTAGTCATGTTGACACACAAAATTAACGATCACACTTGGGCCCTGACAGCCTACACTGGGACATTCCCCCACCCTCCTCATTCTACTCAGAGTTTGACACCTGCGTGGGGCTGTCATCATTCAGGGACCTCATTTCACCTCACTTAGACTGTGACTCTCCAGTCCACCGCCCCCGCTTCTCTCCCTCCCCCCTGAAGACTTCCTCTTCTTTTGGACTTGAAAACTCTTTCCTGAATTGTTCAGGAAGAGGAAGATAAGGGCTATTTATACCTTTTTTAAAAACTGACCTCATAATAATATGACTTCTGTTTTTCCACAATTTGAAGAGCTGATAAAAAATCTTATATTAAAGCATATTTAATTATATTTCAAATTTTTACAAGTTGTTTTGATACTTGTTTATGCCAGTTTTTAATTTTAAATTAGAGGTTGGCCAGATAGTAAATATGTCTTTGAGGACCAATAATAAATATCAAGGTTATTATATAGGTATTTATATAACAACCAGTATAACACCTATAACAATATAACACCTCCCCTGGTGGTGTGCTATAGGTTAGGCATTAGGCTGCTAACCACAAGGTCGGCAGTTCAAACCAGCTGCCTCGGAAACCCTATATAGTGTTGCTTTGAATCAAAATCAACTTGATGGAAGTATGTTTGGGTTTATTTTATTATTTTTTAAATGTATGACAGCTGTTTTAAAATATAAAAACCATTCTTTGCTTGTGCACCATACAAAAACAGATGGCAAATTGGATTGAAACCAAAGCTGAAATGCTTTTCTTTTTAGATAACACTCTTCACTATGTGTTAAAGTGTGAAAACTGCCATACATTCATTCATTCAGCAGATATTTATTAAATCACTGCTATCTGCTAAGTCGAGAAGCCCTGGTAGTGTTGTGGGTTACATGTGGGGCTTCTAACTACAAGTCCACCAGGCTTTCCGAGGGAGAAAGATGAGGCTTTCTATGAAATCCTGTAAAAATGTACAGCCTTGGAAACCCTATACAGGGTCGCCATATCACTCCACCACCACCTGCTAAGTCCAGTGCTAACTGCTGCAGAGTTGTGTTCTGTAAGGAGCTGCTGTTAACACATGTTACGGTTATGACGCTGAGACTCTGCAGAAGTAACTTGTTAAAGCTACACCAATAGGAAGTGAAGGAAAAAAGCTTATTTTTTAACTCATTTGGCTTGATAGTTGGAGCTGTACATTAATTAGAGATTCACTGACATTGGCCACAATATTGAATATTGAGAAGGCACAAGGATCTGGGTTAGTAGTTTGCATTCCTGAGTTACTATAGTTTTGCATGTGAATATATGATGACTAGTCAAAAAATATTGCTATAAAATCATAGCTTTACTAGACAAAAATGTTAAAATGTGAAGATACTGTGTCTCGACATAGCCTTCACTTATACTTCACTTATACTTCTGAAGATGTTGTTTCGATCTATGTAACTCCTCTGCAAAGTACTCTGTGCTGTTCGATTTTCATCACACCAAAGCGACAGTTTGGGCGTACTTACTCTACGGACTTAAATTTTGCTTCTTTTAAATGTTCTTTGAGTTTGTGGAACAAAAAAAAAGTCTGAAGGGGAAAGATAGAGGTTATAGGGTGAATGGGGTAAGGTTTCCCAATAAAATTCTTGTAGGCCAGCCCTTGTTACTCTTGAAGAATAAGTGGATACATTGTCGTCATGAGAAAAAAAAAAGTCCTTAGGGCAATTTTCCTGACCTTTTTCTTATGAAAGCAGTTTCCAGTTTTCTTAAAACTTCATAATTAACATCCATGATCTTCCTGTACCCTTCGAGGAAATCTGTCCAGATTATCCCTTTGGAATCCTCAAAACCTTCTGAGTGGACCTTTCTCCTGAATTTACCTGGTCCAGCAGATCCTTTTGGAAGCCACTGTTTTGACTGGATATATATATATTTTAAGCCACCTTACACAAGACTCCTGGTATAATGCTGTAGGATCAGCACTAGACTGTGAACCATGAGATCAGCAGTTCAAACCTACCAGCTGCTTCTCAGAAACCCTCTACAGAGTTGCTCTGAATTGGAAAAGACTCGATGACACTTACCAACCACAAGACTCAAACAGCTCTATTACTGAGAATTTGTCTGCAGCTATCCACTCATCTCAGAGACATAGTTAACCAGTTTTTGTTTAGAATAAGCCTGTGCATACGGAACTTGAGTAGCAATAATTTTTTATTTACCCTTGTATTTCTTGCTCATGTTTTCACCATGTCTTAAAAGAACAGCGGTCATTTCTATTTATATATTTTCTGTGAGCTGGTATAGTTTTATATGTGCACATTATACATGGTTTTCTGCTAATCACAAGTTTGGCGGTTCAAACCCACCAGCCACTCCTTGCAAACCCTATACAGGGTCACTGTGAGTCAGAACTGATGCATTAGTATTTAACAACAACAGCAATAGTCTTTGTGCTGCTATAGTCTTATATGCATATATATGGTTTATAATTCATCACATAAAGTAGATACAGATTATGATGACTTTGAACAAAGGTTGATTGGTTTTCTCTCTAGGTTTGGTTTGGAGAAGATCTACCTCTAAGTCCACGGAGTCCTCTGACTCCCAGACATGGTCCAGGTTTGGCTGATGTTTGTCAGTATGATGAGTGGATAGCTGTGAGGCATGAAGCCACTCTGCTGCCTATGCAAGAAGACCTGTCAATCTGGTTATCTGGTTTATTAGGTAAGGTTTGAAAAGAGACCCCAAACTGTATTCTTTTATTCACTCATTATTTAGTGAAAACCTTATTTTCTGTCAAGGAGTGAGTGTTCTAGATGCTGAAGATACTCTAGTACATGAAATATTGAAGGTCTTTTGGCTCACCAAGCTTTCATTGCCTGAGAGATATTTGGGTTTACCTAGAACCTTGGGGATTGAATAGTGAGGAAATTTGAGGCTTAAACAAAGAGATCAGTAAAATTTGTATAATTAACATTTTCATGGTTAATAGTAAAATCTTTTCTTTAAAGTTGATAGGTCTTATTTTTAGATCTGTATTATTAGGTCTTATTTTTAGATCAGGTGTGATGGCACCTAACAACAACAACAACAACAATCTTATATAGGGTGTAGGATTTTGAGGGAGATATACAAAGGGGCTTCAAAAAGTTTATGGAAAAATGGCATGATAAGATTATGGAATTTTTCAGCAAACTTTTTGAAGCCCCCTGAGACGATTGCTAAAATGATTCGTATTTCTGAGGTATTGTGGGGTAGAGGTGTATGAAACCTACGAGGAGTCCTCAAGTATTTGTCATTCCTGATAGTTTTTCACTCTCTTGAAGAATATGATGGATGCTCTGAACTGTCTCCCCAGAAAAATTCACTTTTAAATGGAGAATTTCATAAGCATTTCGAGGTTTTCATGAACGGGAATCTTCTAAGCCCAACTGTGACCCTCCCAAGATAAATTAGCAAAAAGCACTTACTCTAGTCATCTGATAGCAGTTTCATGGTTTGGGTAGTTTTTAAAGTTCATTTTGTGGTCATAATATATAAGAGGCATTTTAGAGGTGAAAAAAAGGTATTCATGTTTGTTATATTATTGTGTATAATTTTTAAAAATTGCCACGCCATCCTTCATTTATAGAGAAACCTTCCCTCGGGCAAATAGTCCGAATGCACAGTGAGTCAGACCTCTGTAATGACTACTGAAATGAAAATGTTTATTCCTATGAAAATGAGATGGAATGGATGGCACCTGCCTCTGTTTTTCTGTACTTCCACATCACAGATGTTTTTGTTTCAGTTGTGTTTCATTTGATGCTTGTTTTGTCTCTACTTTCTAATAGTTGTTGTTGTTGTTAAGTGCGTAAGTACTTGTAATTTGGGTAGGTATATATCTAATGTTTCAGCTAAAATTGAATTCTGTTTAACTCCATTTTTACCGTATTGTTTAAATTTACTATTTGTAGAAGAATCATAATGTTGAAGTTTGTTTTTAGGTACTGAAGTTAAGGCAGAAAGATTATTGGAAGAACTGGATAATGGAGTACTCTTATGCCAACTGATTGCTGTTCTTCAAGATATGGTGAAAACGTGCAACTCTGAAGAACCAGGGGTAAGTCAATATTTGAGTTAGGTGAGAGATGGTAAAATAGACTAATGGTTTTGTCAACTTGCATATGTATATTTCTTGTCGTCTCTGTAAGCTTGTAAACATACATCCCACCTAGCTATGAGATATTGGATAATTCACTTTACTTTTCTGAGCATCTAGCAAGTGTTTTGTAAAATGGCGGTGTGAATGTAAATGTTACAATGTCTTTATGGTGCCTAGCATAGTGCCTAGTGCTTAGTAGATGTCTAGTAGCTAGCTTGTCTTGGTAACATAGTGCCTTCCTTATAGGGCTGTTGTGAGAGTAAATGAGGTGAGAGCATGCGCTAGTTCCTGACACAGATTTAGCATGATTAGCACAATTGTTATTATTGTTAAGTGCTGTCGAGGCCATTCTGACTCATGGAGACCCTGTATAAGGTTTTGGAGGAGCTGATGGTGGGTTTGAACTGCCAGCCTTGCAGTTAGCAGTCCTGTGCTTATCCTACATGCTATTCCAGGACTCTGTCATTATTATTTTCTTTATATTTTCTTTAATTCTGTAAATATTAATTAAGTAAATAATATTTTTCTTAGCTAGGTTTCTTCATTGACCCTGTAGCCATGATTTGAAGTAGATATGGTTTCCTGTCTTCTCATCAAATATAGGTGTTTTTTAGGTGTGGAGTCTGAGTACTTGTGCACTATTAGTAGAATTTTAAAATAGTACAATATTTTTTTGGAGTCATGGTGTGGTGCTGCGGGTTAAGGCATTGGACTGCAAAGTTGATTTGCACCACAAGGTTAGTGGTTCAAGTTCACCAGCCACTTCTTGGAAACCGTATGCACTGTCACTATGGGTTGGAACCTACTTGACGGCACTGAACAACAACAACAACAATCATCGTTTTGGGGGGCAGTGGATGATATGTCTCAGTTACATTGCTAAAGTTTGCATGTGCATATACACACATTAGATAGCAAAATAACATGTTTTGAAACATGTTGTAGATAAAGATAAGTGTATAGATACGCATCTGTGTAGTGGTTACAAATCGGGCTGTGAACCTTAAGGTCAGCAGTTCGAAACTGCCAGCTATTCTGTGGGAGAAAGATGAGACTTCCTGTTCCTGTAAAGATTTACAGCCTCGGAAACCCTGTACAGGGTCGCTATGGGTTGGAACCGATGACTCCACAGCACAGAACCAACCAACCATAGATACACATAACAAAAGGTGGATGGGAAGATTTCAGATGATGCTAACCATCTTTGTATTAGACTAGACTGTTTTCTTTTGTTTTTCATTGATCATATATATGCTGTCACGGGAGGATGAAAAAACAACCCACCAGGCAGTTTTAATTTTGGGAAATATTAGCAATAGGGAGAACATACAAGGAACCTGGGATCAGTAGGCTTCTCTAAGGAGAAGAATGGAGGGTACAAACAGGAGATACTTATATTACCCTATTATACCTCATTGTAACGAGCAAAAGCCCTACCACTGGACAGTAAACAACAGCCATATAAATGGAGAAAAGATTGAAGCTGTCAAAGACTTCATTTTGCCTAGATCAACCATCAACACTCATTGAAGCAGCAGTCAGGAAATCAAATGACATATTGCATTAGGCAAATCTGCTGCATAAGACCTCTTTTAAAGTGTTAAAGAGATATTAGTTGGAGGACTAAGGTGCGCCTGACCCAAGCCATGGTATTTTCAGTAACCTCATAAGCATGTGAAAGCTGGATGGTGAATAAAGAAGACCGTAGAAAAGTTGATGCATTTGTGGTATGGTTTTGGAGGAGATTGTAGAAAGTACCATGGAATGCCAAAAGAACAAACAGATCTGTGTTGGAAGAAGTACAGCCAGAATGTCTCTCTTACTTCTGACATATTACCAGAACGGAGGGACCAGTCCCTGGAGAAGGATATCATGTTTGGTAAAGTGGAGGGTCAGAGAAAGAGGAAGACCCCCAGCAAGATGGATTGACCAAGTGGCAGCAGCCATGGGCTCAAACAGCAACGATTGTGAGGTTGGCGTGGGACCAGGCACTGTTTCCTTTTGTTGTACGTAGGGTCGCTATGAGTCACTACCAACTTAATGGCACCTAACAACAACAGTTATGTCTTTTTGCATTTAAAAAAAAAATCATGGACAAATTATTAATTTAAATAAAAAATTAAAATAATAATAAACCCTCAGCCTCAGGAGGATAAACTAAATACTCTTGGGCCAGATAATGAAAAAATTTAAATCAAGATTCTGTAAAATTTATACCATCTATTTTCCTTTGAAAATTTGGTATTTGGTATTTCCTCAAGAAGCTCAGAACTTATTTGGTATTTCCTCAAGAAGCTTATTTGGTATTTCCTCAAGAAGCTCAGAACCATGAATCTTGAGATTTCTGAATCTGTGTTTAAGTAAATAGAGTCCTGGTGTGACACTGTGGGCTAATGCGCTGTACTGCAAGGTCTTTTTGAACCACAAGGTCAGTAGTTCAAGTTCACAGCAGCTCCTCAGAAACCATATACAGGGTCCCTATGAGTCAGAACTGACTGAGCAGCACTTCACAACAACAACATATAAGGAAGTATGGGAAAATTAGTGTGTCTGTTAACCTTTAGCGTAGCGATCATTTTGTGTCTGTAGTGAACTATGTGTGGAGGGATGTACCATAGAGATGTTCTTTGGGATTACTAAAATGTCGTTAGTTTTGTTTATAATTAAGATTCATGTGTCATTTAAAAAAGAACAAGATTATTGGTTTTCCTTGCATTATATTATAAAATAGACACTGGATGGGGAGAGAAAGGAATAGTTAGAAACAACACCATAGGAAGCTTGTAAGTCTGTCTTCTGCCTATAACTGATTGGAATACCTAAAATGGGGCTACAACGTGCCCAGTGAAGGAGGCTTCCTGCAGAGACTCTGCAGTACATAAGACTATAGGTGGAAGCCTGAACCACATCCAGATCTCCAGAGATGGGAAATTTCCACTTGAAAGGATGAGCAGACCAGCCTGGAGCGGCTAGAAGAATAGAAGATACTTCTTGAAAGAAATACCTACAGGAAAAATACAAAATAACAGAGGCAGACCGACTGTTCCTACAGGAACAGGCAAGTTACTTGCCCAGGAAACATCAAGGCAAGTGGTCGGATCCCCTCAGTGCAAACCCCCTTCCAAGACTAAGACTCTATGGGAATACATGCTCTGATTGGTGACCACGCTCGTCACCGATAAGGGGAAGTGGGGGGAAAACAGCAATGAAGTGGCGAGCTAAGCCCTACAACATTCAATAGACTCCTGTAAACCCTTGTGAAGACCTGGTTGGCCAGCAGTGTGGCAAAACCTGGGGACTCTTGCGCCCAGAGTCAATGACATAGCCACAGAGGACTAGAGTGGAGAGTGAAGTGTCCAGTGGATAAGAAGAGAGGGTATATGCACAAGAACACCCAAACTTGCATATAATACCCACTTGACTTGGCTTCAATGACTAGATGATCAGAGCTTAACCAGAAGAAGAAAGAAGAGGGAAAAAAGAGTAATCGGATACAATTTGATGAACTTGACCTACACCTATGGATGCAGTAGCTCAAAAGAGGGAACAAATTCTTACAGCAAGGATCATTCCCACCCCCTCCATACACAGTAGACAGGGATGGGCAACTTGGACAATGGCTACCCAAAATGGGGGGCTACAAAGGCAAGAAGTGACTGGTTTACAAGTTTTCAAGAGGGAACCTAGAGTCAGAGGGCTTGGAGGAAGGTAGAATCTCCAACTGAGTAGTATACAATCTGTATTGGCGTGGCTGATGAAATGAAATGCGGATGGGTCTCTTGTGATACAGTAGTGAATAATTGTTATCAGGACTGATTGTGAGGGTTGGAAATGTAAAGGTAGACGTTTTGTAGCAAGGAGGGGAGTGATTAACTTTTCAGTCTAGGAGCGGAGGTCCCTGGGACCATCAAGTGAGAAGAGCCAAGAGCAGAACCCTACCTAGAGAAGCAGTGATGCCTGAGATGGAGGCAGAGACGATTATGTGGAGAGATGCAGCTGTTGGGGACTTTAGACACAAAGAGGGAGAGGGGCTATGTGCTGATGACTGGGGGACAGTCTTGTAGTGTATACCCTTTGGTTGGTTGATGATGCATGGAGAAGATTGCAACCATGGCAATGAAACAATATACAATAGGATGAATGTAAAACTAATGTTCTCCCATGTAAACTATCACATAATTCACACACACAAAAAAGAACAAGATTAGCAACTTGATCATCCTACTGCTCATTTTCACCAGATTGTTTTCTTAGGAATTATTTTCTGGAATATGGTTGGTGGAAAATACAATAACTTTTGAAGAGGCCCTTTTTTCCTAATATATTCTTTTTAGTTGCACTCAATGCATTGAACTTTTATTTGTAGTATTAAAATATTTTTTCTTGTTAAATGTAGAGTTGGGTCTGATGCATAGTAAGCCTGTATTATAGGATTCCTGAGGAGCAAATGGTGGGTTTGAACCACTTACCTTTCAGTTAGCAGTTCAGTGCTTATCCTAGAACATTTTTTTGTGTGTGTCTTTTCCAGAATTTTTCAATGAGAAAAGTACCCTGTAAGAAAGATGCTCCATCAGGTTCATTCTTTGCAAGAGACAATACAGCAAACTTCCTTCACTGGTGCAGACACATTGGGGTGGATGAGACTTATCTCTTTGAATCTGAAGGTTTAGGTAAGTGTTGATGTTGTTTTTGTCATGTCTGTTTATTAGGGTATTTGTGTTTCCTGCACTTCAAATTTTCCTTTCCAAATAAAGAGGTCAAATACCATAGCTCAGTTTTCTAGATAGATTTATACTTTAAATGTATATAAAATAATTGGAAAATCAGATTCTGAATCACATATACTAAGCGTTTTTAAGATTGCCTTTAAGTATTTTACTTCCTAAATAAATTCGTTTCTAGAAGGTTCTGGGTCAGTGCTTTGCTAATTAATGTTTTCATCTAGAATTACTCTACTGAGTCTAAATTATTAGCAATTTCTCTTTAAGTAATTACAGAAATAATAGAAGGCCAAGTTACATGTGTTCATAGCTTCTAAATTTACCTGATGCCAACTTGATGACCTAAATGGATGACCATGGTGTGGGCAATTAGTTGTGAAAAGTCAGGCTTTCCCTAAAGAATATTGACTTATTTCTCATTTCCTGCAAAGTATGTGTTAATGACTATAGTGGTTGTTCTAGAACTAAGTTTCAGACTATAGATGACTTTTTTTTAAAGAATATATTTGTGTGTGTGTGTGTGTGTGTGTGTGTTTTTCTTCTTTGAAACTTTGCAATGCTGTAAGAACAGTAACAGTCTAAGGACAAGTTGGACAGTGATAAGGAGGGAGCATTTATCACTATTAGTCTTTAGAATTGCTGCTTCATAGTGATAGTAAAAACAAACTGTCTTTTAGTTCCTGATATTGTGGTTTTGACCTTCTTTCTTGACTGCACACCCCTTATGGCCCACACAGCCAGGCCACTCCCACTGCCACCCTTTTGTTGATGAGTCCAGCCAGTAAATGTCATGGATTGCTGTTCTCTCTCTTTCTCACATACACACATCATGTTTTAATCCAGGTGTACTGATCATTCTTGACACAGTAATAGTTCTGATGGCACAGACACCTTCTAGAGATCAAAAGGAAGAAGAAATGCCCTGAATTCTGTACTTTCCAGTTTTTAGTGCTTCTGCAAGGGTGTCGTCGTTAAGTGCTGTCGAGTCAGTTCAGACTCCTAGCAACTCTGCATAGGGTTTTTGAGGAGCGGTGAGCTTAAACCCTGACATTGCAGTTCAAACCAACCTTGCCGTCCAGCGCATTAGCCCACAGCGCCACACACACACATTAGCCCACAGCACACACACAAATATCTGCAAGGACGTTTGTTGTATATTTCTCCTTCTTAGTAGAAGGCATCTTCTTACTGCCCTGAAAGTCATTATACGACTAAATAAAGCATTGTCAATGATAGGACTTCATTTCTAGGAATGAACTGATTACATTTTCTAAAGGTCTCAGAAGTAAGCTGCTCAATTTTTTTACATTTTGCTTGAAACTTTAAAGGACCTTAAATATATTTATAAAAACTAATTTAATGAAAGTTTCAGGATTAATGCCTTTATTGGTATGGCTTTTAATCTCAGATATCTTATTAGTATTAGTGCCATCAGTCAGGTCTGACTCGTGTCTACCCTATGTACAACGCGTTTAAGGAACATTCCTTAGAATAAGAATAATCAACTGTAAAAAACTGAAATTTTTCAATTTCAGTTTTTTCCCTACTTTCACATATATATGAGGTGATTAAAAATATCTTGGCTTGGGTCAAGTACATCTTAGTCCTCAAAGTGGCATCTTTGCTTTTTAACACTTTAAAAAAGGTCTTTTGCAGCAGATTTGCCCAATGTAATACATTTATTTCTCGACTGCTGGCTTTTATGGGCATTGATTATGAAGCCAGTTAAAGTGTAATCTTTGACAGCTCTAGTCTTTTCACCATATTTCATAATGTTACTCATTGGTATTGGTCCAGTTATGAGGATTTTTGTTTTCATTATATCGATGTGTAATCCATAGTGAAAGCTGTAGTCTTTGATCTTCACCAGCAAGTGCTTCAAGTCCTCTTTGCTTTCAACAAGCAAAGTTAAGTCATCTGCATATATCCTGTTGCTGATGACTATTCCTTCAATCCTGATGCTGTATTTTTCATATAGTCCAACTTCTTGGATTACTTGCTCAGCATACAGATTGAACAGGTATGATAGAGGGGCACAACCTTGATACACACCTTTCCTGATTTTAAACCATTCAATATCCTCTTGTTCTGTTCAAATTACTGCTGCTTGGTTCTATATGAATACAGTAAAGTGTCTTGAAATTCCTATTCTTCATTGTTATCCATAATATGTTATGATCCACACAGTCTAATGTCTTTGAATAGTAAATAAAGCACAAACATCTTTCTGGTATTCTTTGCATTCGGCCAAGATCCACCTAACATTAGCAGTGATATTTTCTGTTACCTTCTGAATCCTGCTTGAATTTCTGACAGTTCCCTATCAATGCACTGTTGTAACCGGTTTTTAATTATCTTCAGCAAAATCTTACTTTTATGTGATATTGATATTGTTTGATAATTTCATAGATGTTCTTTAATAGACTGAGACAATTCTAGTCTTAGTTTGTTGAGTGCTTTTATCATAATACAGTGTGAAATTTTGTCTAGTAGTTTTATCAGTTGAGATAATTACATGGCGTTTTGTGTGTTCGTGTCATTGTTAATGTTGTTATTACTAGGTGCCATTGAGACCATTCAGACTCATCACAGACCTCTGAACACAGAACAGAACACTGCCTGGCTGTGTGCTAGTCTCACAATTGTCATGTTGGAGCTCATTGTTGTGGCCCCTCTGTCAACCCATCTTAGGGGCTCGTCTTCTTTTTTGCTGACCCTCTGTTTGCCAAGCTGGCTACCCATTTTCAGGGATTGGTCCTTCATATTGATCCAGTTTCTTAGATTATTGGCTCAACATACAGATTGAATACGTATGGTAAAGGATACAATCTTGACTTTTGTTCCTATGGTTGTATTATATCAGCTTTTACATGTTGACTCTTGCATTTATGGGTAAACTATTCCTTTGTTGGAGTCCTGGTATGGTGCTGTGGGTTAACGCGCCAGACTGCAAAGACGTTTAAACTGCAAGGTCGGCAGTTCAAGCTCACCAGCCGCTCCTTGGAAACCCTATACAGGGTTGTGATGGGTTGGAACTGACTCGATGGCACTTCACAACAGCAACAATTCCTTTGTCATGTCGTATAAACCTTTTTTTTATGCTGTTGGATTTTGTTCCTTGATGTTTGTTGATGATTTTTGAATCTATTCAGAAGAGATATTGGTCTGTTGTTTTCCTTTCTAGATATGTTTGCTTGGTTTGTGTATAAGGACTTCATAGAATCAGTTTAGAAGCATTCCTTCCTTTCCTGTGTTTCCTAAAAATTTAATAAGGATATTACTGAATAGTTCTATGCTAAGAATAATTTAGAACAAAACTGAAGTGTGTTATATCTCTTCTAATAGAGGCTTTCTGGTCCCGTAAAGATTTATAGCCTCAGAAACTCTATACAGGGTTGTTATGAATTGGAATCAACTCAATAGTAATGGATTTTTATTTTGGGCTTTATTGATATAAAGTATAAACCATTTGTTATTAAGCCCTAATTTTTTTCAGAATTAAAATGCTATACTAATGAGGGTCCATGATAAAGTTTTATTCTCTACTTTTTAGCCTATTTTTTAAAAGTATAGTTTATAGCATCATAATATACAAAGGGCAAAGTTTGTGGAAAAATGTAATTCAAAGATAAATTATTTTTCTACAAACTTTTTGAAGCCCTTCACATAGAGAAAATTTAAATGTCTTTTCTAAGCCTTCTCTAAACAGTAAGCTTACTATCTTTGTTAATTGTTTTACTCTCTTCTATGTCAGAAATATATTTTTGGAATTCATTTTTGCTCTTTAAAATATGTGGTCTTATTTTCCACAGTTTTGCACAAAGATCCAAGACAAGTGTATCTTTGTCTCCTTGAGATTGGTCGAATTGTGTCAAGGTATGTGTCTTACAGCAGCTCAGAATTTAAATACTATAAACAGTTTTTAAACTGTTTTATTTAACTTATAGAAATACTTTCTATGAATAAGAATAATTCTTCATTGAAATATTAAGTAAGCTGATTTTTTTTGTTGTTTCTTTAATAACTTGGTTCTGTTTTCATGAGCTGTCAGGTGTCAGCCTGTGCTTTCTCATACAGCTTGCCTCAGTAATAATCAACAGTAAAAAACTGAAAATTTTCAATTTCTGAAGTTCAGAATAGGATAGGAACATGCAGTCTTGTATCTCTTCAGGCAAGGAACTGGCAAGCTCTAAGCACACAAAAAGAATTTGATATGGCTGAGGCTTGCTGTCTCCCGTGCCTGCCTTGAGCCCATCTTTCCTCACAAGGTGCCTATGTAGGAGCCTTTCAGGATCCCACCTTGAATACTGGAAGCATCCAGTAGTCAATAAATACTCTGATGTGAAGACACTGTAACCAGGTTTGGCAATTAAGAAAAAATGCGTGTGTCCCAATGAGGCACTTGCTAGAAGAGAATCATATAGACTTTGTTTTAAAAAGAAAATATAATCTATCATGATATACAGGAAAGTGCTTTGAATAAATAATTAAATTTTGATTAAATGATCAAATCTCCTGGTTGTTTTTTAGATATGGGGTTGAACCACCAGTATTAGTGAAACTTGAGAAAGAAATTGAGCTGGAAGAGACCTTGCTTAATACTTCTGGGCCTGAAGAGTCCATCAGCATTCCCAAATCCTGCTGTCAGCATGAAGAGCTCCATGAAGCTGTAATTGCCAGACTTTTATTTTGACTACAATACCTCATAGCTTCATGTTTGTGTCCACATTTACTGATGATGCTACGTCTAAATGAAAGTGTGTCTTACTCAGAATATACTCCTGGAGAATTCAGGGTATAGGTTAAAGTTGATTTGGTGTTGCTTGTGTATGATGGAGAATGGGCATGTAGTTGGGGATGTGGAACAAACAGGCTGGAAACAGATCATAAAGAGTACATGTGAATTATAAGCTGATTTATATATGGTTTGTTCTCATATCCGGGTAGAGGTTATATTGGTTTTATTGTAATAGTCAGGCATAAGAGGATGAAAACCTGAATTGGAACAGCAATAGTAGGGATAGAGAAAAAGGAATAAATATAACACACATATTTAAGAGGTGAAATTGTCAGCCGTTAGTGACAGATTGAGGGTGAGGGAAAAAGGAAATCCAGGGTGATTTCCAAGGCTTTAGATGATTCTCTGAAATTTGGAGACTGCAGGAGGAGGAATAGCTATGAGGACAAATTGATGGTTTTCGTTTTGAACTTTCCCCATGAAAATATATACAAACTAGTTATGTGCCAGATCACAACTAGAACGTCTTCTTCACTTTCTCTGTTGACCATTGTATAGCAGTGAGCAGGACTGCCATTGCTTTGGTGTGTCTCTTCTTACTGCTGTGTAAGTCCTGGAAGTGAACTGACTATTGAACGTTTTATGTGTAGATGTTTGCTTGTAATCATTGATGATCTCTTTTGGATTGTATTATAGTTGACCCTTGAACAATGTGGGGGTCAGAGGCACCGACCCCTGACACAGTGAAAAACCCAAGTATAATATTTGATTCCCCAAAAATGTAAATACTAATAGCCTGCTGGTGACTGGAAGCCTCACCACTAGCCTAGCTGATTAGCACATACTTTGTGTGTGTTATATACTGCACCCACAGCAAAGCTGCGTTCACAATATGTGATAAAAAGTATTTCACAAAAAGTTTTCACTCCTGCTGGTGTAGCTGCAGTGATGGCTTCACGGATTTTTGTTTCTTTTTCTTACATTGGTCCTTATGCTGGATTCATTTGAATTGGTAGGCAACTGCAGCTGCAGACCTCTTCGATCCACAGTACAGATCCCCTTTTTCTTGTAATGTTGTGACTTTTCTCTGCATCTTGGGAGCACTTCCAGCATCCCCAGTGGCTCTTTGCGTGGTGACCCTGCATATGGTTTCTGAGGAGTGGCTGGTGGGTTTGAACTGCTGACCTTGTGGTTCTCAGTCCACTGCTAATCCTATAGTGCCACACCAGGAATCCATTGAGTAAGAGTCAACATTTTTAAAAAATACGCTCCTTGAATTTTTTTTAGAATTTTACCCAATCCTGGATGAATAGATAAAAATGTATCAGTGTCTGTTTTTAACAATAGCTTTGGAAGAAATCTAGATTTTTCTCTATAATAAAATTTAAACCCACTGCCTTCACATTGATTCCAACTCATAGCGATCCTGTTGGACTGAGTAGAACTGCCCCATACTTTCTCCAGGGTTGTATTCTTTCCATAAGCAGACTGCCATACCTGTCTCCCACAGAGTGCCTGGTAGGTTTGAACCACTTACCTGTTGGTTAGCAGTCCAGTGCTTAACCACTGTGCCACCAGGACTCCTTAATAAAAGTTTAGCACATTGTTACAGGACAAATGAGAATGGCTACTTAAGCTTTAGCTGACTGACCTTAATTGAACACAGATGTATTAATTCAGAAAGGCGTCCTGGTGACGCTGTGGGTTAGGCATTGAGCTGCTAACCACAAGGTCAGCACTGCAGACCCACAGCCATTCCATGGGAGAAGAATAAGGCTGTTTGATCTCATACAGATTCACAGCCTCAGAAACCCTCAAATACAGTTCAGCTCTGTCGTAGAGGGTCACTGTGAGTCAGAATCATCTTCATGGCAGTAGGTTTGGGTATATTAATTCAGGGCATTAAATGATTCCGTTTAATGTTGACATTTCATGTTTCCTAATCCTCCATAAAGGTGCTTTGAATTGACTTTGCTGTGTATGTCTTGCACTCTTTCAGACCTTTTCCCCGTCTTTGAGTGCACTAAGAGCCATTTTGTACGTGGCGAGGCTTACGCTTTCTGTGCTGCTGGCTTTTGTGTTAGGTTGATTTCAAGTGTAGTCTCAGTATTTGTCAAAAAGTAAAGGACACAAGATTAAATCATTGAACTGTCTTTCAATTTTATCTGAGTTTTCTTTTCCAAGTTATCAAACAAACCTTGCATTTTAACTTTAAACCAAATAAATAATTGGAATCTACTAAATGAGTTTGAAAATAAACAACAACATAATTTGTTATTTATTTTTATTCTCAGGTTAAACATATTGCTGAAGATCCTCCGTGTAGTTGTTCTCATCGATTTTCTATTGAGTATTTATCTGAAGGACGGTACCGACTAGGGGATAAGATTCTCTTTATAAGAGTAAGTCCACCACCTATTTAAATACAAATTTTATTTTGAAATTGGATTTATTGCTTTACAAACTGCCTTCTGCTTCCCTATTACTTTTTAAAATGTTGCAGTAGAGGGTGTTATTAAGGGAAGAATTTCACTGTACAGGGAAAATAGGAAGTTTATATATATATATATATAAACTTTAGCATTGCTATGAGTATTTAGACATTGAATATAGTTAGGGGAAAATCTTTGTTTACCTCTGGTAACTTAATCCATTTTTCAGATTTTCTATAGAGCAATAATTTTTCATCATAAAAAGGAGAAAAACAAAGCATTGCATCTGATAAGATTAAATGTCAGTAGTACGAAAAGGAAATAGAAACATGGTCCTTTGTAATACATGCTTTTGGGCCTGAAGTATAAATCTTCTCTCTCATTGACAGCATCAGTCTGTGTGCCAGGATGCTGATAACACATGTTCATTTCCTTCTGTTGTCTCATCTGCAGTTGATTAATTACCCCTTTGCTGGTACGATTTTCAAGTTTCACCTGTTCAGCACTTTGCCCTCTACTGATACAAGAATTGGTTTATTTCCAAATTATGAAAATAAAAATATTTTAAAATACAATTTCACCTTCCATGGGTTCTTCTATGACATGACCCCCAATTCCCATTGAGCCCACACAGAAGCATACTTACATGCACTTTCTATCTGTCATTTCACTTTCTTTTTTTAAAGTCCTGTGGTATAGTGATAGTAGACAGAACAGGAGTCTTGGAGTTAAAATTTGCAGGAGAGTTTCATACAATTGTGCAGGTTTGCCTGCTGACTGGACAAGATCCTGAAATCCAGCTGGGCTGCACTAGCGGAGCCAGAACATTTCTTGTCCTCACGTAACTGCGATTTAGGTAGGGGCCGTCAGTACATTGGCACCCAGGGCAAGCTGTGTACCTTGGAGCAAATCTCTTTATTTCTCAGAGCCTGTGTTTTCTTATCTACATAGATGAACTAGTAATAAATCCAAGGTTTTTAAGGTCCTACAATAGTTTAGCCTAACTAGTAAAAAAGCATGTTTGTCTTGAGCATGGTGCGCTTTTAAGATCAATCTATATAGGAATCAAATTAACAATAGTAAGAAAAGATTAGGTAAGAATTTTACGGAGCAGTAAGTTTCTGCTCCTGTAAAGATTTACTGCCTCATTGTGAGTCAGAACTGACTCCACAGCACATAACCACCACCAGCACCAAGTTTACGTTAATGAGTCAGAACTGACTCCACAGCCCATAACCACCACCAGCACCAAGTTTACGTTAATGAGTCAGAACCAGGTCCACAGCCCAAGTTTACATGAATGGGAGAGGAATGTTCAGGAAAGGCAGGTGAGAATGGTTGCACAACTCACAGTGATTACTGTCACTGAACTGAGCAGGTGGAAATTGTTGAATTGGTGCACGTTCTGCTGTGTGCAGTCTCAACCACAAAAATAAAATAAAAATTTTTAAATTGAGGTATTCAATTGCGAAGTATTATTTGCATTGTTAACTTTCTTCCATAATTATTGTTTTCTTTCTTTATTATGAGGCATTTTCCTCCTAAGTCCTCACTCGTGTCTCCTTCTCTCCTTCCTTTAATTTTCAATTCTTCCCTTACAATTTTGCATATGAATAACTTGGATTTTTAGGATGGAGGTATACAGAAATACCTTCCTTACAAATTGGAGGACTCTGTATTGTTAGTTATTAGGTTTATAATTCAATTTGAGTAAAATTCATTAAATGAATACGAGAAGGAGACTGTCAATTTATAGTGAAGTTGTTAGGAAATTCACAGATTGTAGATATCACAAATTGTGAATGCTAATGAGTTTTTACTGTAATGCAGTTTTACAGCTTTACTTTTTCTTTCTTTGGCATGCAGATGCTTCATGGAAAGCATGTCATGGTCCGTGTTGGTGGAGGCTGGGATACTCTTCAAGGATTTTTGCTTAAATATGACCCCTGCCGAATATTACAGTTTGCAACACTAGAACAAAAAATTCTAGCCTTTCAGAAAGGTGTTTCTAATGAAAGTGTACCTGATTCACCTGCCAGAACACCTCAGCCTCCGGAAATGAATCCTTTGTCAGCAGTTAACATGTTTCAGAAACAAAATTCCAAACCTGGCACACCAGTTGGCATTGCCAGGAGCAAGGAGAAGCAGTTGCATTCAGCAGAGATGTTGCCAGCAGCAGCATTTTCACAGAAAGGAGGTCATCCAGCTTCTGTGATAGTCCGTCCAAAATTACAAAATTCTCCAGCAGTGTCTTCCCGTCTCAAACCTTCAAAAGGCGTGACAAAGACACCGAAACTGCCTTCAAAGAGTGTGCCACCTTCACTGGCTTCTCTAAATGCAATAGGTCCAAGCACTTCTTCACCAGCTGTAGCAAGGACTGTACCTTGTGTATCTGAGTCATTAAGAAAATGTATCTCATCACCCAGTATTCCGAAAGCCAGGTTTACTCCAACCCAGAAGTCAAGAGATGTGCCTGATTCTAAGTGTTCTGGAAAAACTGAACCACAGCATCTGAAACACAATCATATTTCTTCCAGGGAAAATGTAGTATCTCACTCTGCTACACATTTAAAACCATCATCAAAGTGCCCAAAGCCACCCAAAGCAAATATGCATGTAAGGCGTAAACCTTCTCCTTCCCAGGCCCCTGCACAAATGGCAAAATCCAGTTCCAAAAGTACAGTTACAGGTGTAGGAACACAGTCTCAGCCCCCAGGTAGAGCCCCACAAGCAGGGAAGCTGAAGTCAGCCTTGCATTTCAGTCAGCCGGGTTCTGGGTCCTCCCTTTCCCCTGCCAGAGCTTCACAGGAATCAAAAGATAAGAAATTGCTTTCAGTTGCCCAAAGACAGCCTCAGAATAAAATGACGCGCCAGCAGGCAGGCCCCGGCTCCTCGCGGTCCCCTGCTCGTACTCCGCTGGCCATCGTGAGTCTTCCCCAATCATCTGCCAAAACACAAGCTGTACCAAAGTCAGCACAGACTGCCACCAGGGGCCAGTGCTTAGCTAATGGGCCTCCCAAAAGTGGCAAAGACCCCACTTCAATCAGGAAACCACCCTCATCTGGTAAGGAAGCAGTTAACGGAGAAAAAAAAGCTGCTGCTGAGAAAAAGGAAGATGGTGACCATTATTTTGTTATGACGGGAAGCAAGAAACCTAGAAAATAAATGCGTGTATCATTTTAAGGAACTGGAGGGATGGAAGGGGAGAGACTGTCAGTGTCACATCTCCAGTGTGTCTCTTACCTGTGTCTGTCCAAATAAGTGGGGACAGCAAGAGGGACCGTGAGGGTATAGAGGCTGGGGATGGGGCACAGGGTCGGGGAATGGGGTGGTAAGGGTGCACATCAGAATTCACTTATCTGAATTCTCCAGAAGGTTCCCTCTTCAGGCAAACAATTGTATAATCACCGCAGGGTTCATGTTAGCAGTAGACATTTGTATGGTTTTCAATCCAAAGCATTGTTGTTAATGTCTCCATTGAGAATAATGTAAAAGTCAAGTAACACTACTAGAAGTACAGCTGTATTTGTTTATTTATAAATAGGCATTAAATATGGGGGTTATATACCTAACTAATAGCAACAGTGCTGTAAATACTGTATTTTAGGGAAATAACGGTTTGGCATTTATCTTACAGAAGGCACCTAATTTAATATTTCCTGATCAGGATTGTCTGATCAAACAAATACTAACTACCAATGGCTGCTGCTGATAACTTGGCATTGTACTAGCTTAAGTAGAATTCATATTATTTAAATAATTTTTAAGCTTTCCAAACTAGAAGGAACTGATTTTTAAAATAGCATATATTAACATTATAATATTGTGTTACCTATGTTTCTAGTCAAAAAAATTAAACTAATTGAAACAAACTGAAATTTGATAAGGAAAAAAACAGATTTTTCATATGTATAAAAACAGGCATTTTATATTTGAAGTGGATGTTGTGCAGTGTGTAAGGGAAACATAGTAGCTTTTAACAGTACGTTTACTTTTTAATATAATTCCCTTTGAGTACAAATGTAAGTTTTTACATAAAATAATGTACTTTAACATCAAAATTAAGCTAAACAATCCTAATATTTAGGTGATACTCATCACTGATTTGCTTTGTAATGGATTGTTACTATTTAAAATGTATCGATGTGCTTTCAGAAGTTTGAAGGGTGTTTTTAGTAACTTCATAGTATTGTCAGTCATCACAGCATTGTGGTTCCCTATCTGCTTTAAGCCAAAATGTTTGTTTTATGAAGAAAAAAATAGTTTACACAAATGCACAGTGACTGATTAAATGTTTTTAAACCCACCAGCTGCTCCTCAGAAACCCTATACAGGGTCGCTGTCAGTCAGAACCAACTCAACGGCACTTCATGACAACAATGTTCTATAGTATATGAAGCAAGATATTTTTATTTACAAATAAGTGATATTTTGCTCAATGAACACAACTAAAATTGAAGGTATGTGCAGGCTGTTTTAAAAATAGTGTTTCTTTTTAAAAAGAGATTTCTTGTTGTTTATTAAATGCCAACGAGTCCGTTCCGACATACAGAGACAAGTTTCTGAGAAGCAGCTGGTGGTTTTGAACTGCTGACCTTATGGTTTGCAGTACAGGGCCGATCCTACAGTGCCACACCAGGAGTCCAGCAACTATTTGGTTTAGCTCCACAGTTCTGGACACTGAGAAAGATACATATATATCTTTGGAAAGTGAAGTCACACAGAAACATTTTTAAGTGATCAGAAATAGTTAATGTGTCTTTCCAAGAGGAACAGTTTATTTATCTTCAAGAAGCTTATTCCCTTGTAAAGCCAAACTATACATCTGTATCTGTCACTTCTGGAACCTAAAAGAAAATTGGTATTGCAGCCAGCTTATAAATCCAATTTAATTTTATCAGATCTAAACAGTAACTTGTTTTGAAAGTTGTTGGCAATAAAAATATCCCATAGTCATCTGTCATAAAGTCTGGAATTAGCCAAAGGATTCTAATATTGAAAAATTGGAAGTCCATTTATAAATAGCCTATTCTTCCACAGTAGGGAGTTTTTCCAACTGTATTTATATTGAATAAATTTTTATTCACACATAACTTACAGAGGTTTATAGGAACTCCTAGAGATGATTGCCTTAAATATATTTTGAAATGCTTTTAAATAGCTAATGTTTCAAATCATTTTAACGAATTTGAAAACAGCTTTTACATTGCTAAGGATGGAAAGAAGTTTTCATTACTTAACAGTGTAAGACTTTGATTTTTAATATTTAATAAAAGTATTAAATTCTAATTAATGAAATACCATTTTCAAAAAGAGTGGAATAAATTTTTATTTTCTGTAATATCCATGTGACTGATGTATCAAATTAATCTTCAGAAGAAGATGAAATGCTGATTCATTCTTTTGAGCTGAGAGTAAGTAAGGCTTAATATTCAAATGCCTTGATAAATTGTTGTTAAGTGCCGCAGAGTCATTTCTCACTCCCTGAAAAGAGTTTCTGAGACTTTAAATCTTTTGCAGGAGCTGTTGTAAACCTCATCTTTGTCCCCTGGAGCAGCTGGTGGGCTCGAACTGCTAACCTTATTATTTGCAGTCCACTGCTTATCCTAATTAGATGATCTGTAATTTTGTTCGCCACAATACTGGATAGATAAGGTGATTTTTTTTTTTTTGAGGAAAAAATTTTTTATTCCTTCTGCAATATATCTCTATATGATTTAAAATGCAGTAATTCTTTAAAAGGCTTAAATAGCAGCTTGTGGGAATCCTCTTAAAACCAGGTACACATACTGACTGCATATGAATCTAGATTTATGTATATTCGCACCTTGTGCCAGTGTTATCTGCATCTGATTTTAGCTTATATTTCCTCAAGGTTTAAAAATTAGCATATATGTCACATTCTCAATTAGTTTTTTTTGTGTGTATTCTGAATACATTTAAATCACTTGATTGATGTGAGAAATCCCCTCATTGCATATTCAAAGCATTCAAATGTTTAGAATCATTTTAATTTAGTTGCTGTTAAAACCCTTTTTATACTTACTGAAAAACCTTGAAAATGTGATAGAAGATTGTGTCATGTCAATCCCTTCATTGCCCCATGCTAGGTGCACAGAAACCCAATAAATCATTGTTAAAGAGTAGGCCGGAACTCTGTGTTATATATTGGAAGGGGAATGGAATATGACATTTGAAAGTTGTTTTTGTTTTTGTGTTTTTTCTTTTAATCCCAAACTCTGAAACAAAATGAAGGCAGGTGCCGTCAACAGCAATTTGCAGTCGTTTGTATCAGCAAAAACAAGTTTTGACGTTCATGAAGCCTCAGGACTCCATCCAGGTAAACAGATGAACACTGCTGAGAAGTCCAGCCTTTGAAATCTGTGAGGCTCAGAGGGCAAGTTAAGGAAGGGGAAAGTAGTCTGGAATCCAGAGGCTATTCCAGCAGGAATGAGAGGTGATGTGAACCCTCCTCCCCTGCCCCCTCTTCACTTGGATCACTTGATTGCCGAGAACCTGCCTCGACATAGGTGTTTGGTTCACGAGGTGGGGATATCCGGCGGCGGTAAAGATATAGAAAGACACACAAGGACACAAAGAGAGAGACACCCTGAAACCAGAGTGGATGCGGGACTGGCATCAGGCAGATCCTGCATTGCAAACATCTCAGCCATGAGGGCCGTAATATCCTGCATAGTAAACATCTTGGCTAAGCAGGCAGTATGGTTGCAATGTTGACTGAGCCCCCTGCGTGCTGTAAAGCACGCCTTGCCAGCCGTATTGCTCTTTTATTTGTTGTGTGCCTCCGTTTTATTTAGGGGAGGTACTTTACACAAAGCTGGGTGGGACTAAGACAAGGTACAGCTAACATACGTAATTTTCCAGACATTGAGGCAGCTTTACATCGTACTTCGCAGGTTCGAATCTCAAGCTTAATTAACATACCTTTTAGCACCTAGCCTCAAATGGGGGAAGGAAAAGGAGGATTGGGAGGATTCCCATTGTGTCGGCTGCCCAGCCCAGGTTCTTCAGGAAAAGAGAGGCCTGGGTGAATAGGGCTGCACCTGAAAACACTTTAGGGAGGGTGTCCTTTTGTCCTTAGAACAAAGAACCGGGGAGCCACCCATTTTACTTTGACTGAATTCTTTGAGGGAGGAACTTTGCCTTTTTGGAATTTTACAGTCTCGGCTTTTAGGAAAATATTACATTTATCTGTGGATATCAGGGCTTCATGTATGCAATTAATAATAAACATAACTGAATACTAAGATGAAAAACAGTTTGCTATGTCTGCTAGGTGGCTAGAGTCTGTTCCTCAGAGCCTGCGGCCTGTACGGTCTGCAACACTTGGGCCCACAGGGCCTTGAACTCCCGCCCAGGTCTGTATGGTCTGCAACACTTGATTACCCTTCACAGCTCAGTTTAAACCTCAGAAGCTTCCTGAACCTCCAAGCCTGGGCTAGATAACCCTCTTCCCACTTGGCATTGCACTTAGCAAAATCTCTCACCAAACCGAGGGGGACTCCAAGTCTCTTATTCACAATTTTATCCCTTGCATTTTGAACAACAGTGAAATGTAAGTGAGAGGAAAAAGAAATAGCCTTTTACTCCTAGAAATAAGTTATGAATATGTGTAAAGTAAATCTCAGGCTTAATTTTCTTGACCACCAGCTTTGTAGGGATTTTTGTTTGTTCCCCTGAGAAAATGTAGAATTCGAAAAAGCCGAAACTATAACTTGCTTATTATTAGACTTGAGATAAGAGAGGCCTTGAGATTACAGATTCCATTAGTTGCAAAAAACACTTTCTAGACTGCTGTAATACAAGAAGAACAACATTGTAAACTTCTAAATTTATTATCCAAGGTTTTGTTTAAAAATATTAATTTTATATTGTTAGAGAATACTCAGGGCATCACACACGGAGGTAGATTAGCAAAATCCCTGGCACTAAACAGTCCTTGTATTACATAGATGAACTCAGACCCTGAGAGTTTGCTTGTAGAGTCTGCTAGCTGTAGGACTAAAACTAACCTCTGAACAGCAAAGTGATGTAGAAATGGTAGAGGCTGGCCCTAAACACACTGGGTCTGACCCAGCAGGTTCCTTGTATTACCTACATGAATGACTAAATATGAAGCAAGCTACCGCAATGCAGTGAAACATTTGTTCATTTCAAAAACACTTTCTGAGTAACCACTTAGTGCCAGACACTAAAACTAGGAATATTGTAGTAAGACCATAGATCTCAAGGAGATTACAGTCATCATTACAGGGATAGAAAAAAATCTACTGTATGTTCTTTTTGAGTGTCACCCTCTTCTTTCTTGGTGATTTATTGTACTCAAGGGATAGGTGCTTTGATGAGAACAGCTCATCTTATATTGCTTCTGATCAGGAGCCCATGAAAGAAAACAAACCATTAGTATTTGTGTCTGAGTCTTGAGAGCAAGTCATTTGCTGCTAAGATTTTTTACTCAGGAAATACAACAGTGAGAATCAAGTCCTAAACAAGTGACTGAAGCACAAGTAATTGGTGTTTTCAGGGCCAGCCATTACTTTAAAAATCCAGAAATGAGTATCTAATTCAAGGATTGTTTGCTCCTCCTGTAAGAAATGCCTTCCTTGTGCAGCTAGCGTGGTTCTCTTGAATTTTCTTCTCTGGTTTTATGACTTGTCTTACTTCTCTATCATTTCCATGTACTGTTTCCTAATAGTCCTTGGGTGGTTCCAATGATTAATATGCTCACCTGCTAACTGAAAAGTTGGGTGGTGCTCTGAAGAAAGATGCTTTACTTCTGAATAATCAGCCACTGAAAACTCTATGGTTTTCTACTCAGTTCTACTCTGACACACATGAGGTTGCCAGGAGGCAGAATCGACTCTACAGCAGCTGGTTTGGTTTCTGTTGGATTCTGTAACAACCAACCATTCCTTGGCCCTCGTCTAATGCATCTTCTGACAGATTCTTCCAAACTTATGGTTTCAGCACCCTTTCTGTGTGATTCCCAGATCTTTATTTTCAGCCATATGTCCTCGACCCCAGTGTGGTTATCAACAGCCTCCAGTCTCCTCTTTAGATCCGCAGGAAAATCTCTGATCTAAAAAGAACTAACCATCTGTGCCAAATACATTCTTCCTCCTGATTCCCCCTATTTCTATTGACATCCTCTTCTTTTCCCATACTGCAACTCTCACCTTATTTTAGCAATGCAACTCAAATCTACCCCCCTCTCTTTGTTACTGCTCAAGTTCAAGGCCTCTTGCCTCTCCCTGAAAGACATCAGTGTCCCTATAGCTCTGTGGTCATATTTTCAGCTTTTCTGCAATTTTCAAGACTGTACCTTATAAAAGTCTAGGCAACGCCATTCACAATGCGTTCACAATGTGAATGGTGCCTATTGGAGTTGTACCTATAGGTACAATGACCCTACAGCCCATCCGATTGATGTTACACCCTGTGCCCCCAGGGTTCTGCCGACAGCTCACCTTGACTCAATCTAGACACACCACGGCTCAAAAGCCTCCCTTGGTTTCCCATTCCAACCAGAATGGAGGCCAAACTCCTTAACTCAATCCCCCCACTCCTGCATTTCCACACCTCTCCTACACCAAGCAGCACTTCATTGTGGGGATTTAAGAACAGTGTTTTCTTTTTCCTACTTACCATGAGCTACTTGAGGAACAAGAATTTATTTGTGGGATTAAATTAATAGATTCGTTTGTTCCAAGTGGTAGGAAGACCTAAGTCAGACGGTTTAAGTTGACAAAGAATGTACTATGGCTCATGTAAATGAGAACAGCAGAGGGTAGCCATAGCTGGACACAGTGAGGGTGGGGGCTCAGCTGAGCAGGGCTTTCTCTCTCTCCCCCTCGCCGTTCTAGGATGCTGAAACCATAGCAGGCTTGTCTGGCGGCAGTGAGAGCCATAGAGGAGACACAAACTGCTCCCACAGATGCTGCCCCAGGCAGCAAGAGAGGAAGAAATACTCTGACTTCTCCCTTTCTCATAAGGTTTACTGGTGCCTCTGAGTGCCCTCCATTGGCTGATCACAGTCAGGGGCCAGCTGACCTAGGAGCCTGGGACACACAGGGCTGAGCCCGGAAAGACAAAGGACTGGATCTGAGAACAAACATACAAAACATCAGCACAACCCTGAGACGGAACTCTCAAATCTGTCACCCCATGCTGCAGTCAGCATAGAAAAATACCCCAGCTGGAGGGATTGTGTGAGCCAAACCGCCTGTTTCCTGTCCCATCACCCCCCAAACAAACAAAAACTTTTGCCATGGAGTAGATCTCAACTCATAGCAACTCCGTATGTGTCAGAGTAGAACTGCCCCATAGGGTTTTTAATGGCTGGTTCCTAGATCACCAGACCTTTGGTCCAAACTGCCTCTGAATCCCCAAGCTGTCAGTTAACAGCTAAGCATGTTAGCCAGTTTCAACACCCATTTAAAAAGTCAGAAAGGGAGCTATTTGGCCTCTCCAAAGAAAATCAAGAAGTAAAGTGAAATAATACACCCAAATACCAGAATTTTACTGTCGTCAACATGAACAACTGATACACAGTTACTCATATACCTGATGCTGGACAATGCATAATTTTTTCCATTCAAATATACATTTTGTTCTATATGATCATATGTAATACCCACCACATCTCCCTCCTGTGGAAGGCTGTTTGCTGGCAGTCTGTGCTTCTCCTTGTTGTGAAAAAGCACTCCATCATTCCTTATCACCAGACTGGAAATCTTGGCCAAGAGGAATCTGACTCAAGTTAACTTTCTGGGTTGCAACTCCAATATCCCAGATACCTATGGACTGGATTTTGAATTCAAAGTAGCTTTTGTTTTGATGTAAGGGTGCATTGGCTAAACAACCTCCTGGTCCATATATTCTTCTTCCATTTTTCACAATGACATCTGTTCCCATGTGCTGGGTGTCCAGCTGCACTGCCGATATTTCCTTCAGAGGGATGTCTCTGCAGCTCCGCAGGCAGCAGAACACCGAAGCGGCCATCACGTTGTGACCAACAACTCCGCCAGGGCCACCGCCACTGCCGCCCCTTCACCACAGCGACAACACCCCCCACGCCTCTGCTTCACATTTTTTGCGCACTCTATCTGGGACTTTCTCATGGGATCCCTTTCAGAGCAGTTGGTAGGGTAGTTGGACGCCATCTAGTTCTTCTGACCTCAGAGTTGTGACTGAGATTCACCTTTGAACATTGGACTAGTTGATTCCAAGCATCTTTAATTTTCATCACTCTTCTTTCTTCTGCTCATGGAGAGACCAGTAATTGGACCTTAGAAGGTTACTCATGAACTTTTAAGATTCCAGTCGTTACTCACCAAAGTAGGATGTAGAGCATTGTTTTTGTTGACTATGTTATGCCAACTGAACATGGTGCCTCCCAGGACTATGGTCCTGAGCCCCCAGGTCCAGGAACTCATTGGTTTAAGATGTTTGATAATATCTAAGAAGTTTCATCATTTTGCCCTCTGTATACATAGTGGTTACGAGCTGGGCTGCTAACCTCAAGGTCAGCAATTCGAAAGGACCAGCCTTTCTGTGGGAGAAAGATAAGACTTTCTGCTCTTGTAAAGATTTACATCCTCAGATATCCTCTGCAGGGTGGCTATGAATCAGAACAGATTCCATGGCACACCACCACCACTGTGCTGTACCACATTGATGGGCATTTGGGCTGTCTCCATCTTTTTGCTATTGTAAAAAGTGCTCTAATGAATGTGGGTGTGCATATATCTACTTCTATCATGGCTCTTATTTCTTGTGGCTATATAACAACTAGAGGGATTGCTGGGTCATACGGTATTTCTATTTCCAACTTTTTGAGGAAGCACAAGCCATTTTCCACAGTGGTTGAACCATTTTAGAGTTCTATCAGCAATGTTGTTGGTTGTTGATAAGTTCCGTGGAGTTGGTTCCAATTCATAGTGACCTTGCACAGGGTTTCCAAGGCTGCAAATCTTTGTGGTGGTTGTTGTTAGGTGCCATCAAGTCGATACTGACCCATAGTGACCCTGTGCACAGCAGAATGAAACACTGCCCGATCCTGGGCCAACCTCACTACTGTTGCCACGCTTGAGTCCATCGATGTTGCCACTTGGCCAATCCATCTCGTTGGGGGTCTTCCTCTTTTTCTCTGACCCTCCACCTTACCAAACATGATATCCTTCTCCAGCAACTGGTCCCTCCTGACAATATGTCCGAAGTATGAGAGACGAAGTTTGTCCATCTTGGCCTCTAAGGAGCACTCTGGCTTCACTTCTTCCAAAACAGATCTATTGGTTCTTTTGGCAGCCCATGGCACTTTCAATATTCTCCAACACCATAACTCAAAAGCATGAATTCTTCTACGGTCTTCGTTATTCACTGTCCAGCTTTCGCATGCATATGAGGTTACTGAAAATACCATGGCTTGGCTCAGGCGCACCTTAGTCCTCAAGCTGATATATTTTTTCTCTTCAACACTTGAAAAAGGTTTTGTGCAGCAGATTTGCCTAATGCAATATGTCATTTGATTTCTTGACTGCTGCATCCATGAGTGTTGATAGTTGATCCAAGAAGAATGAAGTCCTTGACAACTTCAATTTTTTCTCCATTGATAAAAATGTTGTTTTTTGGTCCAGTGGTGAGGATTTTGTTTTCTTTTCATTGAGATGTAATCCATATCGAAGGCTGTGGTCTTTGATCTTCATCAGTAAATATTTTAAGTCCTCTTCACTTTGAGCAAGCAAGGTTGTATCATCTACATATTGCAGGTTGAGCCTCATCTTTCTCCTGTGGAACAGCTGGTAGTTTCGAACTGCCGATCTTGAGGTTAGTAGCCTGATTTGTAACCACTATGCTACCAGAGCTCCCCATCAGCAATGTAGGAGGGTCCAAATCTCTCTATACCCTCACCAGCATTGATTAATTTCTGTTTTTTATTAACTTTGCTATTAATATTGGGGTGAGATGATAGCTCATTGTTTGTTTTGATTTGTACTGTTATGCCCAGAATTCTGGGTCCCCAAAGACCACCCAGGAGCTGTGTACCGATGCAAATACATAAGGGTAGTTTAATCAAGCTTGAGCCAGGTCTCTAACCTTAACCGACACAGCTTAATAGGGAAAGAGCCTTGAAGTCATTGCCTGCAGGGTTTTTATAGAGTTTTCAAACAGCTCAGGTTTCTCAGCTTTACAATCTTTGGATTGGTTAACAATTGGCAAACTATAAGATGTTACAGTTTAATTGGTCAGGACTGGTGGTCTTTGTTCTTAGGCTAGGGTAAAGGAAAACATCTGGCCTCTGGCCTTGAGCTGCCTGGCTATTTATACATATATCATTTTCTTGGAGCTAGAGGACGTGTTCAGGCTAATGTACAGAATGGAGATTGACCTTGTCTCTGGAGGGAACTAAAAACTGAGGCCTTGTCTATTTAAAATGCTTTCCTGAGCCTGACTAGAGTTTAGTCAAGCAGTCTCTAGGTAGGCAAAATCAGGTAAAATCAGTTTGGTCCTTACAGTACCACTTGTCTGTCAGTTTGTCATACTGTGGTGGTTTGCGTGTTGCTGTGATTCTGGTAGCTATGCCACGGGTATTTTAAATATCAACAGGGTCACCCATGGTGGACAGATTTCAACTGAGATTCCACATAAAGACAGACAAGGAAGGAGAGGCGGACTACTTTCGAATAGTTAGTCACTGGAAACCTTATGAATAGCAGTGGGACACTGTCAGCACCAGAATATTGAATATTGAAACATGATGAAGAGCACCAGAATATTGTCAGATGCAGTGCTGGAAGACTAACCCCACAGATTGGAAGGAATTCAAATTACAACTAGGGAAGAGCTGCCTCCACAAAGTAGAGTAGACTGGGATGATGGGGGTGGGGTAAAGTCTTCAGGATCTTCATTTGGGTCACAACTCAAAATGAAGAGAAACAGCTGTAAATATCCATCAATAATTGGAACATGAACTGCATGAAGTATGTATCTAGGAAATTGGAAATTGTCAAAAATGAAATGGAACACATAAACATCGGTATCCTAGGTATGAGTGAGCTGAAATGGACTGGTAGTGGTCATTATGAATCTGACAATCACATGGTTTACAAGGCCCGGAATGACAAATTGAAGAGGAATGGCATCACATTCATCATCAAAAAGAAAATATCAATCCATCAAAAAAATCGATCCTGAAGTACAATGCTGTCCATGATGGGTAATATCCATATGCCTGTGGCACTGTAGGATCAGCACTGAACTGCGAACCACGAGGTCAGCAGTTCAAACCCTTCAAAGCCACCCACAAAAGTTCAAGATAACCAAAGTTCAAGAGGGTCATGCTGTGCCTGGCTAGCTCCTCCCATCCCCCAGGCATCTGTTCAGCTGATCCTCCTAGTTAGGCTAGTCCAGGACTGGTCATTGCCAGCTCTGCAGGTTTGGAGCAGGACTCACCTGAACCCAGGCACCGGGGTTGATGCAGATAGCTCCCCACTCACTTTGTGGGGTTCACAAGTGCGCCATTTACCTTTGTGAGGTTGTGAGAGTGGGAGCTTCTCTGGGAGAGAGGGGCTGTATGCTGTTGGGGGCCAGACACACCTTCAGTCGACATGGGAGTGTGGGGAACAAGCAGAAAAATAGCACCTGTCTTCTCTGTGATACTGCATAATGGCATTGCAGAAGCATACGGTGATACTGTGAGCTGCCAGTGTGTTTCTGCAATGTCATTATGCTGTCTTGTCTCAGAAGTCATTCAGTTAATTTTAAGATGGCCATGTCACATCTGGTTTTGTAGACAAGCACTAGTTTGTCTCCTGTGTTTGCCACATCTGTTCAGCTTTCTACTCCTCTGTCCCTTCATCTGAAGCTCATTGTTCAAGGACTATCATCTGCATCTGTTTTATTTGATTTTCCATATCTTTGTTGTGAAGGGTCGCATATAGCCTTTCTGCCTAGTCTGCCATCTTGTCACCTTGGACATACATAGCCCGCTGCCATTTTACCTTAACTTAAACTACATAACCTGCAGCTATTTTAATAAATCATTAAATATGTGCCCAGGCAAGTTCCTAGGACAAACTTTCTCTCCCCGGGCTTGCTCATGGGAGCTATCATAGCCATGTGGTGGTGGTGGTTGTATGTCGTTGAGTTGGTCCCGACTCATAGTGACCATTTATAGGGTTTCCGAAGCTGTAAATCTTTATGGGAGCAGAACATGTCATCCTCCTATAGAGGGACTGGTAGATTCAAGTGTTGACCCAGCTGGTCATCCACTAGGCTACCAGGACTCCCACATTACAGCCGTGGTTATCTACCCTGTAAAGCAGCTCTGGTGGTATAGTGCTTACGAATCGGGCTGCGAACCACAAGGTCAGCAGTTCAACACTACCAGCTGTTCCGCGGGAGAAAGATGAGGCTTTCTGCTCCCGTCAAGATTTACAGCCTCGGAAACCCTGTACAGGGTCACTGTGAGTCGGAACCGACTCCACAGTACATCACCACCACCACCACTGGTTTAATAGTTAGAATGAGTCTGAATGTATGTCAAGCCTCAAACTGGAGTTCAGATTCCTACTGTACATAAGAGCCTTTCACAAACCAAATATTTTAGAATTTAAGGTCTAATACAGTGCAACGTTTGTATTTTGGGTGGTGGTGGTGGTGTGCCATGGAATCGGTTCCGGCTCATAGCGACCCTGTATAGGGCTTCCAAGGCTGTAAAAATTTTTACGGGAGCAGAAAGTCTCATCTGTCTCCTGTGGAATGGCTGGTAGTTTCAAACTGCTGACCTTGGGGTTAACAGCCCAACTCGTAACCACTAATCTATCAGAGTTCTTTGGACTATAGTATCATCTTTAAAAAATGCTTAGAACTCTCTGGAACAGTTCTACTCTGCCCTTAGTGAGAAGCTATGAGTCCAAATCAACTCAGCGGCAGGCAGTGGGTTTTAATAAATGACTGGTGGGTTAAATTTTAAAAAAAGATTCAAAGGTGTAGGATCAAACTACATGATATATTTCAATACTATGCAAATTATTTTAAACCGTGATGTAGGATTAAAATAAATCTAGTGCGGAAAGAAGGGGGGGAAACTTCACATACTTACCAAACCATCTGTACAAATATTAAAATTAGTACATTCTTATAACAGAGGATTGTTATGTTCTTTGAACTGAATTGTTAAAAAAAAAGTCGTGGGGCAGGAGCTGATCCAGTGTAATGTAATAGTTCCTGTGAGAGTAATTAAAAAATCTGAGGGTCGGATTCTTTTTTTAGAAGTTACTTCCTTTTAAAATGAGCTCTAATTGTTCTATTTACACACTGGCTGTAAGAAAATGCCCATCCGGCTCAGACAACTCCATAATTAGCTCCATGGGAGAACAAAGCAGTGACCAGCTTTCAGCTGCTTTCTGGCTTTTAAATTTAAGAGGCAAAGGAGAGTTTTGGCTCTCTTGCAAACTGCCACATGCAGTCAGTTGAAAGAATGGTAATTGCCCGGTTTGTTACAATTGATTTTTAGGGCCCTACGGGGTAGGAGTCCTGAGTCCTGGTGTGGCACTCGCTGTAGGTTAACGCGCTGGACTGCAACGTTGGTTGGAACCACAAGGTCGGTGGTTCAAGCTCACGAGTCACTCCTCCTCGGAAACCCTATACATGGTTGTTATGAGTCTGAACCGATTCCACAGCACTTAACAACAACAGGACAGGATGGAGGGTTTCTGGCTCAAACTGTCTAGTGAATAATCAGTGATAATTGAAATTTTCCCTCCTTGGGATTTTAATAGCTGCATGTGGAATAAACTGGTTATGTGAACCTATATTGTGGACAGTGTTCCACCGACTAATATTTTGGAAGGGTCTCTTAATCATTTTCAAAGATCTCTCCCTCCTCGATATTCACAATGATCGGTTTAGTCTTTGGAATTCTGTGATTTTTAGATGAAGAACTTTAAGTGAAAACGTCTTAATCACTGATATGCAATTTGTAAAAGAGTGCATACAAAAGTTAAAATTGTACTTTTTAGGGTCCATGATACTGTTAAGTGCCGGGAAAATCTTTTACAAAGAGCAGGTCGTTATGCTAAACGTAGGAAGACCATATCAGATCACTAAAGGGCCAACAGGATGCCTCCCTACAGCATCACCTAACTGCTAAACCACTAAGAAGCACAGCACAGCCAACGGTGCTCTCACCTCACACCTGGGGGATAGTTACTGCCAATCACATGCCATTAATGTACAAAATAATCTGAGAGTCAAATGGAAATAAAAATATGTGTAGGACAGACCGACTAATAACTTTACTTTTTTAGCAAGGGAACAAAATAAGAATGAAAGGGCAAATCTAACCAGAGAAACAAAAGACCTATACAAAGAAAACTACAAAACACTACTACAAGAAACCAAAAGAGATTTACAAAAATGGAAGAATCTACCAAGTTCCTGGATAGGAAGATTTAACATTGTGAAAATGTCAATACTGCCCAAAGCAATCTACAGATATAATGCAATCCCAATCCAGATTCCAACGACATTCTTTAAAGAGATGGAAAAAATGATTACAAACTTTATATGGAAAGGAAAGAGACCCAGGATAAGCAAAACACTGCTTAAGAAGAAGAACAAAGTTGTAAGCCTCTCACTCCATGATTTCAAAATTTATTACACAGCTACAGTGGTCAAAACAGCCTGGTACTGTTATAATGAATGAAACTGGTATAAATCAATGGAACAGAATTGAGAATCCAGAAATTAACCCTTCCACATACAGCCAACTTTGTTTTTTGATCTTTGACAAAGGGTCAAAATGCATTGAATGGGGAAGAGATACTCTCTTCAACAGATGGTGCTGGCAAAACTGGAAATTGATATGCAAAAGAATAGAAACAAGACCTTTACTTCATACCATGCACAAAAACCAATTCAGCGTGGATTAAAGGCCTAAATGTGAATCTCTGAATTATAAAGGTCATCAGTGAAAAAATAGGGACAAATTTAAGGGCTTTAACACAGGGCACACACAGACTATCAAACATTGTGAGAATTGCACAAATGAAAGAAGACAAAATAGATGATTTGTTGTTGTTGTTAGGTTCCATCAAGTTGGAACCAACTCATAGCGACCCCATGCATAGCAGAACCCACTCAATTCACAATGAAAACTGTAAAAAAAAAAAAAAGAAGGCAAAATAGGGATTATAGGGTGAATGGGGTTAGGTTTCCCAATGAATTTACTACCCTTGTGATTCTGTGATTTTCAGCTAGGATTGTGTGTAAATTTTGATTTGCTAAGTGTGTAGCCACCCTCCCTTAATAATCAAATCCCCAGGTGGTGCAAACTTCTAATCTGTTAACCAAAAAATTATCAGAACTCAAAGATTGAGTGGGTGCATTGTCATGATCGGGAAACATTCCTAGGTATAACTTTCCTTTTTCTCGCTAATGCGGTTTTCCATTTTCTTCAAAATGCTTCATAATAAGCACCTATGATCATTCTGTGTCATGTGAGAAACCTATCAAGCTGACCCCTTGGGAAATCCCCAAATACAGTTGCCACCGCCTTCTGAGTTGACCTCTTAACAATAACCGGACCAGCAAATCCCTTCAAAAGCCACTGTTTTGATTGGATCTGTTTTGAAGGCACCCTAGCCAGTATTAGTGTATTACGGAGAGAACTTGTCTGTAGTCATCCACTGTTCACAGAGAGACGTTTAAACACATTTTGTTTTGAATAGATCCATGTGCGCATGAACTGGAACCCTACTAGTAATATTTACTGACTTACCCTGGGGTCTTCTTGGGTGGGAGTCTCTTCCTTTCTCCTGATGCCTTTCTTTATGTGAAAAGGTGCTCATTAGTTTCATGCCTGACTGCTCTTCCTTTCCTCACTCCACTTTCTGATTGCTAAATTTTGCATGAAATACTCTCAAATATACCAGTAAGGATGAAATTCATTCTTTTAGTAGGGAGCCAGCCTGCAGAAGGCTTTTCACTCTGCTGAACAATTCTGTGAAGTATGGGCAGGTGGGAGGGGGCGTAGGGTGGGGAGTGTCTCTGCTTCGTCTCTGCCTGGAACTGTGTGCTTAAATGTGCCCAATCCTTTAGCAGGACCATCAGGCTAAAACTCTAAGTTCTGCTTTCCTACCTAGTTCTAAGAAGTCCTGGTATGGCACTGTAGGATAAGCACTGGACCACAAGGTTGCTGGTTCAAATTCGCCAGCTGCTCCTTGGAAACCCTATACAGGGCTGCTATGAGTCAGAACTGACTTGCCAGCACTTAACCACAACAACCTAGCTTTTTGTGGAATATGTTGGCTCTATAGGATAAGTACTGGACTTGTGAATCACAAGTTTTGGAGTTCAAGTCCACTAGATGTTCTGTGGGAGAAAGATGAGACTTTCTGCTCCTAGAAAGATTTATACCCTATACAAGGTCAGTATGAGTTAGAACTGACTCACCAGCACTTAACAGCAATGCTATTAAAAATGATGTCGATATTTTTGGTTTCTATATGTAGTCTTTTTTTCTCTCATTTTATTCAAAACCTGGACAAGAAGGAGGGTTACAGTTTATTTGGGGTCCTCATGAGTATCTCATACATATTTGCAATATGCTAGGGAGTTTGAAAATAGGAATGAAGGTCAACCAGTCATTGCTAAATCTTACAGTACTCGCAGGAAGGCTACATGACTCAGAAAATATCTTAGACAGTCACGGATGTTGGCTTGGAGAACCCACTTACAGGATGCATAGCACTCTACGGAAGAAATGCTGAAATGGAAACCCATTCTGTTAGGAGAAAAATCAATAGACTGGATAATAAAATGAACTTTTATTCATTGCTTAAGCTTCTAGAAGCAACAAAAAGTGACAATAATATATCAAGTGTGCAGTGGTTCTAAACAATAGCATCAGTGGTAAGAACTAAAATAAAGCATTAAATTTGGAGGGAAAAAATTGGGATAAATGACTTATACATAAGCTTTGTGCCTCAAAATGCAATGTAAGATGTGTGTCCTCAATGCTGCATGCACATTAAGTTAACATAATTTTTTTTTTTTTAGTGCTTTCTATATTGGCACAGTGGCAGCAGCAATGGGCTCAGGTGTAGCAGCGATTGTGAGGTTGGTCCAGCACCAGACAGTGTATCATTCCATTGTGCATAGGGTCACTATGAGTTGATACTTATTCACTGGCACCTAATAACAACAACAATCTATGCAAGCTAAGGAGCCCTGGTGGAATGATGGTTAAAGTTCAGCTACTAACTGAAAAGTCAGAAGTTCCAACTCAACAGGAGCTCCAGTGCCCATACAGATTACAGCCTGAGAAACGTGTAGGGCAATTCTACTCTGTAATATACGGTCTCTATGAGTTGAAATTGATTTGATGCCACATAACAACATATTCCAGACAGATTGGATACTACTCAGTGGAGATTCTACTTTCCACTGCACCCTCTGGATCTAGACTCTCTCTTGAAAGCTTATAAACCAGTCACTTCTTGCCTTTGTAGCACCCTTCCCCCAATTTTGGGTAGCCATGCATAAGAAATATTTAAAGTGTCGAATACCAGAGATGTTAGTTTGAGGACTAAGGTGCACCTGACCAAAACCATGGTATTTTCAATAATCTCATATGCATGTGAAAGCTGGACAATGAATAAGGAAGACCATAGAAGAATTAATGCATTTGAGTTATGGTGTTGGAGTGCTATGGGCTGCCAAAAGAGCCAACAGATGTATTGGAAGAAGTGCAGCCAGAGTGCTCCTTGGAAGCCAGGATGGCCAAACTTTGTCTCTCATACTTCGGACATATTGTCAGGAGGGACCAGTCGCTAGAGAAGGATGTCATGTTTGGTAAGGTGGAGGGTCAGAGAAAAAGAGGAAGACCCCCAGTGAGATGAATTGGCCAAGTGGCAGCATCAATGGGCTCAAGTGTGGCAACAATTGTGAGGTTGGCCAAGGATTGGGCAGTGTTTTGTTCTGTTGTGCGTAGGGCCGCTATGAGTCGGCACTGACTTGATGATACCTAACAACAACAACATGGTGGGTTATGAACTGGGCTGCTAACCAAAAGATCAGCAGTTCAAATCTACCAGCTACTCTGTGAGAGAAAGATGAACTTTTCTGTTCCTGTTAAGATTTGCAGCCTCAGAATCCCTGTACAGAGTCACCAAGAGTCCAAAGTCCCTTGATGGCACACCACCACCATTCTATCTGGGGTTCATTTAACTTCTTGATTGGCTATTTTCTCATCTTTCATGATGTTAGGTAAGTTTTCTTACAGCAACTCTTGGACAATTTCCTGTTTTATTTTTGTCCTTTCCTGTTTTGGAATTCCAATCACATGTAAGTTATTCATCTTGATAGTGTCCCACATAAATCTTAGGTTTTATTGTATCTTTTTATTCTTTCTTCTGATTGTTCCTCTTGAAAATGAGTATTGAGAGACTTATCTTTAAGCTCACTGATTTGGCCTTCCATTGATTCAATTCTATTTCTTTGCCCTTTCAATGTATTAGCTATTTCTGAAGTCTTGATAGTAATCATCTGGCTTTCTAATCACTGTTTTTATGTGGGGTCCAGTTTTTCATTTTTTAAAAATAAGTTTGTTCTTATAGTGCTTTCCTGAATTCTTCCTTGCTTTTGTCAATCTTTCTCTCTACTCATTGAAGATACTTAAATAACATTCTTTAAAAAAAAAAATCTAACTACGTAGCTCTGATAACCAGTTCTTGTATTATAGTTTCTGTATTTTGGTCACTTGTTAGAAGCATTCGGTCTTACTTCTTTTTGTATGCTGAAATTATCTGTTTTCTCCAAGACACTGTGGTGTTGTATTTATATTTAATTGATGATAGTATGTTGGTATGTTCTCAGGCATGCATTCACCACATGTCTCTTGGTGGCTATGACAGAGACTGGAAGTCTGAACATAGTTCTCTGTTTATTGTTTGGGTAGCATAGTTCAGGATGGGTTCATGCTCCTCCAGAAAAGGTGGTGGTATGCTCGGCACCGAAACCCAGGCAGATATGGCACAGGAGGGTTGTATACATGGTGCCCGACCTCAGGTGAGGCTACATAGGAGGAGATGCCACCCGTGGCTGCATTGGTGATGGGGGAAAGGGAACTTTCTCCCATCTCCAGCCATGTCCAGTGCCTGCAGCAGCTTGCACAATCTCAACATGGCCCTGCAAGGTGACAGCCCACCTGTTTGTTTCTCTCTCGCTCACTGCTCCTGTTAAGCTTCCTCTTCCGCACTCAATCTACCTGTCTGTCTTATCTTCTGAAGCTCAGGTTTCCGGGATGACCATCTGTACCCATTTCACTTCTTCTCCATGTCTTGTTGCAGAGTGTCTGCTCGATGTCTCTGTGTACTCTGCCATCTTGCCCTGGACTGAGATCGGTTTTGAAAGGCTTGTTTTGACGTTGAATGTGACAATATTCCTCTTTAGCCATTTCTGGCATAGTAAACCATATTATTATCCAATTCATAATGACCAATATCATTCACTTCCTCTCCCTAATGCCTAGGATATTGATCTTTATAAAGGTATATGGGTTCCATTTCATTTCTGATGACTTCCAATTTTCCTAGATTGCTATTTCATACAGTCCACATTCTGATTATAATGGATGCTTGCAGCTGTTTCTCCTCATTTGAATTGTGCCCCATCAGCAAATGAAGGTCCTGAAGACTTTTCTCCATCCACATCATAAAGGTCAACTCTACTTTGAGGAGACAGTTCTTCCCTAGTCATATTTTGGGTTCTTTCCAACTTGAGGGGCTCGTCTTCTGGTGCTGAATCAGACACTGTTTTGCTGCTCTTCGTAAGGTTTTCAGTGGCTACGCATTCAGAAGTGGTCCATCTTTCTTTCTTCTTAGTCTTTATTAGTCTAGAAGCTCTGCTGAAACCTGTCTACCATGGATGACCCTGCTAGCATTTAAAACACAGCACCACAATAAAACAAGCCATCACTGTATGAGAAACTGACAGACAAGTGGTAGATTCTTAGAGGTACTGCCTTTTTAAATATTATTTTATATTCACTTCACATGAACTTTATAAAATATTTTCATTTTATCTTCTCCCTAAATAATTTGTTTGTATATATTTAAACCTATATATGCATTTGTGAAGAATTGATATCTTATGATACTTACTTTCCCTGCTATAAATATGCCATTCCATTTGCTAGTTTATTCTTTTTAACACTCTATAAAATTAAAATTTTTTTATAAAGGTCATATACATTTCTCATAAAAAATTATTTCCAAGCACTTTATCTTTTTCTTGCTACTGCAACCGGTATCTTTTTCTCATTATATGCCGTAATTGCTTCTTAGTGGTATATAGCATTGTTATTGATTTTCAAAAAGTACATTTTGCTCACATTCAACTAAATGCCCTATCTTTTGTAGGGAGCATTGTTGGAAGCATTTATGAGAAGAATGTAATTTCCTAACCCATAAAAATGCATCACCATTGAGTTGAATTTCAACTCACAGTAACCTTATATTTGTGTTCCCCACATGGATTGTCCCTACATTGTTATAACTCGGCCCTACCCAGGGTCGCAACCCAGCCCTGCATAGGAATCAGGAAGAAGAAGGGTGGGACACCTTGTTCCCACAGTTTTCCTGGCAAAATTCCCTAATCAGGTCACAGAAATGGTGCTACTAACTGGGAGATTCCTGGGATGTCTACTGTTAGCACCCAGAACTATCCCCATCCTTATTTATGCTGAAGCAGACAAGTACCGCCAGGTGGCGCCAACCACAGTGGCCCTGGTCCATACAGATCTGGATCTTGCCTCCCTGGCTGCAAAGCTCATTTCAGCCATTTATTTAATCTGCAATAATAACCTCACATGCTACAAAACTGATTTTTTTTTTTTTTTTTGTAGTTTATATTTCCATATTATGGGTGGGGGAGTTCAATTTTAGATTGCTATGATGTTGGCTGGCTGTGTGCCGTGGAGTCGATTCCAACTCATAGCGACCCTGTACAGGGTTTCCGAGGCTGTAAATCTTTACAGGAGCAGAAAGTCTCATCTTTCTCCCACGGAACAGCTGGTAGTTTCGAACTGTTGACCTTGAGGTTAGCAGCCCAATTTGTAACCACTGTGCTACCAGCACTCCTTGTTATATCTTATTTTATTCCCTTTCTCACCAATATTTTATTTGGAAAATTTTGAAACCTAGAGAAAAGTTACAAGAACACCATAATAGACAATGAAAACCCATATACCTTTCACCTAGATTCACCGATTCTTAACATCTTGCCATATTTTCTTTCTCTTTCTCTCTCTCCATATAAACCCAAGCCAAAGCAACTGATGTTGAGCCTGTTTTGTCTTTCATATACTGTCTCTATTGTTAAGTGCCATTGAGTAGGAGCCAACTCACGGTGAACCCTCTAGAGGGTTTTGTAGGCCTTGAGAGTCTGTGCAAGAGCAGAAAGCCTCATTTTTCTCCTGTGCAATGCTGGTGGCTCAAAGCACGTATTCAGTGCTTTTCCTACAGAGCCACCACAGAGAACAGAGTAAAACTACCCCGTAAGGTTCCCAAGATTGTAAAGCGTTATGGAAGCGGACTATCACAGCTCTCCCACAGAACCAATGGTTCAAACCGCTGGCCTGCCGCAGGTTACCAGTTAAATGCTTTATACCATTCACTATCAGAATTAACCATCGCACCATCTCTGTGTTTGGGGGTGGGGGGAGGTGGAGGGGGCGGCGGGGGCAGGGCGAGGAGGGGCATGCAGGAAAAGATCTATGTACTTTTCCCCCTGAATTATTTGAGTGTTAACTGTATTATCATGACTCTTTGTCCCTAAATACTTTCTCATGCTCCTCCTAAGAACAAAGGTATTTGCGGCATAAACATAATCGCACTTAGGAAATATAGCTTGGGTATCAGCGTAACATCAATCCATGCACATACCTTAAGATCCAAATATTCTAATTTCCTAATTATCCTGATGTCATATAGATACACAAACATATACGTACATACCCCATTGTTATAGAGTCATTTCCTACTCGTTGTGACCTGATAGCGGAGTTCAGCTGCCCCCGTGGGGTTTTCAAGGTTGTAAACCGTTATGGAAGCAAACTGCCACATCTTTCTCCCTGGGCACACCGGGTGGGTTTGAACCATCAATCTTTTGTTTAGTAACTGAAATTATATATGAATTATATACATTTAATATAAGACCTAGAGTCCTGGTATGGCGCCAGACTGCAAAGCCGTTACAACTGCAAGGTTGGCGGTTCAAACTCACCAGCTGCTCTTCAGAAACCCTATACAGGATCGCTATGGGTTGGAATCGACTCGACGGCATTTAACAACAACAACAATATAAGACCTAATTAATGATCATTCTTTTATTTTATTATCATGACTTTTAATCTGGAATGATTCATTGGTCTCCATTTTTTTGGTGACATTGGTGTTCTTGAAGAATCCAGGCTGTTGTTTTGCATTTATCTGGCTCTTTTTTCATTACTAGATTTAGGCTAAACATTTTTGGTAAGAATACTACAAAGGTGATGTTGCAGAGACTTGAACTCTTATACACTATTGGAGAAACTGTAAAATGGTGCAACCATTTTAAGTAGGATAAGACTCAGTAACCCATCTACTTGGCATATCTCCTAAAGAATAAGAGCCAGTATGTACAGCCATGTTCATCACAACACTATTCACAATAGAAAAAAAATGGAGAAAACCTAAATGCTTATCAATGGAAAAATGAATAAACACACTTTGGTACATAAACATGATGGAATACGACGCAACGTTGACAAACAGCAATGAATCTATGCAATGAATCCTCATTAGCATGGATGAATCTGGAGGACATATACTGAGTGAAATGTGTTGTTGTTAGGTGCCAATGAGTCAGTTCTAACTCATAGTAACCCTATGCACCACAGAATGAAACACTGCCTGGTCCTGGGCCATTGCCAAAATTGATACGTTTGATCCCTTTGCTGCTGCCACTATGCCAATCCATCTCTTCGAGGTCTTCCTCTTTTTTACTGAACCTCCACTTTACCAAGCCTGATATATTTTTCTAGGGACTGGTCATTCCTGATAACATATTCAAAGTATAAGAGACAAAGTCTCACCATCCTGGTCTAAGGAGTATTCTGGTTACACTTCTTCCAACACAGATTTGTTTGTTCTTCTGTCAGTACATGATACTTTAATATTCTCTTCCAACACCATAACCCAAATGCATCAATTCTTCTACATTATTCCTTATTCACTGTCCAACCTTCACATGCATATGAAGTGATTGCAAATACCACGGATAGGGTCAAGCACACTTTAGTCCTCAAGTTGACATCTTTGCTCTTCTATACTTTAAAGAGAGCTTGTGCAGCACATTTTTATAATGCAATACATTGTTTGATTTTTTGACTGCTGCTTCATAGTGTTGAATGTGGATTCAAGCAAAATGAGGTCATTGACAACTGCAATCTTTTTCCCTTTTATCATGATGTTATTTATTGGTCCAATTGTAAGGATTGAGTTGCAATCCATACTGAACACTGTAGTCTTGTGCTCTTCATCAGCAAGTATTGTAAGTCCTCTTCACTTCCAGAAAGCAAGGTTGTATCATCTGCATATTGCAGGTTGTTAATGAGTCTTCTTTCAATCTTGATGACATATTGTTCTTCATATAATCCAGTTTGTTAGATTATTTGCTTAGCATACAGATTAAGTGAAATGATATGTTCTTGATGTCATCACACAACTCTTCTGGTCTTTGATCATTAATGTCTAATGCATCAAGCCTGTTCTTGAGGTGCTCTCTAAATTCAAGTGGAATATATTCAAGGTTGTATTTGGGCTATTGTGGACTTGTCTTAATTCTTTATCTTTAGCCTGAACTCCCATATGAGTACTTGATGATCTGTTCCACATTCTGCCCTTGGCCTTGTTTTGGTTGATAATATTGAACTTTCCCCACATCTCTTCTCACAGATGTAGTCAATTTGATTCCTGTGTATTCCATCTCATGTGGTTGATGTGTATAGTCACCTTTTATGATGTTTTAAAAACATATTTGCAGTGAAGACATTATTGGTCTTACAAAATTCTATCCTACGAGCTCCAGTATCATTACTATTACCAGGCCATAACGTCTAATGATTTATCCGTCCTCTTTGTTTTCAACCTTCATGTTCCAATCACTGGCCATTATCAATGCATCTTGACTCTATATTTGATCATTTTCAGATTTAAGAAGTTGGTAGACTTTTTCAATTTCATCATCATTGGCTTTAGTGGTTGGTGTGATCACATCTGAAGGACCTGGATAAAGTGGAAGAAAATGTGGGACAAAACTCAAAATCATTCAAAAGACAAGGCTTACTGGTCAGATAGAGTCTAGTGGAACCCTGAGACGACTATGATCCTTGGTCAGTCACCCTTCTGCTCTACAACTGAACTCACCCCTGTGACTCAGCTTTCAGCTCATCAATGCATAGGTGTATAATGGGGACAAGAGCACCAGTGAGCTATGCATATCATGGACTGGCCAACCAATGAAGATCAAAAGGGCAGCACTTATCTAAGGACAAAATTCAGAAGATGAGGAGAGAAGGAGGAATGGAGACAAGAAACACAGGGGAGGAAGTGGACTAAGTGATACTACCTTGATGGAATTGCACGTTGAGATGAAATGAAGTGTATGATTTGTTGGATGTAAAATTCATGATCTGCTCTGTAAACTTTTACATATTTCTCAATAAAAAAAAATTTATGAAAAGATTTCAGCAACTCTATTTTGCAACATATTTTTTTATTTTAGAAAATAAAAATGCTAATCAGTTGCTTTTAAATTAATTAAACATACACACAAGGCCTTTATTGGTGTTGCCTTATTTGCCAATTCAGTCCCATTTTCTGCAAGCTTGTTGTTATTGACACTTGTCCCTGAGAATGCTTTTTCTCATGGTAACCTTCTGTACAAATGATCTTATGTAGATTCTTGATGCTCATACGACAGACCGAAAAAAGCTTGCTGGGCCCTGTGTCTTCTTCAGCATGTATTTTCTAGGTAATCGGGAGAATATAAAGCAAAAGGAAAATAAAACCCAAGATGAAACCCATTGTCACTGAGTCAATTTCAATGGTCATAAGGAGCTCTGGTAGCGTAGTGGTTATGAATTGGGCTGCGAACCTCAAGGTCAGCAGTTCTAAACTACCAGCCACTCCACGGGAGAAAGATAAGGCTCCCCTAGAGTTTTATAGCCTCGGAAACCCTGTACAGGGTCGCTATGAGTCAGAACTGACTTGATGGCACTTAAAAACAACAACAACAATCTTATGAAAGTAGGTTGCTAGGCTTTTCTTCTACTGTAAAACGGGGTAGGTTTGAATGGCCAATGTTTCCATTAGTAGATAAGCACAAACTGTTTAGACCACTCCAGGACCTAAAACCAGTTGTTGGAGAGTAAATGCCAACCTATGGTGACCTCAGGTGTTTCTCAATGGAACTGCTCCATAGGGGATTCAAGGTTGCAACTTTATAGAAGTGCATAGATTGCTACACCTGTCTTCCAAGATACTTCTGGATGGATTTTTTTTTTTTAAATGTTTTATTTTTAATTATGTGTTACTTTACATGGGAGAACATTAACTTTCCATTCATACTATCATATATTGTTTCATTGTCATGGTGACAATACCCTCCATGCATCATCAACCAACCAAAGGGTATAACCGCAAACCTGACCTCCAGTCGTCAGCACACAGCCCTTCTCCCTCTCTGGGTCTAAAGTCTCCAGCCACTCCATCTCTCCATGTCATCGTCTCTGCGTCCCTGTTTCTCTGGGTAGGGTCCCACTGTCTACTCTTCTCCCTTGATGGTCCCAGGGACCTCCGCTCCTCAACTGCAAAGTCAATCACTCCCCTCCCTTTGCTACAAAACATCTACCTTTACATTTCCAACTCTCACAATCAGTCCAGATATCAATTATTCACTATTGTACCATAGAGACCTATCCATATCTCCTTTCATCAGCCCCGCCCACACAGATTGGATACTACTCAGTGCAGATTCTACCTTTCTCTATGCCCTCTGGATCTAGGTTCCCTCTTGAAAGCTTGTAAGCCAGTAGCTTCTTGCCTTCTAGGCTCTCCCCACACCCCCTCCCTGCCTTTTTGGGTAGTCAATGCCCAAGTTGCCCATCCCTGTCTATCCTGTGTATCAAGGAGGTGGGACTGATCTTTGCTGTAAAGATT
>NW_006408678.1:7024866-7029285 GCF_000296735.1 Chrysochloris asiatica | reverse complement strand
TTGTAGGGCTTAGCTCACAGTTTCCTTGCTGTTTTTCCCTTACTTCCCCTTATCAGTGACTAACGTGGTCACCAGTCAGAGCACATGTCTGCTCGTGTATTCCCAATGAGTCTTAGTCTTGGAAGGGGGTTTGCCCTGAGGGGACCCTTGATGTCTCCTGGACGAGCAACTTGCTTGTTCTTATAGTAATCAGTCAGACTGTCGTGATTGTTTTTTTAATTTTCCTGTCAGTGTTTCTTTTAAGAAGTATCTTCTGTTCTTCTAGCCATTTGCTTCTGGATGGTTTTGAACTGCCAATCTTTCAGCTATTGGTGGTGGTGGTTATGTGTTGTGGGGTCGGTTCCGACTCATAGCCACACTGCATAGGGTTTCCCAGGCTGTCAATCTTTACCAGAGCAGAAAGCCTCGTTTTTCTCCCACGGAATAAATGGTAGTTTTCAACTGTTGACTTTAAGGTTAGCAGCCCGACTTGTAATCACTATGCTTCCAGAGCAACACCATAAAAATTGGTAGACTCAAACTCATAAGGGATCGCAGCTGAAGTAGATTCCACCTGTTGTTATTGTTAAGTGCTGACAAGCCCATTCCAACTCATAGCGATCCTGTATAGGGTTTCTTAGAAGGGACTGGTGGGTTTGAACCACCAACCTTCCAGCTAGCAGTCCAGTGCTTATCCTATAGTGCCACTCCAGGACTATTAAATTCTGTTCTGATAGACACTTAGGCTATTCATCCAACAACGTTCTTTTCAAAAGCAGCCACTTCTCTTTGCCTCTGGTTTTGGAGGGCTATGAATCCTAGGACTCAACCTCCCTACCCCTGTCACAGATTCAGTGATAGGTGGGCCATAACCTAAATAGTGCCAGTGTCTTCTCTAGGAGATTACACAGAGATTTTAGAAAGAAAGTCTCTCTCTTCCCCTGGGATCATGAGCTCAATGATGATGTCAGCTGCCACCATTTGTGGTCATCTTCCTAACCACATGGGGCAGCTCTGCAAGAGAAGTGAATAAAGTTGACACATGCAAAATGAAGCCGTGGCAAGCTGAGGTAAAAAGATCAATGAAGATACGCAAAGTTAGTCCATATGACTTTTTTTTTTTGCCTATGTCTAAAGTCAGTTACATTGTCAATGTTGTTATTTTATTTGTTAAGTGCTGTCAAGTTGGTTCTGACCCATAGAGAGCTGGTATAGGATTTCTGAGGAGCTTTTGGTGAGCTTGAACCACTGACCTTGCGGTTCAAACTGACTTTGCAGTGCAGTGCACCAACCCACAGTGCCACACCAGGACTCTCAGTAGATTACTTAAAATGTCTTATGAGTGATTCCTAGGACACTGTGGTTACAAGGTCAGCAGGTCAAACCCACCAGCTGCTCCAAGGGAGAAAGATGAGGCTGTCTGCTCCCATAAAGATTTATGGTCTCAGAAACTCTACATTGGTTCGCTACCAGAGAGATTCCACGCGATGGCTGTGGGTTTGGTTGGGTAGAAGGTCAGCAAGTCGCTGAGAAGCTCTAGGTTCCTCACTTATAAAGAGGGATGATTAATACCCACTTCAGTACCTGTGAAGAATAAGGAGAGAAGTAGTGGTTACGAATCGCGCTGGGAACGCAAGGTCAGCAGTTCAAAACTACCAGCTGTTACACGGGAGAAAGATGAGGCTTTCTGCTCCCGTAAAGATTTACACCCTCGGAAACCCTGTACAGGGTCGCTATGGGTCGGAACCGACTCGACGGCACTTAACAACAACAACAACACACACTAGAAGGAGCTCTGGTAGTGTAGGGGTTACGAATCAAGCTGGGAACCGCAAGGTCAGCAGTTCAAAACTACCAGCTGTTACACGGGAGAAAGATGAGGCTTTCTGCTCCCGTAAAGATTTACAGCCTCGGAAACCCTATACAGGGTCGCTATGAGTCGGAACCGACTCCACGGCACATAACAACAACAGCACACAATAGGGACTCGGTGAAAGCTAGAAACGTGTGCAAAAGTCTAGGGTATCTGTCAGACTTCTGCTGTTTGCTCTGTGTCCTTGAATTTCCCCTGGCTCTGGTCAGACTAAATCAGACTTTGCTGAGAACAATGCTTGGTCAGGTGGAATTCATTGCTCACTGTCAAAATCTTGGTTATAGTCTCTCCATTTGTCCCATAAGCACAGGAACACAAATGTGTTAAATATACCTTGAGGGTATTCAGTGGTTTTCAGGTTATTTCTTTTTTTCCAGGTGAAAGAGAAGCTGATGGTGAGGTTAAACAGAACTTAATTGAACTGACATTTTGGGCTGCAAGCATTCCCAACATGAGCTGAATTTGCAGCTCAAGGGATAGTTCACTGTGGCTCCTATGGTAGTTATTTGGGTCTTATTTGTCTCTTTCTGTAATTGTTCCCCTAAGGAAGTTCTGTCAGAGCCCACAACACTTCCATGTTCACTAATGTCAAAGGGGCAAGTAATTCCTCAGAAAAGCAAAGCTCCTGGAGGAGAAATTGTGAGATTTGTATAAACATTTTCCCAACACAGGCATATCACAGGAATTGCAGAATTGTGAAGACTCTCACTGCATCATTCTTGGCTCCTGATATGAGTTAAAAGGAATCAGGCTGCTATCCTCCGGGTCAGCTGTTTGAAACTACCAGCTGTTTCACAGGAGAATGAGGAGGCTTTCTGCTCCTGTAAAGATTTACAGCCCCAGAAACTCTGAACAGTTTCGCTATGAGTCAGAAGCAACTCCATGGCACATAACTACAACAACAACAAATTTGTATCGGAGTCCGGGTGCGGCTTTGTTGGTTAATGCGCCAGACTGCAAAGCCCTTTGAACTGCAAGGTTGGCAGTTCAAGCTCACCAGCTAGTTCTTGGAAACCCTATACAGGAAACTCAATGGAACAACAAAAAATTTGTATTGTAAATCCTAGCCCCTCTCCCCGTGGTTCTAATTCCGTTTGTGAGTGGGTTTTCTTTGTTATGTTAACTTGACTGTGGTAGCATCAGGTGTGTCTTGAGTCAATGTCTTTTGAGATGTAAAAGCAATAAGTTAGGTAGCAGAGATGGAGAAACAAAGATGTCAAGCCACATGAACATGGCTGAGAAGCAGAAGCTCAGAACTGAAACAAGGAAAACAGAAGGGACAGAAGCAAATACTGTTAAATGGTGATGCATGGAGGGGATCATAATCATTGCAATGAAATGAAATATGATAGGATGAGTGCAAAATTGATATTCTCCCATGTAAACTATCACTCAATTCACAATAAAAGCTTAATTTTTTTTTGAGACAAGGAATCAAGCTGCAGAGCCACCAGAGACTAGAGCCGGCACCCTGACTTAAGATTTCTAACCTTAATGACCAAAGACCAGAAGAGTTGTGGGATAGCATCAAGAAAATCATACAGGATGAAACAAGAGTTCATGAAGAAGACAAGAAAGAAGGAAAAGACCAAAATGGATGTAAGAAGAGACTTGCTCTCCAGCATAGAGATGCTAAAATACATGGAAGAAATGAGAAAGTAAAAGAGCTGAACAGAAAACTTCAAAGGGCAGCTCAAGAAGACAAATTCAAGTATTATACTGAAATGTGCAAAGACCTGGAGTTAGAAAACCCAAAGGGAAGAACATGCTCAGCATTTGTCAAGCTGATAGAATTGAAGAAAAAATTCAAGCCTGGACTTGAGATATTGAGTCCTGGTGTGCTGCTGTAGGTTAATGTGCTGGATGGACCATGGAGTCAGTTTGAGCAGCAAGGTCAGCAGTCCAAGCTAACCAGCCCCTCCTTGGAAACCCTATAGGGGTAGCTATGAGTCAGAATCAACTTAACAACAGCAGCAATAATGAGCAAAATATTGAATGATGCAAAAAGCATCAAAAAAGATGAGAGGACTTTACAGCAAGGTTCATTCCCACCCCCTTGGTACACAGGGTAGACAGGGATGGGCAACTTAGACATTGGCTACCCAAAATGGGAACCTACAAAGGCAAGAAGTGTCTGGCTTACAAGCTTTCAAGAGGAAGTCTAGATCCAGAGGGCATGGCAGATGGTAGACTCTCCTCTCTGTGGTATCCAATCTATCTCGACAGGGCTGATGAAAGGAGATGGGGATAAGGCTCTTGTGGTACAATAGTGAAAAATTGCTATCAGGACTGACTGTGAGGGTAGGAAATGCAAAGTTAGGCAAAAGGAGGGAAGTGGTTGACTATGCAGTCCAGGAGCAGAGGTCCCAGGGATCATCAAGGGAAAAGAGCAAAGAGTGGGACCCTACCCAGAGAAGCAGTGATGCCTGAGATGGAGGCAGAGACGATGATGTGCAGAGATGGAGCAGCTGGGGACTTTAGACCCAGAGAGGAAGAGGGGCTACGTGCTGATGACCGGGGGCAGGCTTGTAGTGTATACCCTTTGGTTGGTTGATGATGCATGGAGG
>NW_006408678.1:6957437-7024766 GCF_000296735.1 Chrysochloris asiatica | reverse complement strand
TATATATATACGGTAGTTTGAATGTAAAACTAATGTTCTTCCATGTAACCTATCACATAATTCACAATTAAAAAAATTTTTAAGTGCAATTAAAAAAAGAAAGAAATGAGATGGCTTAGCACAGCAGCACAGGAGCTCAAGCTTAACAAGGATGGGGAAGATGGTGCAGGGTCAGGCAGTGTTTCGTTCTGCTGGGCATAAGGTCACTGTGAGTTGGCACCTAACAGCGGCAAAACTGTGAGAGAAAGACCCTCAATTGACACAGTGGCAGCCACTATGGGCTCCAACATAGCAACTGCGAAGATAACACAGAGTAGTGTACATAGACTCACTATGAGTCAGAACCTAACAACAACAACAACAACAACAAACCAAGAGAAATTAAATTTCTGCTTGTTAAAGTCAACCACCTGTGGCAGTTCTGTGATAGAAGCACTAGATAAGAATGAAAACAGCTCCTGCCTAACATACCTCAGCAGCTGTGGTGAAAGGGCCAGCCCACGTGGGAGCAAACAGATGTCCTGAGTTACTTCAGACCAGATGACAGAGCAGGTGGCCTCCCGCATGCATTTTTGGAAGGCCTGAACTTTGTGTACAATTCCTTGATGTATTTGGACAAGTCGCAGTGACCTCTCATCTTTGAAACTCTGCCTCAAGTAGAGAGAATTTTGGGGGTTTGTTTTATGGAAGTCAACCAACTCAGTTTCCCAACAACTACTTTTGGTTTAAGGAGCTCTGGTAGTGTAGTGGATTATGAGCTGGCCTGCTAACCACAAGGTCGGTACTTCAAATCTACCAGTTGCTCTGCAGGAGAAAGATGAAACTTTGTGCTTCCATAAAGATTTACAGCCTCAGAAACCCAGTACAGAATCTCTATGAGTTGGAACTGACTTGGGGGCACACAACCACCACCATCTTTCTGTTTGGAGTTGAGTGAGGGTAAACTCAGAGCTGAAACCAGTTGATTTGACTCCATTTCTAAGGGTCCTGGTAGAAACATAGTTCACTTTGCTCCTTGGAGTCACCAGCACAGGGCAGGGACTGGTAGGATGGACTTGACAGGAACTTTTTTGCTTGAGGAACATTAAAGTGTCCTGGGAAGGAATTTCTTATAAGGACAGAGATCCAGGTACAAGAACCATGCCTTATGTGAGGAAGGAGTGGTTTGAGTACAATGCAGATCTGTCTTCAAACTGTTATGCAATCCAAGTCCCTTTTATCAGAGTTCTGTGGTGGTGGTGGTGGTGGTGGTGGTGGTGTGCCATGGAGTCACTTCTGACTCATAGCGACCCTGTATAGGATTTCCAAGGCTGTAAATCTTTAAAGGAGCAGAAAGCATTATCTTTCTCCAGTGGAACCACTGGTCGGTTTCGAACTGCTGCTGACCTTGAGATTAGCAGCCTGACTCATAACCACTATGCTGCCAGAGTTCTGGAGGAACAAAACCAAAAGTCAAACCAATGCTATCAAATCGTCTTCAAGTCCTGATGATACCATGTTTGTCAGAATAGAGGTGGACTCCACGGGATAGTCAATGGCTGGTTTTTCAGAAGGTCACGAAACCTCTCTTCTTTTAGGTACCTCTTAGTTGACTCCATCTGTCAAGCTTTTGGTTAGTAGCTGAGAGAAAAAGCTACAAATAAAAATATTAACGCTGATCTCACACAACATCTTTGTGAGTAGCTGAGCACAAGTCAACACTGCTTTGGGGAGTATCCAAAGGCATGGAATCACAAAGGAGAAAGCACAGGACTACTAGCCAAAAGGCTGGTTACTCCAACCTATTCAGAGGTATGTCGGAAGAAAGATCTGGAGATCTGCTTCCCATAAGTCACAGTCTACTCTGCATCCATGGAGTCACTGTGAGATGGAGTCAAGTTGGTGGCAACTAACACCAAACATGTGGAGCACTTCCTCATTCTAGCCCAGTATCCGTGGGGCTTCACAGTGACACCTCAAGGGTCAGTGCAGGTAGACCGGAGAGGGTGGGAGCCATGGTGGCCACAGGTGACACAGGACGAATGGGGGCCCTGATGCCTGCAAGAGCAAAGGAAGGCTGCACCTGTGATGGGAGACAGTGCCCCTAGTGGGCACCGGTGTACTTTGTATGGTTGTGTCCTCATGGCTGAGACATCAAAAGACCTCTGTGATGGGAGCCCAAATATGGCTGTAAGGAAGTAACACAAAATCCTACATTGGTAAACATGGCATCTACCCATGTCAGAGGGTCCCCAGAAAGAACTGGGGAAAATGTTGAGAGGTGACTCACAATCCTGTCCCAGAGGAATTTAGGGGTGGGAGAGAGCTATGACTTGTTAATAGGCATATAGTCCCAGTTCCACACTATTAATCCAAGGAAGGATGGATTGGAAGAAAGGGAGAGAGGGTGACATGGGTTCCATGTAATTTTAAGCCCACTACTGGTATGGCACTGTGGGCTAATGCTCTGGACTGCAAAGTCAGTTTGAACCACAGGGTTGGTGGTTCAAGCTCACCAGCTGCTCCTTGGAAACACTATGCAGGCTTGCTATGGGTTGGAACTGACTTGATGACACTTAATAACAATAACAACTTATTAAAGTAATAGTTCATTCCACAGAAGAGAAGATATGAGAGATAGTATCAGGTTGTTTCTTAATTGACTGAAAAGTTGACTTTGGAGCAAACTTGAGTTGATGCCCTGGTGCCCTGGCCAACGTGAAAGATTCACAAAGGAACTTTAAAAGGTCAACCAATAGGACCAAGAGGCCTTAGAAAGGTCTAGGGATTTATAAGCAAAGATTCTTGGGAGAAGGTTTAAGAGTGAGGACTTTAGCTAAATGAACTTAAGATTTCAGGGTATTATTTTACTTGGTGGTATCAATAGTAGGAAAATTCCTCAACTAACAAGAAAGTTCAGATACAGACTCTTTGGAATATGATTTGCAGAGATATTGACTATCCTGCATGATTGTCAATGTGAAATCTATTATACTGTAGTGAAACTAAATTGTACACAGAAGTATAAATCTGTAATGTGATTGCTAGAACCTTAAGGTTTAGACTTCTGATTTGGTTCTCAGGGAATTAGTGTGGCACGGTACCAAGGGTATTTGCATTGTGATTATAACCCAGTTTGTTCTGCTGTTCACTAGTCACATGACCTTAAAGAGATCATTGCATGTCTCTGAGTTTCAGTACTCTTATTGGTAAAATATGGATAATAATATCTTGTTGGTTACTGTTTTTGTGTGCAAGAGATAAACATCTTTACATTTCTGCATGGATCATTAGTTATGATATTATTAATAAGGCTTATTGTGATATGATTGCAACAAAGTCTATATAAGCAAAATTAACAACAGTAAACACACTGCAGATTAAGGTGAATTCTGAAATGATAATAACAGATATTCTCATTGATGGTCTCAGGTTAAGTCAGCACTGTTGGCTCTTGATTTTCTATTGGTGGCAACTTTTGAGGATGCTGAAGGGAAAAATCTACAACTCAAAATCTGGATTATAGCAATTATAGATTTCCATTGTTTTGGATTTAAATAGACCAAGTGCTGTCTATCAAGGTGAAATGGCTTGATACCTTAGAGAAATAAATATCTAATGTATGGATTAAACATAAAGCCATGCAGCACTGTTGTTATGCTACATCAAATGTTCCAGAAACACCAGAACCAGAGAGGAAATGAAGGTTAAACTCTATTTAATCCCAGTGAGTTTCCATCCTTGATCATCCTGTAAGTCATCAGTGGTAGCTGTACTTTGTGGCTCAGACTCCCCCAAACCTGGCTCCACTCCTGGTGAAATATTCAGAGCATTGTGTGGGCACAGAGACAGTCTTCCACATCAGGCAGAGAAGGCTTCCAGGGGGAAGTAAAACTTAAAAGTGAGAGTTAAAGGATGAGAAGTTTAGCTCCACAAATAAAGGGAGTAGTCCAATATTCCTGACAAAGGGAAAAGTCTGTGGATATGACTAAATGAACGAATTAATGCATACTCTTTATCTAGAAATAACTTTGTCTCTTAAATCTGGCTAGAGCTTATGCCAGTTAATAGCTATTCCTGATCCTTTGCCCACCAGCAATTATCATAACAGTTAAGGGCACGGATCGTGTGATTGGCCAGACCCAGGCTTTAATTCTGGCTGTGCTGGTGACCTATTGCCTGTGTGATCTAGAACTACCTACCACATCTTTAATCAAATATCACAAGCCTTCTACATTTGTCTCCCACTGAGCAGCTGGTACATTTGAACCCCCAACCTCTCAGTTGACAGACAAGGGCTTAACCATTGCCTCTAGGAGTTTGGCTGCTACCAAAAGGCCAGTGGGTGACGGATGTGGCAGTCTGCTTTTGTAAAGAATATTGCCAGTGGTGGCTACAAAGGAAAAAGGACGTGGAGTGCTGCTCCTATAAATATTATAGGTTAGGGAACCCCGTGGGGGCTGTTCTACTCTACCTTGTACTGTCACTATGCATTGGAACCAACTAGATGACATCAGGTTTGGCCTGTAGTAAGCACACTTGATAGGAGTCCTGGTGTGGTGCGGTCGGCTAATGCATCAGACTGCAAAGTCCTTTGAACTGCAAGGTCAGTGGTTCAAGCTCACCAGCTGCTCCTTGGAAACCCTATACTGGGTCACTATGGGTCAGAATCGACTCAACGGCACTTTAACTAGCGGATCATCACCATCATCATATAGTGGCTCATGGTAACATGATGTTTAGCAAACATCATTGCATTGATTCTGACCCATGGCGACTTGGTATAGGGTTTCTGAGGACCGGCTGGTGAGCTTGAGCCACTGACATTGTGGTTCAAACTGACTTTGCAGTCCAGCTCATTAACCCACTGCAGCACACCAGGACTCCAAACATCATGGTGAGCTGAGTAACCGCAAGGGCTGAGATCTCCAAAGAAATACAGAGGGATGCTGCCTGAAACCACCCTTTCTCCAAAGCCAGCATTCAAAGCTGAGAGACCATGAACTGCTGAGCATGATACATGGCATGATAAACGCTCTATTCTCTCCAGGCAGAGCAGAGTTGCAGAATGGCTCTTCCAGAAAGACCTTCTAGGGACGGTTATACTTCCTAAAGCTGACAGCATGGACTGTAATTTTACCACTGCACAGAGAGAAGTGGCGTGGTCAAAAAAGACCAATCAGAATCCTGTCTTCAGAACTTACTACCTCTGTGACCTTGGACAAGTTATTTCACCTCTGTGACCTTTGACGTTCTTTTTGAACTTTTTATTGTGAATTGGGTGAAGGTTTACAGAGCAGACCATCAGTTTTACATTCAATAATTTATACACATTTGGTTTCATCTCATTGATTGCTATTCCCCTCAACCCTCAACGTAACATCAAGTATCCCACTTCCTCTCTGTGTTTCCTGTTTCTATACCTCCTTTTCTAACCTTTCAGAACTTTGTCCTTGGGTAAATGCTGCCTTTTATATCTCAAATGGTCGATTATTCTAAGGTGTGCTTACCTCCTAGTGTTATTGTTCCCATTATAGACCTGTCTATTGTTTCACTGGGCTCTAGTGTTTCTTTATCTTTAAAATGTAGATGCTCTATGCTCCCATGGCTGCTGTGGCCATTAGACAATGACTGAAAACCATCACAGTCCAGGATGATTAGCATCCTTGTTGTTTTTACCTGATAGCAGCCTCCGATTCTTAAACAACTTGTGCTATTCCAACTCAGAGAGCAAAAGATCACCTGCCTGTAATAAATATTTCAGGGAAGATGAATTATTTATTTATTATATACTTGAATGTACAGGGAAGGAAGGTGGTTTTTAGAATAATAACATTGATTGGCTGAAAAAGCCAAGACAGCACTCTCCCATCCTATTTACAGACTGCTCCAGGCTCAAGTGTACAGTGGCACAGTAAGAACAGACTTTCTGACTTGCAGATGAATATGAGGGTCATGAGAACAATTGAGTAATCTTAAGTAAGTGGCAGTGAAAATAGTTTAGCTAAAACATCGGTCTGGGTTCTGAAATATAAGACAGTCGAGCTAAATAAATTCATGTGTTCACAGACAGTGGCATTGTCTCCTGGCTTGGACTCCAGTTCTGGTGGGATGTGACAGATGGAAGACAAATAGAACCCAAGGGTGGGGAAAGAGGAGAGAAAATATTTAATAGCTTGGACTCCAGTTCTGGTGGGATGTGACAGATAGAAGACAAATAGAACCCAAGGGTGGGGAAAGAGGAGAGAAAATATTTAATAAATACCTGTTCTGGCCAGGCAAACTGCCTATGCAGGTAGTTCATTTAATGCCGTTTCATTTCTGAGAGGCCAAGTTCCTTGTCTCCAGGCAATACAACTGGTATGTGGCAGGTGTCTCTCAAAACCAGAATCTGCCTCAAAGACCAGTATTCTTGATCTCTCCCAATCAGATTGACCATTCATTTAGTTAGTTAACCTATTTTTAAGCAGATGATTGTTTACCTATTACAGCAGCAGGGATGCTAACCATAACCCTCTGTTGTTGTTGTTTGGTGCCATTGAGTCCATACTGACTCATAGTGACCTTATGCAAAACAGAATGAAACACTGCCAGGTTTGTTGCCAATCTCATAATCGTTGCTACCTTGAGCCCACTGATGCTGCCACTGTGCCAATCCATGTTGTTTGGGGGTCTTACTCTTTTTTGTTGACCCTCTACTTTACCAAGCATGATGTCCTTCTCCAGGAACTGTTTCACAATATAAGAGACAAATTCTGGCCAGCCTGACTTTCAAGGACCATTCTGGCTGTACTATCAACGCAGATTGGTTTGGTTTTCTAGCAGTCCAGGGTACTTTTAACATTCTTCTCCAACACCATAACTCAAAGGCATCAATTCTTCTACGGTGTTCTTTATTCATTGTCCAACGTTCGCATGCATATGAGGTTATTGAAATTACTATGACTTGGGTCAGGTACACCTTAGTTTTTGCTCTTGAACACTTTAAATAGGTCTTGTATAGCAGATTTGCCTAATGCAATACGTCATTTGATTTCTTGACTGCTGTTTCCATGAGTTTCAATGGCTGATTTGAGCAAAATGAAGTCTTTGATAACTTCAATCTTTTCTCTCTTTTGTTGTTGTTGTTATTAAGTGCCATAGAGTCAGTTCTGACTCATAGTGAAGGGTTTCCAAGGAGCAGCTGGTGAGTTTGAACCACCATCCTTGTGGTTCAAACTGGCGTTGCTCTCCAGTGCTTTATTCCACACTGCCACACTGGGACTGTGCATGTTATTTATTGGTGTTGTTATCATTGGTCCAGTGGTGAGGATTTTTGTTCTCTTTACATTGAGATGCAACCCATACTGGAAGGCTGTAGTCTTTGATCTTCATTAGTAAGTATTTTAAGTCTTCTTTGCTTTCAGCAAGCAAGGTTGCATCATCTGCTTATTGAACGTTGTTAATGAGTATTCCTCTAGTCTTGATGCCACATTCTTCTTCGTATAATTAATCATCTCAGATTATTTGCTCAGCACACAGATAGAATAAGTATGGTGAAAGAATACAACCCTGGCACACACCTTTCCTAATTTTAAACCACTTATTATCTACTTGCTCTGTTGGAAGAACTACCTCTTGGTCTATGTATAGGTTCCTAATAAGCACAATGAAGTGTACAGGATACTCATTCTCCATAGTGTTGTCCGTAGCTTTGTCATGATCCACACAATCAAAAACTTTTGCATAGTCATCAAAGCATAGGTAAAATCATTCTGGTATTCTTTGCTTTCAGCCAAGATCCATCTGACATCAGCAACAATATCACTCATTCCACATCCTTGTCTGTATCTGTTACAGCTGTTTTTGAATTATCTTTAGAAACATTTTACTTGCATGAACTCTTAATGATATTTATTGTCCAATGATTTCTGCATTCCATTGGGTCACCTCTCTATGGAATTGCCACAGATATGAATCTCTTCCATTCAGTTGGCTGGGTGTTTGTCTTCTAAATTTCTTGGTATAGATGAGTGAGTGTCCCCAGTACTACATCAGTTTGTTGAAAAATGTCAATTTGTATTCCATCAGTTCCTGGAGCCTTGTTTTTAACCAATGCTTTCAATACTGTTGATTCTTGAACATATGACACATCTTGAAATGGTTGAAAATTAACCATTTCTTTTTGGTACAGTGACTCTCTGTATTCCTGCAATTTTCTTTTGATGATTTCTGCATAATTCAATATTTTGGCAATAGAATCCTTCAATGTTTCAAGCTGAGGCTTGAATTTTTTCTTCTGTTCCCTCAAATGCTGAGCCTGGTCTTCTCTTTAGGTTTTCTAACTCCAGGTCTTTGCACATTTCATTACAATATTTGACTTCATCTTCTTGAGCTACCTTTTGAAATCTTCTGTTCAACTCTTTGGCCCCCTCATTTTTCATAGTTGCTTTATAGCATCTCTATGTTAGAGAGCGACTTTCAGAGTCTCTTCTGACATCCATTTTGGTCTTTTCTTTCTTTCATATCTTCTTAATAACCTTTTGCTTTCTTCCTGTATGGTGTTATTGATATCATCCACAACTCTTCTGGTCTTTGGTCATAGTGTCTAATGTATCAAATCTGTTTTTGAAATGATTTCTAAATTCAGGTGAGATATGTTCAAGTTCATATTTTGGCTCTCTTGGACTTATTTTAATTTTGTTCAGCTTCAGCCTAAACTTTGTTGTTGTTGTTGTTAGGTGCCATCGAGTTGGTACCAACTCATAGCAACTCTATGCACAACAGAACGAAACACTGCCCAGTCCTGGGCCAATCTCACAATTGTTGCCACAATTGACCCCATTGATGCATCCGCTTTGCCAATCCATCTCGCTGGGGGTCTTCCTCTTTTTCTCTGACCCTCCACCTTAACAAGCATGATATTCTTCTCTAGCGACTGGTCCCTCCTGACAATATATCCCAAGTATGAGAGACGAAACTTGGCCATCCTGGCCTCCAAGGAGCACTCTGGCTGTACTTCTTCCAATACAGATCTGTTGGTGCTTTTGGCAGCCCATGGCACTTTAGATATTCTCCTCCATAATTCAAATTCATCAATTCTTCTGCAACCTTCCTTATTCACTGTCCAGCTTTCACATGTATATGAGGTTATTGAAAATACCATGGCTTGGGTCATGTGCACCTTAGTCCTCAAGCTGACATCTTTGCTCTTCAACACTTTTAAAAGGTCTTGTGCAGCAGATTTGCCTAATGCAATACGTCGTCTGATCTCTGGACTGCTGCTTCCATGAATGTTGATAGTTGATCCAAGAAGAATGAAGTCCTTGACAACTTCAATCATTTCTACGTTGATAAGAATATTGTTTATTGGTCCAGTGGTGAGGATTTTTGTTTTCTTTACATTGAGATGCAATCCATACTGAAAGCTGTGCTCTTTGATCTTCATCAGTAAATGTTTTATCCTCTTCACTTTCAGCAAGCAAAGTTGTATCATCTGCATGTTGTAGGTTGTTAATGAGTCTTTCTCTAATCCTGATGCCATGTTTTTCATCATATAACCCAGGTTCTCTGATTGTTTGCTCATCAAACAGGTTGAATAAGTATGGTGAAAAAATACAGCCTTGTCGCACACCTTTCTTAATTTTAAACCATTAAGTGTTTAAACTTACATGGGAGCAATTGATGGTCTGTTCCATAGTCTTCCTTCAATCTTGATGCCAGATGCCTTGTTTTGACTGATGATATGGAAGTTTTTCATTGTTACTTTCCACATGTGTATTCAATTTGATTTCTGTGTCTTCCATCTAGTGAGGTCCATGTGTATAATCATCTTTTATGCTGTTTAAAAAAGGTATTTCAATTAAGAAGTCATTGGTCTTGACAATTTTTGTCATGTGATATCCAGCATCGTTTCTCTCACCTAGTTCATATTTTCCAACTACTGATCCTTCCTTTTTGATTCCAACCTTTGCATTCCAATTGCCAGTAAATCAGTACATCTTGATTGCATATTTGTTCAATTTCAGACTAAAGAAGTTGTTAGAATCCTTCAATTTCTTTGTCACTGACTTTCATGGCTGGTCTGTAAATTTGAATAGTGGTTGTATTAACTGATCTTCCTTGTAGGCATATAGATATTATCTTATCACAGACAGCCTTATACTTCAAGACAGATATTGAAATATTCTTTTTGATGATGACTGTGACAACATTTCTTGTCAAATTTTTATTCCTAGCATAGTAAACCATGTGATTGTCAGATTCAAAATGCTCAGTACCAGTCCATTTCAGCTCACTAGTGCCTATGATATCAATGTTTATACATTTCATTTCATTTCAGGCAACTTTCAATTTTTCTAGATTCATACTTCACATATTCCTTGTTCTGATTATTAATGGATATTTACAGCTGTTTCTCTTCATTTTAATATTAGGTCTGGCCATTTCTTGGCCACTAGCTAACATCTACTGCCAAGAACTGCATCTCTTTGCTTGAGGACAATGGTTTAGGACAGAAGTACTAGGAAATGAATGCTTACCCCAATCTATACATACTCCATTGTAGCCTTTAACCAATAACTGATGGGATTTGTTCTATAAATACCCAGCTCCCTTGCTTGTAGTGTGGGATTGTACTGAGGAGTCATCGTGTGATCTTGCTCTTTATGTGGAACTGTACTGAGGTGCCTATTATATAATGACTCCCAGAATCCCCTTGTATAATTATGCTCTAGTTACCCACAGGTGACTGTCTTGATAATGTATTTTCCTTTGGTTATTTTGGGCTTCCCTGACTTACTTCTCCTAATGATGTTACCTGGGATCCCCTCCTAAATAAATGCTTTCGCTTGGATCTCATCTCAAGGTCTGCTTCTCATTGAACCAAACTAAGGTAAGTTATTGCCTAAGACTGCAAAACTACCAGGTGACAGAGTTGATATGCAAACTCAAGCTATTTTCCAAATATGTGTGCTTAATAACAATGCTCTATTCCTTTCCTTACATTTACTAACATGCCTGCATTTTATTCAACGTAGTATTGATCACTTTTTTCTAATGTACCAACTTATACCACCAGGGATTGTTTGTTGTTATTTTTTAAAGCAAAACTATTCCAATTACAACCCAATTGGACAATGTTAGCAATTTCTTCATACTAAGATGGCAAATCTATTACAGCTATAAAAAGACATTCCTACAAGCCCACAACTTACCATTAATGGAAGCATGGAGGCCTGGTGTGGCACTGTAGGATAAGTACTGGAATGTTCAACACAGGTTGGCAGTTCATACATATTAGACACTCCTTTGTAACCCTATATAGGGTTGCTATGAATCACAATTGACTTGACGGCACTTACTAACAACAATATAATGAGCCACAAAATGAAGGCATTTGTGAACTGATGATCAGTTAGGGTTTTTTTGTGAAGTTAGAAGTGAATTTACTAAAAGGTCTTGGTTAGATTATGACACCGACAGAAAAGCTGGACAGCCAAATCCCGAAAGGATGGCAGCTTCTAAAACTAATCAAGAACAAATGGACAATCTTTCCAAGGTGCCATAGTCAGGTTGAGTCAGCTTCAATCATTGTGCATCTTGATGAAAAGTAATTCCAAGGACAATTGATTTGGCTGAAAGAAGGGGAGGAAGAACACTTGTTACAAGAAGGGAGAAATGTGGCTTCCCCACAAAAAATTGCTTTGCTGCTTCTATGTTGGTGATGGTGGGATTTGGAGGAGGCAAAAATAACAAAACATCCACTACCATTGAGAAAGAAAATGTAAAATGCTAAATAAAGAAAAAGCAAGAGAAGTGGGAAATGGCAGCACACAGAGGAGGCAAATAAGGCATTCCCAGGAGCTCTGGTAGCGTAGTGGTTACGAATGGGGCTGAGAACCGCAAGGTCAGCAGTTCGAAACTATCAGCTGTTCCACGGGAGAAAGATGAGGCTTTCTGCTCCCATAAAGATTTACAGCCTCGGAAACCCTGTACAGAGTCACTATGAGTCGTAACCGACTGCACGGCACATAACCACCACCATTCTACAAAGAGGAGTCCTGGTGTGGCGCTATAGGATAAACACTGGACTGCTAGCCACAAGGTTAGTTGTTCAAACCCACCAACCTCTCCTTGGAAACCATATACAGGGTCACTATGAGTTGGAACCTACTTGACACCACTTAACAACAATGTTCTACAAGAACTGTGGATCTTCCCAGAGGCCTACAATGGCCCATGCAATCTGACCTGCTACCTCCTAAGGTCATCTATGAGTTTCTCCTTTGTTCATTCCACTCTAGATCCACCAGTTTTCTCTGTCATGCAGGTTCTGATGGCTAAAGTTATGTGTCAACTTGGCTAGCCTGTGATTCTTAGTGGTTTGGCAGACATTATGTAATCACCCTCTATTTTGTGATCTGAGGTTAGCAGCCAATTAGTTGGATGGGATGTGAGCTACATCCAACATCTGTGGATGTAGCTTGAGCTTTCTCTTGATGCCTGCCACCTGACCTGTAGATTTTGGTTCCTTTGCCTCTACAACCGTGTGAGCCAGCCAAAGCCTCCAGCTTGCTGCCTGACCCATGGATTTGGGACTTGCCAGCCTACATAATTGTGTGTCATTTTCTTGAAATAAATCTATCTCTGGTGTGGTGCTGTAGGATAAACACTTGTTTGCTAACCACAAAATGAGCACTTCAAACCCACCAGCCACTCCTTGGAAACCCTATACAGGGTCATTATGAGTCAGAACTGACTCAGTGGCACTTAACAACTATATGTTTGCCTCATTGGTTTTTCTCCTCTAGAGAATCCAGTGTAAGACACAGGTACAGTCCTGCCTCAGTACATTGGCACTTGCTGTTTCTATTTCTGGAACATTCTTCCTTCCTGTATTAGCATGTATGTTCCCTCTTCTCCTTTAGGTTTTTGTTCAAATCTCACCTTTGATGACCATTTTATTTTAAAGTATGATAACTGATGTGTTCACTCTAGACAGTGCAGAGGAACAGGGTGGTTCTTCCAGAAAGACCTTGTTGGGATGATGATACTTTGTAAGAGCTGACAGTATAGATTGCAGTTTTGCTACTGCACTGTGAGTAGTGACACTTTCCTCACTTCCTGTTTCCCTTCTCTACCTTATTTTTCTTTCTTTTATATGAGACGTTACTACTATCATCTCATATCATATATTTATTCCTATATGTTTCCTTTCACTAGAAGGCAAACCTCTTGAGGGTACAGATCCTATAACCCTGGTCCTTAAATTTGTTCCTGACACACAAGAGGAGCTTAATAAATACTCACTGAATGAGAAAATGAAAGGTTTCTTTCCCTCTCCCCTTCCCTTAAAGCTATAGTGTGTGAACATCAGCTTTCAAAACAAATTTAGAAAGGTAAACTCAAAGCTGAGGTTCTGGGACAGGTAAAAAAGGACAAGAAGATGACCAATAGAGACCACTGTGAGAAAATGCCAAGAAGACCCTCTACCCCTCCAACCCTCATACGACAGAGAAGCTACAGGCAGATGGGGATTCTGGGTAGGCATGGAATTCCAGTTTCTGCATGGCATTTATCCTCTTCAAACTTGAATATTTTTCCTGTTGATTGAAACCTGGTTTTGTAACTCTGTGCTTCCAAAGTACAGATCAACCTTCAGTCAAACAATAGACAAGCCTACAAGGTAAACAATAAATCCAGGGAGGTATATTCCTGAAAACAACTAACCATATGTGATCAAAAGGGTAGCATTTGCCCAGTGATAAATCTCCGAAGGCAGGAGGGGATAGGACAGAAGAATGAATGGAAACAGTAAACACAGGAAGGAAGTGGGAAGGACTGTTTCCTTCACTTAGAGTGTGGGGACTGCACTCTATGTCAGGAACCAAAATGTCTATGAATTGTTGAATGGAAAGCTAGTTTGTATTGTCAACTTTCACCCAAATAAAAGTTTTTTTTTTTAAAGGGGCTGGTTGACGTGATTATCTGTTATTTCAGATATCTCTGAGAATGCTTAGAAAGTAGGAAGATTAAGCCAGCAAAGTCAAAATAAAATTAATTGCGAAACTCCTTGGAGGGTGAACTGACCTCAGCATTACTCAAATGAAACCGAACCCTCACAGCCTTGAAGCTCCACTTCCTATGTGGTTTTCTCTTAGACTTTCTGAATGTTAACAGTTGAGTGATTTCGAGTACTTATTTTGCAGCTCACTAGGGGAGCTCTGGTAGCGTAGTGGTTACGAATCGGGCTGCGAACCTTAAGGTCAGCAGTTCGAAACTACCAGTCGCTCCGCGGGAGAAAGATGAGGCTTTCTACTCCCGTAAAGATTTACACCCTCGGAAACCCTGTACAGGGTCGCTATGGGTCGGACCCGACTCGATGGCACTTAACAACAACAACAGGCAGCAGTGTTAACTTTTTTTGCCTGCCTGACTGATTTGTGCATCAAAGTCTGAAAAATAATATATCTCCAAATCTTGTCCCAAGTATTCTGACAATTAAGTCAAAAATTGAGGAATTATGAAAGAGAAGTGAATATCAATAAAGATGAATTTAAGGACCACTGAGTCATGGTGTAGCACTGTAGGATAAGTACTGGACTGATGAATCACAAGTTTTCCAGTTCAAACCTATCAACTGCTCCTCAGAAACCCTATACATGATGACTATGAGTCAGCATTAGCAACAATATGACATAGTAGATCATAGAAACCCTATGTAGGATCTCTATGAGTTGGAACTGACTCACCTGTACTTAACAACAACAACAATCTGTGAGATAAGAACTGAACTCGTAACTGCAAAGTTGTCAGTTCAAACTCTCCAGTTGCTCTTGGAAACCCTACACAAGGTCAGAACTGATTTGACAGCCTACAAAAACAACAATCACCTCCAAAGAACCCTAGTGGCACTGTGATGGGTTGCTAACTGCAAGGTTGGTGGTTCAAACCCAACCAGCTGCTTTGTGGGAGAAAGATGATGTAAAGATTTGCAATCTCAGAGATTCTAAGCAGGTTGCTATGAAGAAGAACTGACGTAATGGCAGTGGGTTCCTCTTCCTCCTGCTTACAGGCTGGGTGAAAAACAACAAAAACAAATCTGTTGGCAATTCCAGCTCATGGTTTTCTGAGTAGAACTGTGTTCCTTAGGGTTTACAATGACTGTGATAGGTTAGCCTTTCTTCTAAGGTACCTCTGGGTAGATTTGAACCATCAACCTTTTTGTTCGGAGCGAAGCACTCAGGGACTCCACAGGGGGTTATATGATTTTAAAGTCCCAGTTCAGAGTTCCAGTGATGGGCTCACAAATGGACACATGACTCACTCAGTCCATGAGAACTAGATTCCAGGCTTTTACATGAGCAGTTGAGAAAGAGGCCTCCTACTTCAGCAGACCGGCTTACTTCTTTGCCCCATGTGAGGAGAGCCAGACTGAGACTCAACCCAGTACAGAAGAAACAGACCTAAGGGACAAAGATAAATAGATTTCTAAAGACATGAATCCAGTAATGTTTGATATGTTTACCTGTGTATCTGTAGGATCAGCACTGGACTGAGAACGACACGGTGAACAGTTCAAACCCACCAGATGCTCCTCAGAAACCCTATATATGGTTGCTATGAGTTCTAGCCGACTCAACGGCACATGACAACAACAATAGTTCAGTTGTTATTTGTTAAATAAACAAGTCGATGAATGAGCTGATCAATTCTCTATTTCCTTCAGTCTGAGTTGGGGTTCAGTCATTGCAACGGGGATTTTGTATGAAATATAACGTCCTTGCTACTATATGGTGTATTTATAGATAATCATTTGCTTTGCTTCCATTGCAATAAATGTTGAAACTTCTACAAAATTGTGAGGCCCTTAAGAAAAGAGCCTGTTTTATGTATCTCTTTAGTACCTAACATAGGATTTGATGAATGAACAAAGACTGGATTGCTCCTTTCTCTACATAATAGCATGGTGAAATGCTACAGAATCTAAAATGAATTCAGGATAATCTCAGAAACCTTTTGGGTCATAAGTCATTCATGTCATATTGGTGATGACTTATATCAGGAGTAACTACCATACTGTTGCAATGGAAAGTATTAATATGACCACACTTAATATTTTGACAGCATTCTGCTGAATAGAGACAAAAATTGTCTTCCTTTAGAGTATTATAGTATAGTGAGATATGAACCAGAATGACATACATTCAAAACAGAACTTTGTATGATACATAATTACTTGTCAGGCACTGTTCCAAGTACTTTGCATGTATTAAGTCATTTAATCCTCATAACAACCTTAGGAGATAGATGCTATTATTTATTCCCATTCAGATCAGGGAAGTACAGAGGCTTACAACAAGTGACTCAAGGGAGATCCTTCCTGAGGATAAGGATCCAGCTAAGGCTGGTGGAGGGTGAGTCAAAATCAACTCCTGGAAAATGTATCAGCTAAGTAGAAAGAGAATATAAGTTAGCCATCAAGGGAACTACCTCATACTGTAGAGAAGGAAGCAAGGTCTAGATTCTGTTTCATTAAAACATTTAGGGCCAGTTTTTTGTTTTGTTTTGTTTGTAAAATAGAAAATTAGAAGAGCGTTCATAATTGGCAAATGCCCAGGAGTCCTTTCAGTGTCCATACCCCATGGTCCTTGTCCTCCACAGCACAGTGAGCCTCCTTCACTCCCTAATGTCTCTCAACATGCACATCTCAAACCCATGAATCTTGTCTATGACTGGATGAAAATGTTTCAGTTCTGTTCCTTCTTCCTGCGGGCCTTGTACACATTGTTGTTGTTGTTGGGTGCCATCAAGTTGGTATGGACTCATAGCGACCCTATGCACAAAAGAATGAAACACTGCCTGGGCCTGGGCAAACCTCACAATTGTTGCTACATTTGAGCCCATTGATGATGCCACTTTGATGATATGAACATCAACCATTTCCTTTTGGTACAGTGACTCTGTATATTCCTTCCATCTTCTTTTGATGCTTTCTGCATCATTCAATATTTTGCATGTAGAATCATTAAGTATTGCAACTCAAGGCTTGGATTTTGTTTTCCTCTGTTCTTTCAGCTTGCATGTTCTTCCCTTTTAGTTTCCTGACTCCAGATCTTTGTACATTTCATTATAATTTGTCTTTTGGGGCTGTCCTTTGAAATTTTCTGCTCAGCTCCTTTACTTCCTCATTTCTTTCTTTGCTCTAGCTTTGGCTGTGGTTAATGCGCTGGACTTCAAAGTCAGTTTGAACCACAAGGCCGGCAGTTCAAGTTTACCAGCTGCTCCTCAGAAACCCTATACAGGGTCACTATGGGTCAGAACTGACTTGATGGCACTCAACAACACCAACAACATCTCAAGAGCAAGTTTCATAGTCTCATCTAATATCCATTTTGGTGTTTTCTTTCATTTTTGTCTTTTTAATGACCTTTTGCTTTCTTCATATGTGATGTTCTTTTTATCATCTCACAAATCTTCTGGTTTTCAACCATTAGTGTCTAATGCATCACATTTGTTCTTGAAATGGTCGTTAAATTTAGGGGAGATATATTCAAGGTCACATTTTGGCTCTTGTGGATTTCTTTTAATTTTCTTCAGTGTCAGCCTGAGTTTCCATGGGAACAATTGATGGCTGTTTCACAGTCAGCCTCTGGCCTTGCTTTGGCTGGTGATGTTGAGCTTCTCCATCGTCTCTCCCCACAGATGTAGTCAGTTTGATTTCTAGTATTCCATCTGGTGAGATCCATGTGCATAGTCACTTTTTAAACTGTTGCAAAAGGTATTTGCAATGATCTTCTGATCATGCGATCTCCAGCATCATTTCTATAACAAGAGCCATATTTTCCAACTACTAATCTGTCTTTGTTTCCAATCTTTGAGTTCCAGTCATCAGTAATTATCAATGCATCTTAATTGCACATTTGATCAATTTCAACCTGAAGAAATTGGTATAATTCTTCAATGTCATCATCACTGTCTTTAGTGGCTGATGTGTACATTTGAATAATAGTGGTACTAACGTGTGCTCCTTATAGATTTGTTAAGGCCAGCCACTTGTGGTATGTATATCATCCTAACACAGAAAGCTTTGTAGTTCAAGACAGATATCAAAATGTTCTTTTTGATATTGAATGTGATGCTATTTCTCTTCATTTTTTTGTTCTCAGCATAGTAAAAAATATTATTGTCCAATCCAAGACCAATGCATTTCAGCTCACCAATGCCTTGCCATTGATCTATAAGTGTTCCATTTAATTTTTGCTGAATTTCAGTTTTTCTAGGTTCATATTTTTTTACATTCCACGTTCCAATTATTAATGGATGTTTGCAGCTGTTTCTTCCCATTTTCAGCTATGCAACATCAGCAAATGAAGGCCCTGGAAACTTGTGCTCCATTACATCATTGAGGTCAACTCTACGTAGTCAGCTCGTCCCCAGGGTTATTCTGAGTGCCTTTCATTCCGAGGGGCTCATTTCCTGGCTCTATACCTAACAGTGTTCTTCTAGTTTTCATAAGGTTTTCAGTGGCTAACCATTCAGAAGTGGTTTGTCCCTCTTCATTCCTAGTCTGTTTTAGTTTGGAAACTCTGCTGAAATCTGTCCACCATGGGTGACCTTGCTGATATTTTAAATACTGGTTGCATAGCTTTCAGCATCACAGCAACATTCAAGTCCCAAAACACAACAAACTGACAAATGTGTATTAAATTTTGTTTCCTCAAAATATGTTTCAACTTGGCTGGGCCATGATTCAATGGTTTGGAAGCTATGTAATAATGTAATTTGGCTGTTATGTCATGAAGTAATCATCCATGATGATGCAATATGATGTGATCAGCCAATCAGTTGTAAGGTGATTAGGGTAGGATGCAACAGCCTTACCCAGGTCACAACTCTGATTTGATATAAATGAGGTTTCCCTGTGGTGTGGCTTTCATCAGCTTTTATTTTACAAGAGACAAAAGGTAAGCGAAAGCAGGCGCTCAGGATCACCAAGAAAAAAGAGCAAAGAGTGGAGCATGTTCTTTGGACCTGGAGTCCTTGCATTGGGAACTTCCTCCACTCACAGGAAGATTAGTGTGAAAAAACATGCAGATCTCCAAGGAATGCCAGACCCACAGATATGGAAAGGAGACAAAGACTTCCCTGCTAAAATGTGAGCTAACACAGATAAGAAGCCTGTCCCTCGAGCTGGCACCCTGAATTACGATTTCCAGTCTCCTGAACTATGAGAGAATAAAATTCTGTTGTGAAGGCCATCCACTTGTAGTATTTCTGTTACAGCATTTGAAATAATTAAAACAAAGGTGTGGAGTAACATGCATGCTTTTGATAAGAAAATGTGTAATAGTCATTACATGCTATTATTAATTTTTCCCTAATAGCTATGCTTCACTTCATCCATATCTAAAGCAATTCTGGTTTTTAGCTGGGGACATGTGTGGAAAGAAATGACTGAGATGCTCAGTTTCATCAGTCAGAACAAGGCCAGGGACCAACCAAAGAACACACCATCAATTGATCATATGCAAGTTCAAGTTAAAGCTGAAAAAAATTTAGACATTTCTTCAATACAAGTGAGTATATCACACTAAATAGACAAGAATAGATCTGATACATTCAATACTAATGACTAAACACCAGATAAGTTGTTTGGTCAACAAGGACATCATCCAAAAGGCTATTCAAAAGACAGGAACGAAAAAAAGAAGACCAATATAGATGCCAGAAGAGAGTCTGAAACTTTCTCTTGAATGTAGAGTTGTTGTTGTCGTTAAGTGCTGTCGAGTCAGTTCTGACCCATAGCGACCCTGCATAGGGTTTCCGAGGAGCAGCTGGTGAGCCTGAACCACCAACCTTGCAGTTCAAATTGCTTTGTAGTCTGGCGCATTAACCCACAGCACCACACCAGGACTCCTTGAATGTAGAGTAGCTACAGTAAATGGGAGAAATGATGAGATAAAGGAGTTGCACAGAAGATTTCAAAGAGCTATTCAAGAAGGCAAAGTCTTATAATGAAATGTGAAAAGACCTAGAGTTAGAAAACCAAAAGGGAAAAAACATGCTTAATATTTCTCAAGCTAAAAGAACTAAAGAAAAAATTAAAGTCTCAACTTGCAATGCAGAAGGATCCTATGAGCAAAATATTGAATAATGCAGGAAGTATCCAAAGAGGATGGACGTAGTACACAGAGTCATTGTACCTAAAAGAATTGGTAGATGTTCAACCACTGCAAGAGGTAGCATATGATCAAGAACCAATGGTAGGGAAGGCTGAAGTCCAAGCTTCCTGAAGTCACTGTCACAAAGCAAGGCACCAGGAATTGATGGAATACCAGTTGAGATGTCTCAAAAATTGGAAGTGCTCACTCATATATGCCAAGAAATTTGGAAGTCAGTTACCTGGCTGACCAATCAGAGATCCATATTCGTGCCCAAAGGTAGTCCAAAGAAAGACTATCCAACAGAATGCAGAAATTATTGAACCATATCATTAATGTCACAAACAAGTACAAGTTTTCTGCAAATAATTTAAAAATGATTGCAGCAGTATATGACAGGGAGAGTTGCCAGAAATTCAAAGAAGAAGACATGGAACAAGAGATATCATTGCTGACATCATATAGACCTTTGCTAAAAGCAGAGAATACCAGAAATATGTTTATCTGTGTTTTCCTGACTGTGCAAAAACATTCAATTCTGTGAATCATAACAAATTATAGATAACATTGCATAGAATGGAAATTTCAGACACTTAATTATGCTCATGCAGAACATGTACATAAACCAAGATGTAGTAATATAAATAGAACAAGAGGATACTGTGTGATTGAAAATCAAGAAAGGTGTGTGTCAGGGTTGTGTCCTTTCACCATACATATTCAATTCACATGTCAAGAAAAAATTCAATAGAAAGGAATATCAGGAAGCATGATTACAGAAAACTTGTAAGTCTGTCTTCAGCCTATAACTGATTTGAATACCTAAAAGGGGTTCTAGAACTTGCCCAGTGATATAGACTTCTTATAGCACCTTTGCAGTGTATAGGCTCTTAGGTGGAATCCTGAACCCCATTCAGAACCTTCTGAGGTGGGACATTCCCACTTGAAAGGACATGCAGACCAGCCTGGAGCAGCTAGAGAAACAGAAGATACTTCTTGAAAGAAACACCAGCAGCAAAAATTGAAAACAAAAATGACAGTCTGATTGGCTACTACATGAACAAGCAAGTTGTTAGCTGGGGAGTCATCAAGGCAAATAATCAAGTCCCTTCAGGACAAACCTCCCCCCCCCAAAAAAAAAACTGAAACTCAAAGGGAACACATGGGCAGGCATGTAAGCTTGCTGGAAACCACATTAGTCTACTGGTGAGTGGAAGAGAGAGAAAGGCAGTAATGAAGATATGGGGTGAGTTCAACTGCATTCCATAGACTCCTGTTGACCTGGAGATGAGAGAGAGAAGAGGAAGGGCTGGTTGGTATGAAGTGTGGTGAGACCTGAGGATTCTTGAGCCCATGGACAAGGATCTAGACACAGAGGGCTAGAGCTGAGACTGAAGCATCCATCTGATATGAAGTGAGGGGAAATGCACAAGAATGCCCAAACTTGCAGATAGTACCAGTTTGACCTAGCCTCGATGGCTTGATGATCAGAACTCAAGTAGAGGAAGATAAAGAAATTTAATAAAGGATCTAAGTGTAAATTGCTACAATTTGATGAACTTGACCTATATTTATGGATGTAGTAGTTTAAAATACCAACCGAGAGGGAGGAATCTTCACATCAAGGATCAAACATATTCGCTCTGTACATAGAGTTGATAGAGGCGGGCAACTTAGATACTGGCTACCTAAAATGGGGGAGCTATATAGGCACAAAATGGCTGACTTACAAATTTTCAAGAAGGAGTTTAGTTTCAGAGTGTGGGGGAAGGTAAAATCCCACTGAATAGCTTTCATCTTGTCTAGATGGATCTGGTGAAAGAAGATGGGAATAAGATATTTATGATAATAATGAGTAATAGTTATTGTGACTAATTGCGATTGTCACAACTGTAAAGGTAGAAGTTTTGTAACATAAAAGGGGCAGTAGTTAATCCTACATTCCAGGAACAGAGGATCCTGAGGTCATCAAGGCAGAAGAGTATGAGCAGAATGTGGGACCCTATCCAGAGAAGCAGCAACAGCAGAGATGGAGGCAGAGATGATGGCATTGAGAGATACAGTAGCTGAGGGCTCTAGACTCGTGGAAAGAGAAAGGCTGTGAGCTGGTGGCCAGAAGGCAGGCTTGCAGAATGTACTCTTGGGTTGATTCAAAGCTTATATATTCCTGAACGTTTTTGTGTACATCAACAAAACAAAAGACAGAGGAAATAGAAGGAAATATTGAATAATGATGCACGGAGGGAATTGTAATCATTGCAATGGTACAAAATATGATAGGCTGAGTGTAAAACTGATGTTCTCTCAAGTAAACTATCACTCAATGCACAATAGAAGCTTTTTTATTTTTTTAAGAAAGAATCCAATATAATTCATGGCATCAGGATTGGAGGAAGACTCATTAACAACCTGTGATCTGCAGATGATCCAACCTTGCTTGCTGAAAGTGAAGAGGACTTGAAGTAGTTACTGATGAAGATCAAAGATACAACCAGCAATATGGATTACACCTTAGCACAATAAGAATGACAAAAATCCTTACAACTTGAACAATAAGCAATAACACCATAAATGCACAAAAAAATGAAGTTTTCAAGGATTTCACTTTACTTGCATCACAAGCAATGTCTGTGGAAACAGCATTCAAGAAATCAAATGGCATATTGTATTGGGCAATCCTACTGCAAAGGACCTCTTTAAATTGTGAAAAAGCCAAATGTCATTTTGAAGACTAAAGTGTGTCTAATCCAAGCCCTGGTGTTTCCAATTGCCTCCTATGCATGCGAATGCTGGGCAATGAATAAGGAAGACTGAAGAAGAATTGATGCTTTTGAATTATGGTGTTGATTAAGTATAACAAATATATCATGAACTGCTAGAAGAACAAACAAATCTTTATTGAAAGAAGTACAGCTAAACTACTCCTGAAAGGTAAGGAGGTGAGATTTCATCTCATGTACTTCGGACATTCATCAGAGGGACAGGTGCCTGGAGAGAAACGTGCTTGGTAAAGCTCTGCAAAAATGTTCAGTGAAAAAGAGGAAGGCTTCCAACCAGATGAATGAACACAGTGACAACAACAATGGAATCAAACAGCGATGACAAGAGGCTGGCACAGGACTAGGCAGTGTTTTGTTCTGTTGCTGCCCATATGGTATGCAGGAGAGCAGATGCTCAAGACTGAGATCCTCATCTTGGACTATGAGACTAGATGCCAGGTGCCAGGATGGTATAGACATACATGCCAAGCTTCTTCTCCTAAATCCATCAATCAAGTCAGTCACTAAAGTGTTACTCTTATGGAAGCTCTCCAAATGGTAACATGAGTAATAGGAAGTCAGTGTTACTTGGTTTTTAAAAATTCTCAGTTTCTTTATAGGAAGTTAAAATCAAGTTATATAGTAATGTGGGAAAGGAGCGTTAGTGGTGCTCTGGTTAAGTGCTCGGAAGCTACCTGAAAGGCCAACAGTTTGAATCTACAAGCCTCTCTGGGAGAAAAGACCTGGACCTGCCAACCTACTTCAACAAAGATTGTTGTGAAGTGCCTTTGAGTTCATTCCAACTCATAGCAACCCTGTATAGGGTTTCCGAGGAACATCAGTGGGTTTGAATTGTAGACTGTGGGGTTCACACCCACCTTGCAATTCAGTACATCATCCAACAGTGCCATACCAGGACTCCTGCCAATAAAGATTATAGCCTAGGGACCCCTGAATTAGAATGGACTCCATGATATCCAATAGCAAGTAAATGAAAACCAGGACTGTAGTTCAAATCAGCCTAACTCTAAGACCTGAATATTTAACTACTATGGAGCTCTGGTAGCGTAGTGGTTACAAATCGGGCTGTGAGCCTTAAGGTCAGCAGTTCGAAACTACCAGCTGCCATTCCGTGGGAGAAAGATGAGGCTTTCTACTCCCATAAAGATTTACAGCCTCGGAAACCCTGTAAGGGTCGCTATGGGTCGGCACCGACTTGACGGCACTTAACAACAACAACAACATGCTATATTGCGCTATTGTTGCTGTTAGGTACTTTTGAGTCGGTTCTGACTCATTGTGATGCTATGTACAACAGAAAGAAACTTGCCAAGTCCTGTACCATCCTCACAATTGTTGCTGTCTTGAGCCCATTGTATCCACTGTATCAACTCATCCAATTGAGAGTCTCCCTTACTAGTTTACCATGATTAAACATAGTAGTTGTTGTTAAGTCAACCAAGTTCATTCCAACTCATAGCAATGCTATGTAGGGTTTCCAAGGAGTGGCTGGTGGGTTTGAACCTCAACCTGTGCTTAGTAGTCCAGTGCTTACCCTACAGCACCATATCAGTCCTCCATTAACTGTTGCATGTTGGTAAATATTTACCAACCACCTGAAGGTTGGAGGAAGAAGCCTGACTTTGGATAAACACTGAACTATAAGGTTGGTGGTTCAAACTCAGGGGGAAGATGAAGCTTTCTGCTCCCGTAAAGATTTACAGCCTCGGAAACCCGTGATGAGGTTGCTATGAATCAGAATCAACTTGGTGGCAGTGGGTTTAGTTTTTTGGTTTGGGCTGATTTCTTTGGTGTAAATATTTCCATTAGGCAGATTCCAACCTACCAATAGCTCAACAACCCTTGAATTGGAAATTGTAACTATCTATTGTTCGGGCCGCAGGAACTTGCCCCATCACACTCTGAAATCTCCTTAGCAGAGCATAAGAGAAGCTCCAGGCAAACTGCAGATCATCTCCAACTGCTCTTCCTAACACAAGCTTTATGGTTTTACCTTCAACCCAGATAATTGTGTTTAGAGCATGCAGAATCCTCAGTGATCCCAGGCATGATGGGATTCAAAAGTAATGACTTCTGAAGGATGTTAATGGAGCCAGCTAGGTAGTGTCATGGGTCCTTGTTTTTTTTTTAATGAGCTATCCATTTTCACATAGACCACAAATAAGAAGTGCCTCTTCTGGCCCAAAAGAACTCCAACATGATCTCTGTCAACAAAATGCTGCAAAATGCCATTACTGGAACAAAAAGAATGTAACTCAGAGAGAATGGTAAGGCTATAGCACTTGGGTGCAAGACAAGAAGCTCTATCCTCACATATTTTCACAAACCCACAGCCAGCATCTTGTAGGACATGTCAGAAGGATGCTGTATTTCCTACTGGAATCAATGGATAAAGACTATGAGTTCATTGGGGGCTGTAACTTGAGCAAGTGCTGGAGGGAAGACTAAGATGTTTTAGTAAGTTGTCTGTGGAGACAAGGGCAGTGTGAGACAAACAGACAAGGATCTGAACAAAACCTGCCAGAAAGTCCTCTTACCACATCCTTCGGAGGAAGGACTGGAAACTCTTATAGGAAACCACTGGGCATTCTTTATAACGTGTGCTTCTGTACTACAACTATAATTAGTTCTCCTAAATGAATGTGGTTCTTTCACTCTTATTAAATCATTTTGTTAAAAATACAAATTCCTGAGCTAAAGAAGCTCTTCAGTTTGTTAAATACAGATTCCTGACCTAGAGAACCCCGTGAGAGACAAGATGTTCCTATGACGGAGGCATCACACTAGGGTTGGTGTCATCCCCTGCTGTAAGTCAGAGTGTTACTCCCTCTCCTCGCCCCAAGGACCTCCTCTCCTACCAGACCACATAGAATCCTTACTAATGCTTATTATCAAGTTTAATCATAGACTAATATGTGATACTAACATTGATTATGTATATTACTTAGATTATATGAGTCCTGGTGTGATGCTGTCCAGGATAAACAATGGACTGCTAACCCCAATGTCAGTGGTTCAAATCTACCAGCTACTCGTTGGAAACCCTATGCAAGGTTGCTACGAGTTGTTATTGACTCTATGGCACTTAATACCAACAACAACAAAATAATTTTGTAGAATCTTTCTACATTGAACTACATTATTAATTATAACTTTATTAGAAACTAAGAAGAAATCTTTTTTATGTTTCTCCTTTTCCTTTAATTACCACTTCAGTGTCAAAAAATTATTGATATAGGTTTACAGATACTAATTACCATAATATTGTAGCTAAAACACCAGAAAATTGGGCAAAATCACCAGTGAATATAAAAACAAAACCAACAGCATGAACTTGTAGCAAGAGGCAAAACCATGTGACCTGAAGCCTTGTTACAATTGGCTGATTATGACAACTCCAACCAGAGCCCACTGAAGATTCAAAAGATAAATTAGCACAAAGTTTAATCCTTGTAGGAATACGGATGCATATAAACTGGGTTTGCAAAAATAGTTTAAAAATTTTTTCATAACTAATTATTGCTGTTGTTAGGTGCCATTGAGCTTTTCCAGTTTATAACCCTATGCACAGCAGAAGGAAACACTACCCAGTCCTGTACCCCCTCACAATTGTTGTTATCTTTGAGCCCATTGTTGCTGCCATTGTGTCAATCTATCTCGTGGGGGGTCCTCCTCTTTTTTTCTGACCCTTCACTTCACCAAGCATGATGTCCTTCTCCAGGAACTGGGCCCTCTTGATAGCATGCTCAGAGTATCATAGATGAAGTCTGGCCATCTTAACTTCTAAGGAGCATTCTGACTGTACTTCATCCAAGACAGATTTGTATGTTCTTCTGACAGTCCATGGTATTTTCAACATTTTTCACCAACACCATAATTCAAATGCATCAATTCTTCTGTGGTGTTTTTTATTCATTATCCAATTTCACATGCATATTGTTGTTGTTGTTAAGTGCTGTCAAGTAGGTTTTGACCCATAGGTACCCTGTATAGGGCTTCCAAAAAGTGGCTGGTGAGTTTGAACCTCTTACCTTGTGGCTCAAACCGGCCTTCCTGTCCAGCACATTAACCCACAGCACCACACCAGGATTCCATATGCATATTGCTGTTGTTAAGTGCCATCGAGTCGATTCTGACCCATGGTGACCTTGTATAGGGTTTCCAAGGAGCAGTTGGTGAGCTTGAACCACCAATGTTGCAGTTCAAAGAATCTTCTTCCAATTCTGATGCCTCTTTTTTCTTCACATAATCTAGTTTCTCAGATTATTTGCTCAGCATACAGATTGAATAAGTATCGATACAATCTGAAGTATACCTTTCCTGATTTTAAACCATACACTATCCCTTTGTTCTGTTCAAACAATTGCTTCTTGGCCTGTGTACATCTTTCTCATGAGCACAATTAAATGTTCTGGAACACCCATTCTTCACACTGTTATCCATAGTTTGTCATGATCCACACAGTTGAATACCTCTGAATAGTCAATAAAGCACAATAAAGTCAATAAAACAAATAAAGTCCTGGTGTGGTGCTGTAGGATAAGCACTGGACCACAAGGTCAGTTTGAACCACAAGGTCAGCAATTCAAACTCACCAGCTGCTCCTTGGAAAACCTATATAGGGTCACTATGAGTCGGAACCTACTCAACAACACTTAACAACAACAACTATCTTTCTAATGTTCTCTGGCTTCAGCCAAGATCTATCTGACATCGGCAATGATATCACTTGTTCCATGTCCTCTTCTGAATCTGGCTTGAATATCTGGAAGTTCTTTGTCAGAAACAGTTTTAAAATTATTTTCAGCAACATTTTACTTCTATTAATGATATTATTCAATGATTTCTGCATTCCATTGGGTCATCTTTCTTTAGAATGGATGCAAATATGGGATCTCTTCTAATTGGCTGGTCAGGTAGCTGTCTTCCAAATTTTTTGACATAGATGAGTGAGCACGTCCAGTGATGCATCAGTTTGTTGAAAGATTTCAATTTGTGTTCCATCAATTTCTGTAGCCTCTTTTTCACCAATGCCTTCAGTGCAGTTTGGACTTCTTTTGATATCATCAGTTCTTGATCATATGGTGCCTTTTGAAATGGCAGGACCTCACAACAATCAATGCATTTATGTATTCATTTCCCCATCGTTCTCACCCCAAAGCAGTTTACTATGAATACCTTTTTGTACTTTTCTTTTTATTAGTTGATAGTTTCCATACTCTTTTTGATGGCTGAATAGTATTCCACTGTATGGATGTATCATAATTTATTCCTAGTGCTCTATGGATGGGCATCTGAGTTATTCATAATAATCTGTATGTATACAAATGTTATAATAAATAACTTGTATATAAGTTTCATATTCCTGAAGGTCTATTTTATAGATTTGAGTTTCTGGCAGTATAATTGCTAGGTTAAAAAGTTAATGCATTAGGAAACTTCAAATTCCCCTCAATATGAATTGTACTATTTTGCTCTCCCACCAGCAATGTATGATGGTATTTCTTCCCTATATCTTTGCCACAGTCTGCTTTATCAAAATTTTGACTTTTGTAAATAATCTAATAGTTGAGAAATGGCATCTCAGTATAATTTTAATTTGCATTTTTCTTTTTATGAGTGAAATTGAGCATTATTTATATTTTTAAAGGCAATATGTGTATCTTTTCCTAACTGCCTGTTCATATCTTTTACTATACACAGATTTTAAAAACTTTTTATTGTGAATTGAATGACGGTTTATAGACAAAACCATCATCTCAATGATTACAATCTCCTCCATGAAACCACTTCCTCCCTGTGGATCCTGTTTCCATTCCACTCACCTTCCCATCCCTTATCAACTTTGGCCTTAGGTAAATGTTGCCTTCCTGATTTTGAATGATTGACCAATCCATGGTAAGCATACCTTACTAGTATTGCTGTCCACTGCCCCCCCCCCCCAAGCCCAACATATGCCTATCTATGACTTGACTGAAGAAAATTGGGCCATGAGATGAATTCCTTTCTAGACCTGAAGGAGGAGTTGAGGGCCATAGTCTCGGGTTTCTCCAGGTTCTTTCTGACCAGTTTGTTGTCATTGTTGTTTAGTGCCATCAAGTCAGTTCCGGCCCATAGCTGGTGAGCTTGAACAGCCAACCATGTGGCTCAAATGACTTTGCAGTCCAGCACATTAACCCATAGCGCCACACTAGGACTTCTGACCAGTAAGCCTGGTTTTATATATATATATATATATATATATAAATTTTGAGTTTTGTTCTATATTTTCTCCCACTGTATCCAGGACTCTCCAATGTTATCCCGTTCAGAGTAGTCGGCAGTAGTAGCCAGGCACCATCTACTTCTGATCTTAAATTCATGGAGACTGATGTTCACATGTTCCATTAGACCATTGGGCCAATTGATTCCAAGCATTTCAAATTCTCGTCAGGTGCTACTCACCAAAGTAGGATGTAGAACATTGTTCCTATAGATTATGTTATGCCAATTGACCATAGACCCTTGAGACTATGTTCCTGAGCCCCTGGGCCCAGCAAGTCATTGCCTTAAAATGTTTGATAATATCTAAGAGTATCATTTTGCCAATATATGTAGGTCTTTAATGGGTGTTCCAGAGTGTCACAAATGATTAAACACTTAGCTACTAACTGAAAGATTGTTAGCTTGAATTCATCCAGAGGTGTCTTGGAAGAAAGTCCTAGCAGTCTGATTCTGAAAGATCACAACTACTGAAAACCCCACAAACCCCAGTTCTCTGCACCATGTAGGGATGTATTCTCAAGGTTATCATCAATTTTCTTTTATAACTTTGCAGTTTACAAAATACTTTCATAAATCATTTTATTTGATCCTAAAAGATTTTGAAAAGCTCAGAGAAGAGGATAAGCACATCACTGTTGAAATGAAACAGTTTCAAATATACTCATGAATCTGGAAAAGATGGAAGTACCTGCAATTATATGCTTGAACTATCTTGTCTGATGCTGTTAGAGACCTTGAGCATGACATTTCATGTAGAAGATGATCAGCATTGGCTGAGGGTAGCTTGTAACATCTTCATAATGATCTAGTAATAATTCTAAGAAGTCCAATGTTGTTGCAGATATCTTGGATTCTTTTCTGTTTACAGTAACAGGAGTCCCAGAGGAGAGGACGGGGAGGTGGTGGGTGGGCAGAGCAGCAACTACACCTATGAACTGTTACAATTTGATGGGTCTAGTTCTAGGTTTTTGGATTTTGTTTTCCTTTTTATTCAAAAAGTAGCTTAAATGCTCCACAATTTCCATGTTTGCTGAATCTAACAGTTTTCCTGCTAAGAGCCTTCCATTTAACAAACAAAACCACTAAACATAGGGTAGAGGCTTGAATTACTGAAATTACTGATGGGCAAATGTGGAATAGCAACCCTGTAACACTGTGGCCCAAAGAAAAATTTTTGAAAAATAAAAATTGTACTCCTTACAGGGTATAAGACTGCTCTGCAAGGAATCAAGTTGGTCTCTTCCTTCTTAAGAGACAAAGCTGAGTGTGGTCTGTTCACAGATGGAGTTGGCCAAGCAAACTGAAAAAAAAAGAGAGAAGAAGGGAGGGAATGGAGGGAGGAAGGAATGAGGGGGAGAGAGGGAAGGAAGGATGAAAGAAAGCGAGAAAGAAAACCCTCAGCAGCTTCCCTATCACTCTGAAGATCACCTTCTCAAAGAATTAATGTGAGAGAGTACATGCATCTCTAGTCCACAAAGCACTTTCACTCATGAGCAGGAAGAAAGAAAGAATATAGTGTCTCCATTAAGCTCTGAAATATCCTCAAGAATCATGCCAAAAATGCGCACATGATTGGAAATGGAAGGCAATGAATGACTCAGGGTTTCTCATAATGGATACAAGACAGCTATCTTCTGGCACATTCCTAGACTAAATCAGAGGTCAGAAATGATGAAATACAGTTATCATCTAAAAGGTAAGCCTTGACCATAAAGAATAAAGTTCTCAAGGCCACAATATTTCTATAGAATAGGTTTGAAAACAACTATAACCACCGGAGCCTATAATAAATATGAGAAAGAAGATGTGGAATATGGGTGGAATATAGGAGACTAAGAGATGGGTGTAGTTGTTATTAACAATGTCCAATTGGTTCCAACTCATAGTGACTCTATGTACAACACAAAGAAATACTGCCCAGTCCTGCGCCATCCTCACACTTGTTTTGTTTGAGCCCATTGTTGCTGCCACTGTGTCAATCCATCCCATTGGGGGTCTTCCTCTTTTTCCCTGACCCTCCACTTTACCAAGCATGATGTCCTTCTCCAGGGACTGGTCCCTCCTGAAAACATGTCCAAAGAAGAAGAGATGAAATCTCACCATCCTGGCTTCTGAGAAGCATTCTGGCTATATTTCTCCCAACACAGGTTTGTTTGTTCTTCTGCTAGTCCATTGAGCTTTCAATATTCTTTGCCAACATCATAATACAAACACATTGACTCCTGTACGGTCTTCCTTATTCATTGTCCAACTATCATAAGCATATGAAGCAACTGAAAATACCATGAATTGGGTTAGGTACACTTTAGTCTTCAAAGTGGCATTTTTGCTCTTTAGCACTTTCAGAAAGTTTTTTGCAACAAATTTGCATAATAAAAGACATCACCTGATTTGTTGACTGCTGCTTCAATGAATGTTGATTGTGGGACCAAGCAAAATGGAAGTCTTTGACAACTTCTATCTTTTCTCCATTTATCATGATTTTTGTTTTCTTTACATTTGGTGCAACACACACTGAAGGCTAAGGTCTTTGATCTTCATCAGTAAGTATTTTAAGCCAATTGTGCTGCGTGCATGCCACAGGTTGTTGATGAGTCTGCCTCTAGTGCTGATGCCACATTCTTCTTCATATAATTCAGCTTCTCAGGTTATTTGCTCAGTATACAAACAGAATAAGTATGGTGAAATGATAGAACCTTGGCACACATCTTTCCTGATTTAAAAGCGTTCAGTATCTCCTTGTCGAAATGATTGTGTACAGGTTCCTCATGGACACAATTAATTTTTCTGGAATAACATTTCTTCACAATGTTATCCAAAGCTTGTTATGATCCACACATGGAATATTTTCACAAAGTTGTTGAAGCACAAGTAAACATCTTTCTGGTATTCTCTGGTTTCAGCTAAGACCTATCTGACACCAGCAATGCTATACTTTGTTCCATGTCCTCTTCTGAATCCAGCTTGAATTTCTTGCAGCTCTCTGTTGACATACAGGAGATGGGTTTTGAAGGAGTGGTGTTGGTGTTGAGTCAGTTCTAACTTCTAGAAACCCTGGCATAGGGTTTCTGACACTGTAGCTCTTTTTCTTTTTAATGTTTTATTGTGAATTATGTGACAGTTTACATGGGAGAACATCAGCTTTACATTCATCCTATCATATATTGTTTCATTGCCATGGTTACAATCCTCTCCATGCATCATCAATCAACCAAAAGGTATACACTGCAAGCCTTCCTCCAGGTCATCAGCACACAGCCCCTCTCCCTCTTTGGGTCTAGAGTCCCCAGCTGTTCCCTCTTTCCACGTCAACATGAGATTGTAGCTCTTTATGGGACCAGAAAGCCTCATATTTTTCCCATGGAGAGACTAGTGGATTTGAACTGCTGATCTTGTGATTAGCTGCCCAATGAGTAACCCACTACACCACCAGAGCTCCTTATGGGATTATAGTTTTAAATCAACTTGATTGAAGTATAATTGATAGACCATAAAATACAACATCCTAAGTACATCACTTGAAGAATTTTGAAAAACTCTTCAGGTAAATACTACCTCTAAAATATATAGGAACTTTCCTCCACAAAGTATTCTCTTGTTGCCATTGAACCCAGACAAGCACTGATCTAGCTTCTGTCATTATAGATTCAATCTGTCTTTCCCGGATGTTATGGATTGAATTGTATTCACCAAAATATGTGCTACAAATGTCAACCTTATGTCAGTAGTTAGAGTCGTGGTGTGGCGTTGTCGGATAAACACTGGACTGTTAACCACAAAGGTTAGCAGTTCAAACCCACCAGTCACTCCTTGGAAACCGTAAACAGGGTCACTATGAATCAGCACTGACTCCTTGGCGCTTAACAACAGCAGCATGCCAGAGGTTATAATCCCATTTGGGAATGCTTTACCTTTATTATGTTAATGAGACTGATTTTTGTAGGGTGTATTTTGAGTCCGTAGAAGAATTAATGCATTTGAGTTATGGTGTTGGGAAGAATATTGAAAGCACCACGGGCTGCCAAAAGAACCAACAGATCTGTGTTGGAAGAAGTGCAGCCAGAGTGCTCCTTGGAGGCCAGGATGGCCAAACTTTGTCTCTCATACTTCAGACATATTGTCAGGAGGGACCAGTCACTGGAGAAGGATATCGTGTTTGGTAGGGTGGAGGGTCAGAAAAAAAGAAGACCCCCAAGTAGCAGCATCGATGGACTCAAGTGTGGCAACAGTAGTGAGGTTGGCCCAGGATTGGGCAGTGTTTCGTTCTGCTGTGCATAATAAGGTCGCTATGAGTTGGTACCGACTTGATGGCACCTAACAACAACAACAGCAACATTTTGAGTCAGTCTATTTTGAGCTATAAAAGAGATTCAACAAGTAAACTAGGGAGCAGAGATGGGGAAGAGAGATTCCATGCCATATGAAGAGCAGAAGCTCAAAGACTGCTTGACTCCAGAGCCTACAGAGAAAGAACGCCTTCCCTTGAGCAGGTACCCTGAATTCAGTCTTCAGGATGAATTACACCTCACTGTCAAGAAAATGAAACTGGACCAATATATAACATCACAGTAAACAGAGAAAAGACTGAAGTTTTGTTCTGCTTGGATCCTCAATCAATGTTCCTGAAAACCAGACAATGTATTTCATTTGGCAAAGCTGCTGCAAAAGACATCTTTAAGGTGCTAAAGAGCAAAGACGTCACTTTTTGAACACTAAGGTGCACCTGACACAAGCCGTGGTATTTGGGGGGAGCACAGTGACTCTATAAGAAAAGCATTGGATTACGAACTACAAGGTAAATGGTTTGAGTCAGTGGTTTGAGCCATTCATTCTTCAAGAGAAAGATAAGACTTTCTGCTTCTGTAAAATTTACAGCATCAGAAACTCTATACAGGGTTGTTGTGAGTTGGAACCGGCTCTATGGCATCTAACGAAAACAGCAACAACATAAACATGTGAAAGCTGGACAAAAAAATCAGGAAGCAGGGAGAAGAACTGATGCATTTAAATTACGATATTAGTGAAGAATATTAAAATTACCATTGGCTGCCGGAAAAACAAACAAAACTGTCTTGGAAGATGTGCAGCCAGAATGCTCCTTAGAACCAAAGATGACAAAACTTCATCTCATGCATGTTATCAGGTAGGACCAGTCCCTGGAGAAGTAGAGGTCAGTGAAAAAGAGGGAGGAAGACTCTCAATGAAACTGATTAACACCATACTGGCAACAATGAGCTCAAATATAACAACAATGTGAGGATCGTGCAGGAGTGGGCAGGGCTTCATTATGTTGGTATTCATCAGAACCAAGGAGACAGCACCTGATAACAGTAACAAGCCTCCTGAACTGTGAGAAAAGAAATTCCTGGTTGTTAAAGGCAACCACCTGTGGTATTTCTAGTGTAGCCGCACTGGAGATCAAAGACAGTAGAATAGCATGTAAATGGAATTACGTCCTATTTAGACTTTCCTGTTTTGCTTTTTTGTCTCACAGATAAGTTGTTGAAATATAGCCGTGTTTTTGCTTGTAACAGCAATTAGTACTTTTCATTTATCCTGTATATGAATCTACAGATGATACAACCCTGATGACCGGCCTCTCCCACCCACCCCAAATGAGTTAAAGCACTCAATGATGAAAGTCAAAGACTACAGCTTTCAGGATAGATCACACCTGAATGTGGAGAAACAAAAATCCTCACAACTCGACTGATGAATAGCATAATGATGAAAAGCAAAATGTTCTCAATGATTTCATTCTACTTGGGTCAACAATCAATGTCCATGAAAGTTGTTATTGTTGTTGTTAAGTGCCGTCATGTTGATTCTGACCCATAGCAACCCTGTATAGGGTTTTCAAGGAGCAGCTGGTGAGCTTAAACCACGGATCCTGCAGTTCAAATGAATTTGCAGTCTGACACATTATTAGCCCACAGTGCCACATGTCCATGAAAGTAGCATTCAGGAAATTAAGTGGTGTAGTGTGTTGGGCAAATCTGAAAAAATAGCCTCTTTACTGTTTTTAAATTATGCAAAGATGCCACCTTGATAACTAAGGTGTGCCTGACTGAAACCATGGTCTTTTCAATCCCCGCGTATGCATGCAAAGCTGGACAATAAAGAAAGAAGAAGAATTGATGCATTCAAATTGTGGTGTTGACAAAGAATATTCACTCTATGGTGAATTACCAGAAGATGACCGAATCAATCTTAGAAGAAGTACAACTAGAATGTTCCTTAGAAGTGAGGACAGTGAGACTTTGGCTTGCTTACTTTAGACAACACCAGAAAGTCCTATCACTAGAGAAGGATACTATGGTAAAGTAAGGAGCAGGTCAGTGAAAATGAGGGAAACCCTCAAAGAGATGGATTGACCCAACAACCACAACAATGGATTCAAATTTGCCAAGGATCATGAACAGGGCTCAGGGTCAGGAAGCATTTTGTTCTGTTATGCATAAGGTTGCCATGAGTTGGAAGAAACTCAGTGGCAACAAATAAAACAACAATGATATACGTAGTCTTGGTGATTGATTTACCCCTTTATCTTTAGTAATATTTCTTGTTCTGAAGTCTACTTTGAATGATAGTCATATCACTACTCCAGCTTTCTTTTGATTATCATTTGTATGCTATCATCATTTTCTATGCTTTTACTTTTCATCTATCTCTGTCCTAAAGAGCTCAAGGCCTTTAATTTCTCATAACCATTCAGTACCCTGGTGGAAGCCAGGTCTTTGACTGACTTCCCTTTTGCCTTTCAGGAAGTGCCAGAGATGCTTTTGGGAGCAGCAGTGACTCTCCAAGAATATGCGAGTTCCTCACTGACCTTGGCCGGGTAGCATTGATTTGTTCCCCTTCACCTGAGTAAATATTTTAAGGCATTGAATTGGATTTTAATTATCAGAGGCTTATTTTTGTCCTGAATAAAACTCAACTGACATCATATTGAAAACAATAAATAATTCAACTCTAAATACTTGTTGAACACATCTTAAAACTATTTAAAATTTTTATTCATAATGCATTTAATCTATTTTAAGCACAGAGAGCATCTGATTTGTAATATTTGAGATACTGATACTACTTTTAAACTAGAGATTTTTGTAAACATGGAGGTTAATTTAGGAACAGTTCTCATAGAAAGGGTTACTTTTCGATGAGTGGAGAAGATACATTGGGGAGAAAGCACAAGGATATAATAAGATACTCTCTGCATTTTTGCTTCATCTATATCTACTGGAAATAATCATTACCATTTGTCCTGAGTTTGATGTTATAATCAGTCTAATTTTAGGAGGACGAGAAGGCTGAGAGGTTAAAAAACTTGCCCAAGGTTTTTCAGTTTGTAGTGAGTTTAATTCCAGAACTGAAGTGCTTAGACACCCTGATGACATGGGAGTTGGATTAAGAAAATTCATTCCAACTATATGACATAACCTAATTGGGCCTCATTTTCTTCATCTGTCAAATGTTGTTGTTGTTGTTAAGTGCTGTCAAGTTGGTTCCGACCCATAGTGACTCTGTACAGGGTTTCTGAGGCTGTAAATCTTTATGGGAGCAGAAAGCCTCATTTTTCTCCAGCAGAGCATCTGGTAGTTTCAAACTGCTGACCTTAAGGTTCACAGCCTGATTCATAACCACTATGCTACCAGAGCTCCTGTCAAATGACGACGTCCATAATTGCAATTTGTGGCTGCCATGGAAATGTACTGTTTCATCTCCTTCAAGAGAACCTGTTGTAGGGATTATGGTTGACTGATGACTCCCAGTTGGTAGCCCCATGAACCTGCAACCACACTTACATTGGCTGCTCTCAGACAATGACTGAACCTGACAGGTGCACTGGTGTTATCACAATGGAGAATTCTTCTAATGGATAGATTGGACTTGAGAACTATCTATTGGCAGAGAATTTCTCAGTCTCAGGCTCTTCCTATCCAACCTCTCCTTCCCTGACTCCTACCCAGGCATAAGACTGTGCATTGTGATTGGAAGTCTCTTCCAGTTCACACTCCATTTATTCTTCACAGAGATTGTCCCTAATAAAGCTCATGTACATATATAACTGTTTTGGAACCTCTGCTACTCAGAGGACATGAAGTAGTAAAACTTACAATCTAGGGAGCAGGAAAAATATTGAAAAAACTCCAGATTCCCATGTTCATGAGGTAACGTCTTTAAACTGCATGAAATCTAAATGTGTTGCCATCGAGTCAGCTCCGAGTCACAATAACACCATGCATGTCAGAGTAGAACTATGTTCCATAGCGTTTCCAATGGCTGATTTTTCTGAAGTAGCTCACTGGCCATTTTTTCTGAGTTTCCTCTGAGTAGCCTTGAAGTTCCAAGCTTTTGTGTAGCATCCCAGCACATTAACACCATATGGATCCTAGGACTCACGTTTCTAGGAATGACGGCTTTGCATATGGATTTGGATGCTAAATGCAGGGTAGAATCATTGAAGAACTCGACTGAATTTAGAGCCCCTTTTATCTTGTATGCTTTCAACCATTAGATTTTAATAGAAAGGTTGCAAAAAGCTGGTTCTCATCTTCAAAAGATTGGGAACCAGTGGCTCATGTAGGGTCTCTTGGGTCTGACATTCTATAACCCACAGCCCAGGCTTTCCAGCAAGTGGTAATAGAGAGTGGTGAGAGCCTGGGCCTTGTCATCTGACAGACTTGGATTTCAGACTTTATTCCTGCTCACTGGCTGCATAACTTCAGGCAGTTGCTTCTGGTTGTTGTTATTCTTGATAAGTGCCATCGAGTCGATTCTGACCCATAGCGACCCTGTGTAGGGTTTCCAAGAAGCAGCTGGTGAGCTTGAACCACCAACCTTGCAGTTCAAACGACTTTGCAGTCTGATGCATTAGCCCACAGTGCCACACCAGGACTCCCTGGTTGTTAGGTTGTTAAGTGCCTTTAAATTGATTCCAACTCATAGCAACACTATATGTTTTTTATGTTTTGTGAAGTGCCTTCAAGTCAGTCCCGACTCATAGTGATCCTGTATAGGATTTCCGAGGAGCAGCTGGTGGATTTAAACTGCCAACCTTGCAGTTAGCAATCCATTGCTTATTCTACAACACCACACCAGGACTCCAACAGCCCTATACATGGCCAAACAAGACCCTGCCTGGCCCTGTACCACTTTCACAGTTGGTGCTATGTTTAAGTGCATTGTTACAGTCACGGTGGTAGCCCATCTTGGGCATCTCTCTTTGGCTGGCCCTCTACTTTGTTTCCTCACCTATTAAATGTAGCTAAAATAGTGCCTTCCTTCTCAGGGTGTTGTGAGGATTAAGTGAAGAAAGGAATGCAAAGTGCATTGTGTTATGCCTGGTTTAGAGTACTCAATAAATATCTATTTGGAATTATTTTCATTACTAATAATTGGTTTTATCTTGTATCTTCATCTTCAATTCTAACGCAAAGATGGTTAATAGCATGTTTCATAGTTTACTCTCTTTATCAGGAAGGGAGATAGTACTTCTCTTTCTAAATCAGCATTCAGTTGCTAACCAAAAGTTCAGTGGTTTGAACCCCCAGCCACTCTGTGGGATAAAGATGTAGCAGTCTGTTTCCTTAAAGATTTACAACTTTGGAAATTCTGTGGACCAGTGCTACTGTTTCCTGTACAGTCGCTATGAGTTGAAATTGGCAATGGGTTTGTGGTCAATCTTCCTAAATTATATGGCTCCTTCTTCCATTGAAATTGCATTCCATCTTTAACACACCCCTATTCCTTTGAGCTTAGACCTTTGTAACCAACTGAGCTTTCATTTAATCTTCTGGAATACTGTTTTTTCTTAGCTTTTTCTCCACTGTGTAATTTCCTTTCTTTCACAGCTAATTTATCTTAAATGATCAGACTAGAGCCATACTAGGTATGTGAAGAATGGAGGAAATCTTCTCTCAGTCAGCCAACCCCCTGCACATAGATGACAATTTCAGGCAGATATAGGGGTTGAGGTCTTCGATAGGGCAGTTTTGGAAATAATAAAAACAATTGCTTGAGTGCAGATTTTACAGTTGACAGCAAATGTCTCCGGGAATGGCTCATTAGTGGGGCAGGTGTAAGGCAGCTGTTCTGATTGCTGTGTTAGGAAATCTCATTCTTGATTTCTGTTAAAGACGAGAGAAAAAGTGTTACTAGCTACCTGACATCACAAGCAGAGTGAACTGAGGAGAGGGTAACAGGAATGCAGTCAGCTGAAGACAATCGAACACATGACTTCAGAGGCTTCAACAAAGTTCATTTTCCTCATATAAAGAGCAGACGCTAACTGGTGTTGGCATATCAGCTCAGCCCTGTCTATACTAACAGAAACAGACTATTCTGACCTTTCCTTCTTTGTCTCAAGATGGCTACTTAAATCACTGAACATTTAAGGCAAAAGAAAGGTCGATGGTTCAACCTCATCAGCTGCTTCTCAAAAACTCTATACAGGGTTGCTATGTGTTTGAACTGAATCAACAGAACTTAACAACAACAAACAACATGCTTATGTCTCATTGACTAGAATTGTGTCGTTTGACCCTCACCTAGCTCCAAAGGAAGCTGGGAAATTAAGTATCTCGTTGGTATAAATGGTTTGTTTTCATCTGCTAACTGAAAGGTTGGTGATTTGAACCCCCTCAGGGACACCGTGGAAGAAAACTCTAGCTATCTACTTCCACAAGATTAACCAAAAAAGTAAAGTCATTGCCATCAAGTCAATTCTGACCCATGACCATCTTATGTGCTCCAAAGGGACTTCACGGTGGTCAGGCCTTTCTTCCATAGCCCTTCCGGGTGGATTAGAACTGTCAACTGTTTAGTTATTTGTTGTTACTGTTGTTAAATGCTGTTGAGTTGATTCCCACTCATACTGACCTTGCACAGGGTTTCCAAATGGAAGCTGTTGGGTTTGAACTGCTGACCTTGTAGTTTATTGAATGCAAACCATTTGTACTACCAGGGGCCTTATGTAAGACTACAAGCCAGTGAGAAATCCAGAGAGCAGTTCTAGTCTTAAACATCTGGACTTCCAGGGATTGAAATTGCCTTGGTGCCAATGGATGTGATTTTTTGATTTTAGGAAGAGGGAAGAAAGTATATTGGGAAGGCAACTAACATTGTCTGCTCTTAGAGGCAAGCCTAGTAACGTTATTGGTGTTTACATATTTTTTTTGGTGTTTACATCTTGAATCCACATAAGATGGCCATGGGTAAGAATTGACTTTATTTTTCTTGGGAAGAATGAAAGGAGTAATGAATGTTGTAGTAAATATTTTGGGGTTCAAAATCCAACAGAACAAATTTTAGAGAGGTGGCCACTATGTACTTTCTATTTAATCTTCCACTCTGGAAATGAATATTAGTGCTAAAACTTAGAAATCATAGCATCTAGTCATGAAGAAAATTTTGGTGTAGTAATACCATAGCAATATGACTTAGCCTGTGATTACAGAATAATAGATTCTAACAGAGCGCTCTGGGAGCGCAGTGGTTACAAATCAGGCTGCGAACCTTAAGGTCAGCAGTTCAAAACTACCAGCTGTTCTGTGGGAGAAAGATGAGGCTTTCTGCTCCTGTAAAGATTTACAGCCTTGGAAACCCTGTATAGGGTTGCTATGAGTTGTAACTGACTCCTCGGCACATAACCATTACCACCAACAGAGACCCTTATGAAATTTCCTTGATTTCTCTGAAACAATGGATTATGTTCAGGGGTAAACACTGTAATCTGTTTGAGAGCCATCTGTAATTCATTGAAATCAGTTGCCCCAAAATTCACAATTTAATTTTATGTTGTTGTTTTTTTCTTAAATTCAAACTACATCAGGAGCTTTGTCAGCATGTAAATAGATCTTGTAGTCCTGAGGTGTGCAATATAAAATAGGCCATACCTCAGGAGTTTCTTATGAAGAAGCCTGCAACATGAACTTTTGGACCCTGATTCTGCAAAAATCATCCAGTCTCAGAAGTAGGTAAAATTGTGGAAGTTGGACAACTATCTGTTTTAGGTTTGTTTTTCCTCATTGGTATGGTATTTAACTACCTTTGTTAGAAATTACGATAGGAATGTCATTTCCTTTTATTTTTTTAAATACAGCTTAAGAAATTATTAGTTATAGGTTGTCATAGATAAAATGACTGTAACGTCTTGACTAGAAGCATGTATTTGCATTCCTTATATAATTCTCTCCTTGTATGATTTTCTACTCTGATACACTTACATCATTTAGCTTCATACTCTCCTTTCTAAAGATTAGTGATGTTTTTTCATTTTTATGATCTGCATGGAAAACCTGAAAACTGCAGAAAAGTCAAAGAAGCAAAGAAGAAAAAAAAAAAGTCTTGCTATTCAAGATGCATTTATATGGATTTGTTTGTTTCAAGCCTGACAACTGCTTGGTGCAGCATCCAAGGTGGATACAGGTGTAAAATTGTGGTAATGGTCCCCACCTGAAATGTACAAACACCTCCCTAAGTCTACGCAAAGAAAATCATGCTCCAACTTCAACTGATGTATTTAGTGAGAACAGTCAATTTACAGACCACTTTTAAAATGTGAATGATGTCAGAGAGGGCAGACAAGTAGAAAAAGAAAGAAGAGGCATTTTATCATTGGTCACACTATGAGTAAATCTGATACCTCATTAATTTGAAAACATATGTAAATACATATATCTAGAGACATTACATGGCATACTGAGGACACAGAGAATCCTAACTAGAACTTGGGCTTTCTTATCTTTACACTAATGTGTTCTCCTAATAAAAATGGATGCCTGGACTATGCAGGTCAACTGGAAACACAGCCAGTTAAAAACCCAATTTAAAATTCTTTCATTTTGTGTATATGTGCCTGACGTAGGTTGGGAAGAGGGAACTATTGTTCATCTACTTATGTTTAATATCTTACTTCTTGGTTTTCTTTTTTCCTCCCTCTATCTTTTGCTTTTTCATCCTTCCCTCCATGTTTCTTTCTCTTTCGTTTTTGGAGGATGGGAGCAAAAGTAGTAGAGAGGTTCAGCGTACAGGTTTTGGAATCAGACAGCCCTGGGTTTGAATACTAAATAGGACTCTGTATAGCTTGTTTAAACTTTCTATACTTTGGGTTCTTCATCTATGAAATGAAATACATATATCTCCCTCATTAGTATCACATGCAAGTAAAATTTTTATAAAGATAATTCAAAAATAGCTGCAACAGTACATTGACAGGTACATTGACCAGAGGTTCAAGATGGGTTCAGATGAGGACTTAGAATGAGGGATATAATTGCTGATGTCAGATGGATCAGGGCTGAAAGCAGAGAATACCAGAAGGATGTTTACCTGTGCTTTACTGACTATGCAAAGGCTTTCAACTGTGTGGATCATGACAAGCTATGGACAATATTGAGGATGTGAGAAAAGAAATACATGTATTTCTTAAAAAAGTTATATCATCATAAAAGTTATATGATGGGGCTAGAGCTAAAGTGGGATAAGTTTGTTTCTAACCTGTTTTGAGAAAACTCCCCTGTTCCTAGATTTCTGTTGTCACCCAGCCAAGACGGGCCAAAACCAGTTCTTGGCACTTTCCACTCCTAGAACAAAGACATTCCAAATCTCCCCAGCCCCAAACCCTCTTCCTGCAAAGACTGTTCAAATTAACCAATCAGATAGGGACAAGGCTGTGCAGTGGAAACCCTCACCAATAGGGTAAGCCACAGCCTAATCTTACAATTAGTCAATCGGTTAAAGACAAGATTTTGCGGTCAAACCCTAACCAACGGGGTAAGACACAGCCCATCACATCATGTCAGGGATAAAATCACAAATGGACTGCCTGCCCAGTGTGCTTGCTAGCCAGATTTTGTGCTGCTGTGTACCCTTCTGCAGAAGTAAATGTTGGCTTGCCAAGATTCTTTGTTATATTGTGTCTCTGTTACGGCATTGAGTCATGTTTCTAACATGGAGAATGAGTATTCTGGAACACTTAATTAAGCTGATGAAGAATCTGTGCATGGACCAAGAGGCAATGAAATGAACTGAACAAGGAGAAACTGAACAGTTTAAAATCACATAAGGTATTTGCCAGGGTTGTATTCTTTCACCACACTTACTCAGACTGTATGCTGAACAAATAATCTGAGAAGTTGGACTATATGAAGAAGAGTTTGGCATCAGGATGGGAGAAAGACTCATTAACAACCTGTGATATGCAGATAATACAACCTTACTTGTTGAAAGTGAAGAGGACTTAAAATGCTTACTGATGAAGATCAAAGTTTACAGTCTCCAGTATGGGTTGCACCTCAATGTAAAGAAAACAAAAATCCTCACCACTGCACCAACAAATAACTTCATGATAAAAGATTGAAATTGTCAAAGACTTAATTTTGCTTGGGTCCACTAGCAACACTTATGGAAGCAGAAGTTGAGAAATCAAATGATGTAATGCTTATATAAGGGAGAGCTGCTGCACAAGACTTAATATTGTTAAGATGTCAATACAGCCCAAAGCAATCTATAGATTCAACACACTAAAATCAAAATTCTAATATTCTTCTATTACAGAAATAGAAAAAAAAAAATCTTCAACTTAATATGGAATGACAAGAGGTCCCAAGTGGCTAAACTAATGCTAAAAGAGAAGAATAAAGTAGGAGGTTAAACATTTCTTGATTTTAAAACTTGCTATAGAAGCTCTGGTAGCGTAGTGGTTATGAATTGGGCTGCTATCCTCAGGGTCAGCAGTTCGAAACTACCAGCTGTTCCATGGGAGAAAGATGAGGCTTTCTGCTCCCATAAGGAGTTGTAGCCTCAGAAACCCTGTACAGGGTCGCTATGAGTCAGAACCGACTCCACAGCTCATAACAACAACATACAGCTACATTGCATTAGGTAAATCTACTGCACAAGAACTCCTTAAAGTGTTCAAGAGCAAATATATCAGTATGAGGATTACGATGCACTTGACACAAGCCATGGTATTTTCAATAGCCTTATACGCATGTGAAAGTTGAACAATGAATAAAGAAGACTGTAGAAGAATCAATGCATTAGAGTTATGGTGTTGGAGAAGACTATTGAAAGCATCACGGACCACCAGAAGAACAAACAAATAAATCTGTGTTGGAAAAAGTACAGCCAGAATCCTCGTTAGAAGCCAGGATGATGAGACTGTATCTCTCTTACTTGAACATATTATCATGAGGTAACAGTCCCTGGAAAAGTACATAATGCTTGGTAAAGTGGAAGGTCAGCAAAAAAAAAAAAGGAAGACCCCCAAAGAGATGGATTGGCCCAGTGGCAGCAACAATTGGCTCAAACTTGACAATATTTGTGAGATGGCTCAGGACCAGGCAGTATTTCATTCTATTGCGCATAAAGTCACTATGAGTCAGAACTGACTTGATGGTACTTAACAACAATCTTCAATTTAATATGAATGACAAGAGGCCCCAAGTCGCTAAACTAATGCTGAAAGAGAAGAATAAAGTAGGAGGACTAACACTTCTTGATTTTTAAAGCATACTATACAGCTACGTTGCATTAAGCAACTCTGTATTATTTAGTATGTAATTAGATTAAGGAGGCCGGGTGACATAGTGGGTTATGCATTGGGCTACTAACTGCATGGTCAGCAGTTCAAATCCAGCAGCTGGTCCATGGAAGAAAGATGAGGATTTGGAAACCTCATCTTGGAAACCCTATAAAGTGTCACTATGAGTCAGGACCAACATGACAGCACAAACCACCACCACCAATAGTCAGATTAGGCTTGGTTATAGCTCAGTTCTTGTTAAGTGCCATCGAGTCGATTCCGACCCATAGCGACTCTATATAGGGTATCCAAGGAGCAGCTGGTGAGCTTGAACCACTGATGTTGCAGTTCAAATGACTTTGCAGTCTGATGCATTAGCACATATTGCCACGGTAGCACCTCCTAATGTTCACTGGCCTAACATAACACAAATTTGTTTTCTAGTGCAAGAAGTCTGTTGTGGGCAACTCTCCAGTGTACAACATCATATGCTGCATCAATATTATGGCATCTGCATATCAACATTGTCTTTCATGATCACCATGGCAATTAAATTATTTTAGCCTGAAAGAGCTATGTATTTCTTTGCTCACATTTTTTTGACTATAACGAATAGTCTCATGGAAATGCCTAACTTTGAGTTAGGAAGATATAAATTCACAGTATGCACAGAATGAAAAAAGAACTGGAAATATTGGTTAGCAGCACCAATATCTACTCAATTTTCTCATCATCACATTTACTATTTGTTCTCATTCCTGCACACAAAAAAGCCACAACGATGGATTCAAACATACCAGAGACTATGAGATGGGGCAGAGCTAGGCAATGCTATGTTCTGTTGTATATACTTACCCACTGCCCTCAAGTCAGTTCTTACTATTAGCGAGCTTTTTGAACATAGTAGAACTGCTCTTTATGGGAGGAGACAACCTCACCTTTCTCCTGCTGAACTGCTGGTGAGTTTAACCACTGACCTTGTAGTTAGCAGCTATGCTTAACCCACTATGCCAGCAGGTCTCCTTTATATATATACATGTTATTGTTGTGTCCTCAGGTCAGTTCAGCCTCACAACAACCCTATATACGGTTTTTGAGGAGGGGCTTGTGGGTTTGAACCACTGACCCTGTAGTCCAGTGTTTGTTTCACAGTAACACACCAGGATTCCGTAAGTGCTCTAAAACTTTTCTGTCCATTCTTTTTCCCTCACCCTCAACAATTACGACATCTGTTAAAGAAATAAAAATGATGAAAGAAGAAATGAATGTGTGTGCTGGATTTAAAATGTGGTGACTTTGGACAGAGATATTATAAAACTGAGTAATAAACAAAAATACAATTGTTCAGACAAAAAAACGAAGCTGAAACCAATGCACAGAGTATTATTTCTAGAGAGACTATCTTGTTCTATCTACTTTTATTCATCTTGAAGACACGTACTTCATTTTTGGATCATTTCATCAAATGTAAAACAAAAACAAAAAACCTCGGTCTAAATCAATGTTTCCTTAATCATTTTGGAGAATTGAGGAGATTTCCACTTAGCATATTCTTTTGATTTAAGGACTCTACTGCCATGTTTTTCTGTCTTCTCTGAATTTTGTTTACTTTTTATTTCTTAGTCTGCTTTTCTGCGGTGGAGAAAACTATTTTATTTCCTAATAACCATATTCTGGTTGTTGTTGTTAAGTGCTGTTGAGTTGATTCTGATCCATAGCAACCCTGTACAGAGTTTCCGAGGCTGTAAATCTTTACGGGAGCAGAAAGTCTCATCTTTCTCCTGTGGAACAGCTGGAAGTTTTGAACTGCTAACCATAAGGTTCGCAGCCCGATTCGTAACCACTACGCTACCAGAGCTCCTTCTTACATGAGGTTTATTCTCAGTAGGCAGCTAGCAAACCTGTCCAGCATTTCTCTCGGTCATTGGTTTATTTATTCTGGATGATTTCATTGCTGTTATTTTTTAATTTCCTTGGAGTTTATCTTCCCTTTCTTCCCTCCCGCCCCCACAATATATGTTCTATAAAAGAGATTTTAAAAATACCTCTTATCAAGACATAGATTGAAGATTTATGTTTCCTGAAAACATCAATTCATTATGACATTCTGATAAAGCCATTCTGTTTGTTTTTACTTGTCTTGGTAAAGAATTAAAAACTAAAATAAGGCTTTGGTGGAAGCGGTCTAGTTTGGTCTATAGGATGGGAGTTAGGTGTTTTGTCAGGATCCCTGCTGGCACAGCGGGTTACGCATTAAGCTGCTACCTACAAGATCAGCACTTCAAATCCACCAGCCACTCCACAGAAGAAAGAGGAGGCTTTCTTTCTGCTCCTGTATAGATTTACAGCCTTGATGGTAGTGCTGGGTTTTGTTGGTTTGCATGTCTAGAGTGGGAAGGTGTAAAGCAGAACTGATATGTAGCCATGCATACTGGTATCCGTTTAAAGGTATTGAAGTATCTCCCTACTGGCTGATTAATCGGTGCTGTCCCAAGACGTCTAGAGTCCCACAATATCTGGCCCCTTGGTTCATCTGGACTTCCCTCAACTCAGCAATTAAAGAGTTAAGTCCAGCACATTTAGATTCCCTGCTTCATTGGTGGTGATTCTTGCAATGTTAAAGATCTCTGTTAAGAGGTTGAGTGACAATCCCTAGTAAAGTGCATCCGCTAGAACCCCATTCAAATGGATCTGAATATAAAACATTTTCTTCTGTATGGTTGTGGTGGTGGTTCTCTGCTGATGAGTGGATTTCACTTCACAATGACACTACATAGGGTTTCCCAGGCTGTAAATCTTCATAGGAACAGAAAGCTCATCTTTCTCCTGCAGAGCAGATGGTGGATTTGAACTGCTGATTTTGTGGTTAGTAGCTCAAAGTATAACCACTATATCACCAGAGCTCCTTTTTCCTTCTGGATAGTCTTTATAAAATACAGAATTTGAGAATGAGATGCAAGATGCTTGTTTTAATTATCTCATGCCATTTATGTAACATAAAATAGAGGACATTTAAGGTAAATATGATTGGATTCTATAACAAATTTTATCTGTTCATGGGATTTTATTAGAAGGCAATGTGCCCCCAAAGTAAATTCCATTTTATTTTAAATTCAGTTAAATTGTCATAAGAATACTTAACGTTAGAAAGGACATATATAAGAAGAGATTGCATGAAGCAGTCTTCAAATCCATAATTGAGCTATATGTTCTCTTTGTTATAAATTGAAGAGAAATTTTCATGACACTTGAGAAATAGAAACCAGGGAACCAGAACTAAAATAATTTGTTCTCATCCTTGAGATAAGAACTCACTATTCAGTTTCACTTCTTCCGCAGTTTGTTCCAACTGGCCGCCCCTGATATATATAGGAAACTTACATTTAGCTTTTTTTTTTTTTTTTTTACTATTATACTTTTTCAGGACAATTTATCTATATATTTTTAAGAAAATATGTAAATAAAATGATATTTTAAATAGAAGACTTGGCTGCAGAACATCAGATGGTTTGCATACATTTAACATCATTAGGAAGTAGGTCATCAATGGACTCTAGAGCCTGGCTTTAAATGGTAGATTCATCCCTACTACTAGAGTTAATTGGGAGTCCAGGTGTGGCACTGTAGGATAAGCACTGGATTGCTAACCTAAAGGTCTGTGGTTCAATCCCACCAGCCAGTCCTCAGAAACTCTATATAGGGTTTGAGATGGCACTTTAACAATAACAAAAGCAGTCAATCAGCCACTCTGTACCTCAGATTCTCTATGTGTCAAATTATGATAACAATAACCCACTGCCATTGAGCCAATTCCAACTCACACGGACCCCCACAGGCCAGAGTAGAACTGCTCTCTGGGATTTCAGAGGCTATAAACCTTTACAAGAGCAGATAGTCTCATCTTTCTCCAGGGAATGGCTGGTGGGATTGAACTGCCAACCTTGTTAGCAGTCCAATGTTTAACTCACTACACCATCAGGGCAAAGTGTCTACTTAATTAATTTATAGCTAGCACTTAAAATACATTGTGATACAATAAATTTTAGCAGCTCTCATTGTTCAAGGAATGTGTTATAAACAACCATTTTAAGTCCCTCCAAAAAAGATCTTGATGTATCTACTTCTTTGACATCATAAATTGCTTTTGCTTTTCAGAAAAATAATTTATTTAGGGATTTCACATTTTCACTTAAAATAGCTGGTTGAACTATGAGGGGCTAACTGTTTTATGCACTTGAAATTTATTTCTTTTTGGAATTTTGAAAATCAAAGGTAGTCATTTTATTTTATTATTCTTCAGGTGTAGCAAATTATAACATGGAACCAAGGAAACTCTTACTGTTATAACCAACAGATTGAATAGATCGCGATCATGCTTCATGGTGGTAATTAGGTTTCTTTTTCCTTACAGGGTACATTTTGGATGTGAAATACTTACTATGTCATTGTTTTCTTATCTACACTATGTCAGGTTCACCAGTAATAGCCTGATGAAGATTATGGATCCTATCCCCCAGAAAAATGTACATTTACATACTTAGTTTTGAATATATTTTTTATGGGATTCATGGACCTGATCAATCAGTCATTGAGTCAACTCCCTAATCCAGGTAGAGGTTCATGGATTCCAGGATGAGAACCCCCTTTAAGGCAGATCTTAGTGTTCCTCAATGGAACAGATGCTGCACTTTTCGCAAGGTTCTCTGGCCCAGCTAAAGCAAGTTGTAAAATTGTCTACATTCAATAGTCGTCTCCAAGTGAAAAAGTAGTTGAAATCTGCAGAAGAAACTTGAGCACAACTCAGATCTCCTGAGTACTTCCTTTTTCCAATCCCTCCACCCAATAATCAAACAGTTTTTTCTCTCACACATTAATTCTTTCAACTAATATATCTTCTTATTGTTGTCAAGTGCCTTCATGTCGATTCTGTCTCATAGTAACTCTGTATTGCAACTGGTAGGTTTGAACGTCCCACCTTGTGGTTAGCAGTCCAGTGATGCTCCTAAAGTCTACCAACTTTAAGTTCTGGGATACATCCAAGTATAAGACTGGCCCCCTACTCTCTACTGTGGACACTGATGGATACATAGATAAATTATAATATGATGTGAAAAATGCTATAATAAAGATGTAAACATTATGGGAATATGGAACTAGTAAGAACATAAAAATGTGGACAAGTCAAGAGCAGCAACATTTCAAATGTTTAATTTGTTAGATCTTTACTAGTGGACCACATTCTATTATTAAATTTTTAGGTAGGGATCAAATTATGGGTCATAGTCAATTTTCTGGATGGCAAATGAAAATGAGATGACTTTCATATGTAACAATATTAAAGAATGAGTGTTTGTAGATTAGTTCCTAACTACAAAATTAAAACAAATTATTAAAAATGTCCATCAGAGAGTCAGTCTCTTCCAAATCAGATATAATAATCCTCTTCAGGGTAGTTAATGTTAGATCAGTTAGTTCAAGTTCAGAACATGCTGAAAAGAGAAGGGGGACAAGTTTCTCTCAATCTATCACTTGTAAAGCAGTAGTTTTCCTGGATTGATTTATAATACAGCTTTCATCAAAGTTGTGGCAGTTCATATTTTACTCCTGAAAACATGAAAAATGAATAAAACCTAAGAAAATTTGGATGACAAGCTTATCTTTAAGAAATTTTACTGGTAACTTAACACAAATCCTGGACCTCATCTTTCAAACGTCACTTCCTTGGTGAAGTCATCTCTGAATCACTTATATCACAATTCTTTGTTCACCTGTGGCCCCTCAAGAATATGAGGTAGGCAGAGACTACCATTTGCTGCTACAGAGAAGCAGGGGAAAACTTAATCACCTCAGTATCTCCTGACAACACAAGGCCAGAGAGCACTGAAGGCTCCTAAAGACCCTGACAAGGAAGGACTGAGGTGTAGGAGCCTATACACACCCATCAACCCCTCAAAAAGAGGGATTCTCATTCCTAAATCTCTTGCAGGGGATAAATATCTCAAGGACCTGGAATGATATTATGTGGGCAGAAATTCAAGTGGCCTTTAAGAGATCAATTAGACAACGTTTTATAGTTCCGGGAGTCCTGGTATGGCACTGTAGAGTAAGTACTCAACCAAAAGGTTGGCAGTTCGAACTCACCAGCTGCTCTTTGGAAACTCTATATAGGATCGTTATGGGTTGGAATCTACTAATTGGCAGATAATAACAACAATAATTTGAAAGAGCAATTAAAGTGCAATTTGTAACTCATTATGATTGTTTGAGCTGAAAATGTGGAGATAAAGGGAAGAGAAAGAGCTGGACGTCAGAATACAGCTTGCAAATGGCATTGGATCCCAGTCCCAGGTAAGGGTGGGTGGAGAAGTTCCAGGTGCAAGCCCACAAGGACTGGCAGGGAAGGGGCACTTGAGGAGGAAGAGATTAATGAGAGCGCCTAGGCGGGGGTGCTGTGGAGCCCAAGGCAGTGAGACTGACTGCCCAGAGGGCTTGGGTGGTTTGGGGGAGGCAGGGCTGAAGCACAGCTCACCCCCACAGTCTGAAATCTAGTTTTCCAAGTTGTTCTAGACTCAGGGGGCCAAGCTGAACTTGTGGTCAGGTAGAGAAGGAGGCCAAAGGGACCCAGGGGAGAGGAAAGTGGGGCTTGCAAGGGGCAAATTCAAGGCAAGGAGCAGCATTTTAACAGATTGTTAGGGACTATTCTCATTGTTTGTATCACACATGACCCTTGCTACCATCCTGTAAGGTAGGGATAGTAACCATGTCCCAGACAGGATGCCCTGATTAAGGGTCACCCCCACTGATAGTGTGAATAACCAGAGTGAAGAAAATGCCAGATCCCTCTTTCTCACCATCCTAGACAGCTTTTAACCTTCCTCTCAGCCTCAATCCTGGGTGCCAGGAAATGTCTCTGCCTGGTGTTCAAATGGAAACCGTGTGGGCACAATCCTAGAGTCTTGACCACTGTCTGGCTTTATCACTTCGCTGGCCTTACACAGAGCTGAAAAGCACAGAGGGATCCTGCAGGCTGGCAGCTCCAAACGCTCTTTGGGCTAGACAGCAGGCTGAGGTGAGAGCTGGAAGTGGGGAAGCTTCCTGAAGCTACGCTGGGTTTTGTCAATGTGCGGCTGCCAGATTTCTCTGCCTTCTGTTCTTCCACTGGTGGCATCACCAGAGAGCTGGGGGGCTGGGGTGGGGGAAGAGTATGTGCTGTCAGAGCAGGTGACACCAAAATGACTGTGTATAGAGTTTTTGTGTCATTTCAGAAGAGATTTGTTATTTTTATTCAACTATCTCTGGTAGTGTAGTGGTTACAAATTGGGCTGCAAACCACAAGGACAGCAGTTCAAAACCACCAGCTGTTCCACAGGAGAAGATGAGGCTTTCTGTTCCCGTAAAGATTTACAGCCTTGGAAATACTGTACAGGGTCACTATGAGTCAGAACCAACTCCAAGGCACACAACAACAACAACAACAATCCCTGTAGTGGATATTTTTATGACAGCAAAAAACATTTTTCGTAAGCCCAGCTTGTATGTATCAATATTCCTAAAGGCTAAAACTTAACACTAATTTACTCATTCTAATGTTTCACCATACTTATTCAACCTGTATGCTGAGCAAATAATCAGAGAAGCTGGGTTATATGAAGAAAAGCATGGCATTAGGATTGGAGGAAGACTCATTAACAACCTGTGATATGCATATAATACTACCTTGCTTGCTAAAAGTGAAGAGGACTTAAAATACTTACCAATGAAGATCAAATAACATAGTCTTTGGTATGGATTGCATCTCAATGTAAAGAAAACAAAAATCCTCACTACTGGACCAGTAAACAACATTCTTATCAATGGAGAAAAGATTTAAGTTGTCAAAGACTTCATTCTTCTTGGATCAACTATCAACACTCACAGAAGCAGCAGTCAAGAAATCAAACAACGTATTGCATTAGGCAAATCTACTGCACAAGATCTTTTAAAATGTTGAAGAGCAAAGATGTCAGCTTGAGGATTAAGGTGCACCTGACCCAAGCCATGGTATTTTCAATAACCTCATATGCATGCGAAAGCTGGACAGTGAATAAAGAAGACCATAGAAGAATTGATGCTTTTGAGTTATGGTGTTGGAGGAGAATATTGAAAGTGCCATGGGCTGCCAAAAGAACCAACAGATCTATGTTGGAAGAAGTGCAGCCAGAGTGCTCCTTGGAGGCCAGGATGGCCAAACTTCATCTCTCATACTTTGGACACATTGACAGGAGGGACTAGTCACTGGAGAAGGATATCATGTTTGGTAAGATGGAGGGTCAGAGAAAAAGAGGAAGATCCCCAGTGAGATGGATTGGCAAAGTGGCAGCATCAATGGGCTCAAGCGTGGCAACCATAGTGAGGTTGGCCCAGGATCGGGCAGTGTTTCATTCTGTTGTGCATAGCGTCACTATGAATCAGTACTGATTCGATGGCACCTAACAACAACAACACTCTGCTCATGGAGTCCTGGTTTGGTGCTGTAGAATAAGCACCGGACTGCTAACCACAAGGTTGGTGGTTTGAAGCTGCTCCTCTATACAGGGTCCCTACGAGTCAGAAAGATATCATGTTTGGTAAGGTGGAGGGTCAGCGAAAAAGAGGAAGACCTCCAGTGAGATGGATTGGCCAAGTGGCAGCATCAATGGGCTCAAGCGTGGCAACAGTAGTGAGGTTGGCTCAGAATCGGGCAGTGTTTCGTTCTGCTGTGCATAAGGTCGCTATGAGTCAGTACCGACTCGATGGCACCTAACAACAACAACAACAACAACAATGAGTCAGAATCAACTTGATAGCATTTAACAATGTGTTCAGAACTTACAATGACAGAATCTTGTGGTTCCCTATGCACACACTGCAAGTACGTGTGGTTGTTTTCCTTGCAGCTAGTGTTTTTATAGTCACTGGTTTTATAAAATTTTCTGGCGTTTTAGCTATAATATTGTAGTAATTAGTATTTATGAATCTGTATCAATAACTGGGAGCTCTAGTACGGTGCTGTAGGGTCAGTACAGGACTGCAAGGTCAGTGGTTCAAACTCACCAGCTGCTCCTTGGAAACCCTATGCAGGGCTGCTGCAAGTCGGAATCAACTCGACGGCACTTAATAACAACAATGTCAATAACTTGGAGCCTAGTGGCTCTGCAGAGTTCTGGCGTGGTGCTGTGGGTTAATGCGCTGGATTGCAAAGTCAGTTTAAACCATAAGGTTGGTGATTCAAGCTCACCAGCATCTCCTCAGAAATCCTATGCAGAGTTACTATGGATCGGAACTGACTTGACAGCAATTAACAACAAAAGTGGCTCTGCAGGATAAATACTGGCTTGTGAACCACAAGGTTAGTTGTTCAAGCCCGTCAGTCACTCCACGGGAGACAGATGAGGCTTTTTGCTCCTGCAGAGATTTACAGGGTCAATATGAGTGAACTTGACAGACACTAACAACAACAGCAATATCAGTAACTATAGAGTCCTGGTGTGGCACTGGAGGATAAGCACTGTACTGCTAACTAAAAGACTGGTCGTTCAAACCCACCAGCCACTCCTTAGACGTTATACAGGGTCACTATGGGTCAGAAGTGACTAACAACATCAGTAATATATTGAGAATGAAGTAGTAATTAAAGGAAAATGAGAGGGGAAAAAAGGCCAGCTGAATAATAATGTAATTAATAATGTTGTAATTCAGTGTAGACAGGTTTGACAGCAGAATTCTGTTACACCATAGAACACAAGGAACCCTGGTAGCATAGTGGGTTTCTAGTTGGGTTGCTAACTGTAAGGTCAGCAGTTCAAATCTACCAGCAGCTCTGCTGGAGAAATATGAGATTTTCTGCTCCCGTAAAGATTTATAACTCAGAAACTCTATATCGGGTTGCTATGGGTTATCCACGGCACACAACCACCCACCACCACCATCGTATATCACTGTCCTGGAGTCTATCCTAACTCCAGTGATCCTAGCCTACAAAGTAGAGCTGCCTCATAGGGTTTCTAAGGCTGCAAATCTTTAGGGTAGTGGACTGCCTCATTTTTCTCCTACAGGGTGGCTGGTAGGTTTGAACCATCGACCTTTTGGTTAGTAGCCCATTTCATTGTTCAAAAAAAAAACCAGGGCTCCATTTTGTGTCGTTGAGTTGGTTCTGACCCATAGTAACTCTGTTGTATAGGGTTTCCAAGGAGCAGCTGGTGAGCTTGAACGGTGGACCTTGTGGTTCAAGCCACCTTTGCAGTCCAGCACATTAACCTGCAGTACTACACCAGGAGTCCACAATTCCAAATGCAATTAAAAAGCCTTTAATAGCCTCTCTTCTCTCTACATTCCTTGGAGGCTGGCATTTTTCAAGGCAGATGTTCCAGGTGACCATGACTAGGTTAGGAAGCCCCAGCGCACTCAAGGTATTACTCTCGGGAAGGCAAAGCCTCCGATTCCGAAATCAGGTGGCCTCTTCCTTGCTCATGGGTGCCACTGGCTTTGTGGGTCTCTCCTCACACTAGCCCCTCCCTCCATTCCCCAGCACTTTCCAACTAGTTCCAAATGGGGAACTCGCACTGTAAGGTAGGTGGGGAAATTGCGTGATTCTGGGACATGGAATTTGCCAGGGACTTACAGATGGAAGAGGACATTGGGTATAGTTTTTTAGGTGACAAACGGACGAATAAAAGTGACGGAAGCAGGCCTGAACATTTGGGGTCACAACAGGACTCAGGACTTAGCTTTCAATGACTTCATTAATAAATGTCCGTAGGGCAGGTTTCCACTCACCCAGGGAAACTGGGATTCGTGGTCAGACCCTCTCCCTACATCCCCAGGCGTGCTATCCAATGGAACTTCCCTGGGAAGGAGCTGATAGAAGACCAGGAGGTTGTGGTGCGCCGGGATCACCCAGACCCTACGTTAGCCACGTGACTCCTACCACCACCACCCCCAATCCAGGGAGGGCGTCCCTTGCTTGGTGTGGACACCCCATCGGTCATGCCTGACGTCGGTCAAGGGAGACCAACTCCACCAAACACTTCTGCCCAGCACCTCCCACCGCCTGCTTCACCCCCTCTGTCCCCAGGCAGTGCACTGCTGGCTGCAAGTTCAATCCCCGCAGGGACCCGGAGCACCGCGGCCAGTCTCCGCCCTCACTTTCCAGGCACCAGAAGCTGAGACCTAGCCGAAGGCACCTGCGCGCGCGCTCACACCTTTCTAGGCGACGGCTGCGGGCCAACTGGGCATGCTCAGGAGCAGGTCCGCCAGGCACCGCGGGAGCCGAACACTTGCATTCTGCTGGCGGGGCGGCGGCAGTCCAGGAACGCCGTACGCGGGCGGTAGCTCACGCCGACAGCTTGGCCAACCTGGGCAGGAAGCGGGCCAGGATGGCCTCCCTCACTGCCTACGGTAAGGACTGACCATCGTGGGCTGCTGAGCCCTGGGAGCGGTATGAGGACTCTAGAAAACTTGGGCTCCCCAATAGGGTCCCGGAGGGAGGGAGCTGGCCGAGGGCAGGTATTCCACGGAGTTGGGAGCTGCCTGTAGTTTGGAAAGAGATGTTTGCAGACAGAGCTGAAGGAGTGAAATAGCCTAAAATTTGGGAGGTGTCTGGAAGCCAAGCTTCTGGATTCTAGAAAAAATTCACTCGCTTTAGACTACTCAAGTAAGCGGTGGAGAGGGATGTTAAATCCTCTTCTAGGGGTTTGAGGTTTAGAGTTTGGAGATCTGAGTTCAGCCACCGCTGATATTGTCCCTGACTGACCTTGGGCAAGTTATTTTAACTTTTTGTTCTTGCATTTGTTTTCCTGTAAATTGGAGATGAGAACCTCCCTCTGACAGATGCTGTGGTGTCAAAATAATATGCCTCAAAAATTTGCTTTTAATGCAAAGAAAATTAACTTGGAAATAAAACTTTCATGGAAATAGAAGGCATTATTTCCCTTCCCCTTTTTATGTTTTATATCTATATCTATATGTTTATATATGTGTTTATACATACATGTTTATATATACATTATATATACTATACATATATATATAGTATAATGAAGATATTGTGCAATTCAAAAAGAAAATAAAATCGTAGCCTGAAGGTTTCAGACTTAGCTAGTGTGCTGGGAAGTCAGCAAGGCTGCCTGTCAACATTCCTGCATGTGTGCAAAAAGCAGTTTTCTTTAGTCCTTTATCAGAGAAACTGCTGAGATTTGGCAATTGTAGGCAGAAACTCTTGTAGACCTCCCTCCTTTCCCCTAGCTTGCAAATCAGTTACTATGATAACATCTAGATTTGGCATTTTAGAGGGGGAGGTTGTGACCAGTAGTTGGGCAATCTTCTGCTGGAACATCTCAAAGCCTTGGGCTGTGGGAGGGGAATTGCTGCTGTGTGGTGTTGAGACATGACCCCTGCTCACTTTTCAAGGTTAAAGGGGTGATTGGGCCTCTCTCTCCTGGAAATTAACTTTTTAAAATGGCCATTCAGGTAGCTCTGAGGACTCATGATTGATGTGCTTGTGGGCAGCTAACAAATTGTAAGAAGATAACAAATTGCATACTCGAGGCTCTTTTTTTTTTTTTTAATCTGGCATTTCTTACTGAGATGTGAGTTGTGAGTTGTTCTTGTCAGTATGCACATTTAATACTCAATACTGTCATTCTTGGGTAACTAACCATCTGGGGACAGTTCAGTGTTTTGTTGGTGTTTTAGGAATATTCATGGGCAGAAGTCTAAGTTTACATCTTTCCCTATCAGAGGGATCTAACTTTTTGGGTTTTACCTAATTTTAGACTTCACAAGCTGCCCCATGAATCTTGCCAGGAATTGTTAAGTGTCATTGAGTCAGTTCTGACCCATAGTTACCCTGTACAAGGCTTCCGAGGCACGACTGGTGGCTTTGAACCACCGACTTTATAGTTCAAACTGACCTTGCAGTAAGTCTTGTTGTTGTTATGTGACCTTGCAGTAATTGTTGTTGTTATGTGTGGTGGAGTTGGTTCTGGCTCATAGTGACCCTGTACAGGGTTTCCGAGGCTGTAAATCTTTACGGGAGCAGAAAACTTCATCTTTCTCCTGCGGAACAGCCGGTAGTTTCCAACTGCTGACCTTGCGGTTTGCAGCTCAATTTAGTTTGGGCCACTATGCTTCCAGAGCTTTATATAATATTCAGTTCTGTAAATTTCTAGATTTGAAAGCTTAATTGGGCACCCCACTGGGGAAAATGCAGTCAGACTAAGTTAGTAATTAAAGAGAAAAAGTGGCAGGTTACATACATACACTGGTGTGGTGCTATAGGATAAGCACTATACTTCTAACTGCAAGGTCGGTGGTTCACACCCACCAGTCACTCTTTGGAAAACCTATACAGGGTTATTATGAGTCAGAATTAACTGGACTGCACTTAGCAACACAACAGACACACACATATATATATATATATACATATATATATATAATACACACATATATTTGCAATTAAGAAATCCATAGATTTTCTCTTTAGATTCTTAAAAGTGAACTGATTATTTGTACTACTTTCCATGTATTCGTACCACAGCCTCCTACCCCTAAAATGATAAATATAGTTGACCACAAAGCCCATGTTAGTTCCAAGGCGGCAGTGGATTTGGAAAAGATGTGATCAAGACAATACAAGTTAAGTCCATCAGAGTTTTCAACCCAGTGAAAAAGTTAAGGGAAAACACATTCAAGCATATTCAGTATATTTCTCACTAGCTAGATGCTGTTGAAATTGTTATCTGATGTGAGCTTGGCTGGGCTCTGGAACTTTCCACAAGTCATCTCTCTGACATTTGAACTGTTCTAAAAACCATGTTCCCTTTAAATTCTGCTGGGTTTGGATTTAGATATCATAGTGGGGGGATGATCTTAGTTTCTTGCTTGGGATTTACAGGGTTCAAGTTTTTATATGCACTTGATTTAATAAATGCTTTATTGCTATCTTTAGCACAGAGACAGCCATGCAAATGTACAGTTATATTGTAGACTGTGTGCTTTTGGTTCTTAAAAAGAGAAAAATTTAGCTTATGTATGCATTTCATTAGCAGCAGCCTCAGGTAAACTTCATTAGCTTCCTTTCCAAATATTCATTCTTGATCCTTTACTGGAAGTTGTTCTGTCTGTATTCTAGCATGAATGTTTACTTTTAGGCAGCCATCTCGACTCAAATACCTTAGAAATGTGGAATGAGAAAAGGATGATCAATAGTGGTACTATCCTCTCATAACTATGCATTCAATGAATGATGTGATTGCAAAAATTCTGCATTTGTAACGCCTCCACCCTTTGTAAAGATCACTGCCATCTTTTTCCTTGTCCTTTAAATGGTTTTGATTCTGAACCGCTTTTAGCTTATTATATAACATGTGCATGAGACAAAGGATGGGTGACAAGTTTCTTTTAGGGAGAAATGACTGGGACTGACTTGTTCTTGACTGAGCAATGGAAGACACAGGGCCATGTTCCAGCCTGACCTGGGTAGGGCTTTGGGGTTTGACTTGCCTGATGTTGAACTGTTGTTGGCTTTGGGTCTAAGGAGGCTTAAAAGGAGACCTCAGGAACCTCTGTCTGTATGCTGAGCAGTTATTACTAGAATCAGATTTATATGAAGAAGAATGTAACATCAGGATTAAAAGAGGACTCATTAACAATATGAGATATGCAGTTGATACCATCTTGCTTATTGAAAGGGAAAAGGACTTAAAAATACTTACTGATGAAGATCAAAGACTACAGTCTTCCATATGGGTTACACCTCAATGTAAAGAAAGCAAAAAGCCTCACTACTGGACCAATAAATAACATCAAGATAAATGGAGGAAAGATTGAAGTTGTCAAAGACTTCATTTTGCTCCGATCAGCCATCAACATTCATGGAAATATCAGTCAAAAAATCAAATGATGCATTGCAGTAGGTGACTCTGCTGCACAAGATTTCTTTAAAGTGTTGAAGAGCAAAGATGCCAGTTTGAGGACTAAGGTGCGCCTGATCCAAGCCATTCTCAATATGCATGTGAAAGTTGGACAATGAATAAGGAAGACTATAGAGGAACTAAGGAGCTCTGGTAGCATAGTGGTTATGAGTTGGGCTGCTAACCTCAAGGTCAGCAGTTCGAAACTACCAGCTTCTCTGCAGGACAAAGATGAGGCTTTCTGCTCCTGTAAAGATTTACAGCCTCAGAAACCCTGTACAGGGTTTCTATGAGTCAGAACCAACACCATGGCACATAACCACCACCACCATAGACAAACTGATGCATTTGAGTTATTGGTGTTGGAGGTGAATATTAAAAGTACTGCTAGAAGAACAAACAAATCTGTATTGAAAGAAGTACAAACAAAATGCTCCTTAGAAGCCAGAATGGCCAGACTTCGTCACTCATACTTGAGACATATTATCAAGAGGGATCTGTCCCTGGAGAAGGACATCATGCTTGATAAAGTGAAGGGTCATCAAAAAAGAGGAGGACCCCCCAACCAGATGGATTGATACAGTGGCAGCAAAAATGGGCTCAAGTATAGGAATGATTGTGAGGTTGCCCGATTGTGAGGTTGCCCCAGGACTGGGCAGTGTTTCATTCTGTTGTGCATTGTCGCTATGAGTTGATACGACTGGACGGCACCTAACAACAACAACAACAACAGTAAAATCCAATTGTTGTGGAGTCTGGTCTAACTCCTGGTGATCTCATGTGTGTAAGAGTAGAACTCTGCCTCATAGCATTTTCAATGACTGATTTTTTGGAAATATATCTCTAGGCCTTTCTTTATTTTTGGAAATATATCTCTAGTTGAACCTCTAACTTTATGACTTAGCTTCTGAGGGCATTAACTATTTATACCACACAGGGACTCTGTATAGAACACAGTGGGGACTAGTTTAGTTAGGGAAGGCCTCTTTGAAGAGGTGATTTCTAAGCAGAGACTTAAGGGAAGGAAAGGAGGGAGCCAAGCCATTGTGTGAGGAGAAAACCCTCCTGGCAAAGGTAAATCAGCTTGCCTTGTTCCAGACTGGTCAGGAGGGTAGTGTGGCTGGAGCAGAGAGAGGAGAAAGCAGAGAGTAAATGTGACCAAAGCCAGTATTGTTAGAACTAGTCTCTCTTCATTTTCCTCCTGCCTCTCAAGCTGCTGCCTTGTGAACTCCTCATTCTAATTGGTGTTTTCCTGGATTCTGCCCTTGAGCCTTGGATGACCTCACTCTCAAACTTCTCTTGGGGTGAACTCAATTGTTCCTATGAATAACGTTGGTTTAGCACACAATGGGATGCTTGTAAACTGGGTGACCAAGTTTTCTGAGTTGTAAGTATAAATGTGGGGGGTGCACTGGGACACAGAGAGTAAGAATGACACTTGGGGTAAAAGAGCTCAGTCAGTCCTCACAAAAGTCTGTAAGAAATTGATTCAATGTTATAGCCTCATGTTCCCTGGAAATAACTGAGGCACACATAAGTTAGGGAATTTATTTACGCCCACAGGTGAGTTGCTATTGTGATGGATTCTGACACACAGGACCCCATGTGTTCAGAGTAGAAATGCTCCATAAGGTTTTTGAGACTGTGACCTTTCAGAAGATCAGGATGGATTTGAATTGCCAACCTTTTGTCTAGTAGTTGAGCGCTTAGCTGTTTGCGTCATCTAGGATCTCCTACAGAGTGAGTCCACACCATTGCTGTTAAGTCAAAGTCTGACTCATAGTGACCCTCTAGGAAGGAACTGTTCCATGGGGTCTCCAAGGATGTAGATCTTTATGGAAACAAACTGCCTCAACTTTCTCTTTCGGAGCTGCTGGTGGGTTTGAACCACTGACCTTTTGGTTAGCAGCCCAGAGTTTAGCCCACTGTGCCACCATGGTACCTTTATATAGTGAGATAGTGAGTGGGGAGGCCAGATGTAGATCTCCACTCACTATATGAAGAGGAAGAAAGATGAATGAACTTGTCATTATTGTTTAAGTGCTGTTGAGTCAGTTGTGACCCATAGCGACCCTGAATAGGGTTTCCGAGGGGCAGCTGGTGAGCTTGAACCACCGATTTTGCGGTTTAAACCCACCTTGCAGTCCAGTGCATTGATCCGCAACACCAAACCAGGGCTCATTAGGTGTGTGGCTAATTGTAGAAAGAAAGTGTGGCTGGGGCAAAGCCTGGAAAGCAATGGTAGGTGATCAGAAGTTCAGTACATCTGATGAGAAGGGGCTGAGGAGAGGACTGCATGAGACGGAAGACTATCCATTCTTCTGAATTCAGGAATTGAATGAGGTAGACCGAGAGAAGAGATGAGAACCCCAGGCCATGATTTCCCTGCCTGTGCAATGTACCCAGATGTCTGCTGGATTTCTCTACTTGTGTGTTTCCCTGGTGTCTCAAACTCAACCTGTTCACAAAAGAATTCCCACCTTTCGTTCCCATGTCTGTTCTCTATAGCCTGAACCCCCAGAGCATTCTTCCAATGAGAATGAATGAGGTTGCACTGTTTCCCACAAAGATGTTCAGCGTTTCCTAGTGGAGTAATTATATACTGGCACACAGCGCTCTGGTAGCGTAGTGGTTATGAGTCGGGTTGCAAACCTCAAGGTCAGCAGTTTGAAACTACTAGCTGTTCCATGGAAGAAAGATGGGGCTTTCTGCTCTTGTAAAGATTTGTACCCTTGGAAACCCTATACAGGAGGGTCATTGTGAGTTGGGACCTACTCCATGGCACATAACCACCACCACACAGAGAATTCAGTGTTGCCAGGAAGGGGTGGGGAAGGAGAAGGAATAAAGCCAGGAACGGTTCTTCAGATGAGTGTTAAATGTTTAGCCTATGGAGAGACGAAGGGCATTCCAGGGAGGGTCAACAGTATGAGCAGAGAAGAAGGGAAAGATGTCAGGAATGTGAGAGCAGCTGCTGACAGCAAGGCTTGGTGGAACATGACATCCAAGGCAGGGAATGGCTAGAGAGGTTGGCAGGGGCCACATTTTAGTAAACCAACTACCAGGCTGAGTCTTTTTGAGTCTTCCATTACCAGCATGTAGTAACCTTGGACAAATTCATTTATCTTCTTGTGCCACAGTTTTCTTATCTGAAAAATGGGGTTGCTATGGGGTTTAAATGCAATAATAGCATTTGTAAGTCTATGAGTGGTACATGTGATGGGGCTTCACAGAGTTTGTGAAAAAAGTCCTTTATCTTTCCATTCATTTCTTTCCCATGAACTTTGTGGAACCCCCTCCTGGTGAGTATGCAGTAAGCCTTCAAGTAGTAGCCCTGTGTTGTTGTTGTTGTTAGGTGCTATCAAGTCAGTACCAGCTAAGCACAATAGAATGAAAACACTACCTGGTCCTGGGCCAACCTCACAATCTTTTGTCTGCTTGAGTCCATTGCTGCCGCCACTGTGCCAATCCACCTCACTGGGGGTCTTCCTCTTTTTCTCTGACCCTCCACTTTACCAAACATGATATCCTTCTCCAGCGACTGGTCCTGCCTGACAACATGTCTGAAGTATGAGAGATGATGTCTCGCCATCCTGGTCTCCAAGGAGCACTCGGGCTGTATTTCCTCCAACACAGATCTGTTTGTTCTTTTGGCAGTTCATGGTACTTTCAATATTCTCCCACACCATAACTCAAAAGCATCAATTCTTCTACAGTCTTCTTTATTCACTGTAGCCCAATAAGATAGAGTAAGACTGTCCCAGAGGGTTTCCAAGGCTCTAATCTTTTTTTTTTTTAAGTTTTTATTGTGAGGTTTACATGGGAGAACATCAGCTTTACACTCATCCTATTGTATTTCATTTCATTGTAATGAATACAGTCCCCCCCATGTATCATCAAATAACCAAAGGGTACACCACACAGGCCTGCCCCTGGCCACCAGCACACAACCCCTCTCCCTCCCTGAGTCCAGTGTCCCCAGCCGCTCCATCTGTCCACGTTATCATCTCTGTCTCCATCCCTAGTGTCTCTGCCTCTCTGGGTAGGGTCCTGCTCTCTGCTTTTCTCACTTGATGGTCCCAGGGACCTCCGCTCCTGTGCTGCAAAATCAACCACTCTCCTCCTTTTGTCAAAAAACATCTTCTACCTCTGTATTTCCTTCCCTCACAGTCAGTCCTGATGGCAATTATTCACGGTTGTACCACAAGAGTCTTATCCCCATTTCCTTTCATCAGCCCAGTCCCAACAAATTGGAAATCATTCAGTGGTGATTCTACCTTCCCCCGCCCCGTCTGGAACTAGGCTCCCTCTTGAAAGCTTGTAAGCCAGTCACTTCTTGCCTTTATGTTGTTGTTGTTGTTGTTAAGTACCATCTAGTCGGTTCCAACACATAGCGATCCTATACAGGGTTTCCGAGGAGCAGCTGGTGAGCTTGAACCGCTGACCTTGTAGTTCAAACGGCTTTGCAGTCTGTCACATTAACCCACAATGCCAGGCCCCCCCATTTTGGGTAGCCAATGTCTAAGTTGCCCATCCCTGTCAACCTTGTGTACCGAGGGGGTGGGAGTGATCCTCGCTGTAAAGATTTTTTCCCTTTTTTGAGCTACTACATCCATAAGTATAAGTAAAGTTCATCAAATTGTAGCAGGTTACTCTTTTTTTTTTTTCCCCCTCTTCTTTCTTTTTCTAGTCGAGTTTGATCATCCACCCATCGAAGTCAGGTCAACTGGGTCCTATCTGCAGCTCCCCTCACTTCATATCAGCTGGATGCTTCATTCTCTGCTCTAGTCCTCTGGGGCCACGTCACCACAGCTGTAATCTTTATGGAAACAGATGGCCACATCTTTCTCCTGCAGAGTGGCTGGTGGGTTCAAACTGTTGCCCTTTTGGTTAGTAGTCAAGCACTTAACCAGTGTGCCACCAGGGCTTCTTCAGTAGGCACTGTGTTGTTGGCAGCTAACAACAACAAAGGTTCATGAACATAGCCATTTTTTCCCCTTCCAGAACCTACAACGATGCATGTTAACTGTTATTATTAATACCCTCTCCTAGCCAGTGCAAGGAGCCCTGGTAGCATAGTGGGTTATGAGTTGGTCTGCTAACCACAAGGTCAGCAGTTCAAATCTACCAGCCACTCCACATGAGAAAGAAGAGACTTTCTGCACCTGTGAAGATTTGCAGCCTTGGAAACCCTATACAGGTTGTTGTGATTTGGAACTAGGTCAAAAGAGCCTTGGGGGCACCATGGTTAGATGCTTGGCTGCTTGTTGAAAGATCTACAGTTTGATCCACCAACTGCTCTTCCAAAAGAAAGATTTGGCAGTTTGCTTCCATTAAGATGTATTTGTTGTTTTGTTGTTGATAGGTGTTTTCAAGTCGCTTCTGACTCTTAGCGACCTTATACACAGCAGAACGAAACACTGCTCAGTTCAGCACCATCCTCACTATCGTTGTTAATCTTGACCCCTTGCTGCTACCACTGTGCCAATCCATCTCTTTCTGTTTTTTGAATGAGCCTCCACTTTACCTAACATGATGTTCTTCTCCAGGGACTGGTTCATCCTGATAACATGTCCAAAGTATTAGAGATGAAGTCTCTTTGTCCTGGCTTCTAAGGAGCATTCTGGCTGTACTTCTTCCAACAAAGATTTGTTGGTTTCTTGCAGCAGTCCTTGGTACTGTTAATATTCTTCTCCAATACTATAACTCAAATGCGTTAATGCTTCTACAGTCGTCCTTATTCACCGTCCAACTTTCACAAGCATATGAAGCTATTAAAACTACTGTGGCTTGGGTAAGGCGCACCTTAGTTCTCAAACTGACATCTTTGCTCTTGAATACTGTAAAGAGGTCTTGTGCAGCAGACTTGACTACTGTAATACATTGTTTAATTTCTTGACTGCTACTGTGAATGTTGATAGTGGATCCAAGCAAAGTGAAGTCTTTAAAAACTTCAATCTCTTTTCCATTTATCATGATGTTATTTACTGGTCCAGTGGTGAAGATTTTTATTTTCCTTACATTGAGGTGCAACCCATACCAAAGGCTGTGGTCTTTGATCTTCATCAGTCAGTATGTTAACTCTTTACTTTCAGCAAGCATATAGCATGCATGTAGCCAGTTGTTTTTGAGTCTTCCTCCAATCCTGATATCACATGCTTCTTCATATAATCCAGCTCAGATTGTTTGCTCAAAATACAGATACAATAAGTATAGTTAAAGAATAAAACCTTGGAGTGCACATTTTCTAATTTTAAACCATTCAGTATCCTCTTGTTCTGTTTGAATACCTGCCTGTTGGTCCCTCAAGAGCACAGTAAGAGTTTTGGAATACTCATTCTCTGCATTGTTGTGCATAGCTTGTCATGATCTATGCAGCCCAAAGCTTTTGTGTATTCAATAAAGCACAGGTGAACAGATTTCTGGTACTCTCCTCTTTTAGCCAAGATTCATCTGATGTCAGCAATGATGTCCCTCATTTCACATCCTTGTCTGAATCAGGCTTGAACCTCTGGCAGATCCCTACTAATTGTATAGGCATTTTTGAATTATCTTTAGCAAAATTTTACTGGCATATGATATTAATGACATTGTCCAATGATTTCCACATTCCGTTGGGTTACTTCTGTTTGGAGTGGGCATCATTTGGCCAGGTAGCTGTCTTCCAGATTTCTTGGCATGGATGAGTGAGTGTCTCCAGTACTGCATCAGTTTGTTGAAAGATTTCAATTTGTATTCCATCAGTTCCTAGAGCCTTGTTTTTAGCCAATGCCGTCAGTGCACCTTGGTTCTTGTTCATATGCTATCTTATGCTTTAACTACTCTATTCTGGAGAGCAAGTTTCAGAGTTTCTTCTGACATCCATTTTGGTCTTTTCTTTCTTTCCTGTCTTTTTAATGACCTTTAACTTTCTTCCTATATGTTCTTGATGTCATTCCATAACTCTTCAGGTTCAGTTTTTAGTGTCTAATGTATCAAACCTATTCTTGAGATGGTTTCCAAGTAACCAGAAATAAATTTGGGTCTCTATATATTTGCCCTTTCTTGTTTTGTTTTTATTGTTGTTGTTGTCGTCGTATAAATGAGGTTATATGATATTTTTCCAATTGTGATTAGCTCATTTCTCTTATCAGAATGTCTTTAAGCTCTGTTTATAATGTAGTATGTATTAAGACTTCATTTCTCCTATTGACTGAATAATAGTCCATTGTTATATAACAAAATATTCAATTTTATTTATTGATTCATTTGTTGATGGGGATTTGGGTTGTTTCCACCTATTGTTGCATGGGTTTGAACTGCTGACTTTGTGAATAACAGTCCAGTTTCTATATTAGGAACTGTGTCACACTAGGGTTCTTCCACATTTTAACAATTATAAATAGTTCTACAATTAGCATTGCTATTCAAAGTTTGTTTTTGAGTTTCTGCTTTTAAGTCTTTGGGTATATACCTAGGAGTAGAATTCCTAGACTATATGACAGTTGTTTAAACGTTTTCTGAGGAACCACCACTACTTTGCACAATGGCTATATCAATGGCATTCCAACCAGCAATGGACAAGGGTTTAAATTTCCCCATATCTTCACCAAAATTTATTTTATTTTGTTTTTTTCATAATAAGTATCCTAGTGGATGTATGGCATTGGTAATAGAAATGGTGGTGGACATCTTATGATGGATTTTTGCAAGATCAATGA
>NW_006408678.1:6953150-6956572 GCF_000296735.1 Chrysochloris asiatica | reverse complement strand
ACTCATCTATGCCCAGAAATTTGGAAGACAGCTATCTGGCCAACAACTGCTTTTTATATTCTACACTTTTTATACAGATCCATATTTTATACTTTTCTTATCTGGATATCTTTTATTTCTTTTTCTTGACTTATTATTACTCAGGCTAGCAATAGTCAGACACAATATTGAACAGAAGTGGGTCAAGTGTCTAATTCCTGATTTCAAGGAGAACGTTCTTTCTCCTTTATGTATAATGTTGGTTGTTGACTTTTCAGTTATGCCCTGACTCATATTAAGGGATTCCCTTCTATTCCAGTCTTATCTAGTGTTTTCATTAAGAAAGGGTGTTAGATTTTATAAAATGATTTTTCTGCATAGAGATGATAATATGGCTGTTATCTATTATTCTATTGATATTATTTTATATACTGCAATGATTAATTTTCTAATATTGAACCATACCTTTCTTCTGGGATAAATCCTACTTGATCATGGTGTATGACTCAATATACTATCAGATTCCGTTTGCTAGCATTTTTAAAAGGACTTTTACAACTATATTCATAAGAAATATTAGCCTGCTCTTTTCCTGTGGTGTCTTTGTCTAGTTTTGGTATCAGAGTTATGTTTATTTCATAGAATAAATTAGGGACTATTCCTTTCCTTCTCTTTCTTTAGTAAAGAGTTTAGACAGTATTGGTCTCAGTTCTTTTCTAAATGTTGGTCAGATTCCCAGTGGAGTGATTTGTTCTGCTAATTTTTTGTTGTTTTGGGGAGGTTTTGTATTATTGATTCTATCTCTTTACTTGTTATGCGTCTGCTGAGACTTTCTATTTCCTCCTGAGTCAGTTTGTGTAGGCTGTGTGCTTCTAAGAATTTGTCCGTTGCATCGAAGCAATCCAGTTTGCTGCTGTACTGTTGCTCATGATATTCTGTCAAAATTATTTTTATTTCTATCAAGACAATTGTAATAGTCTCTATCATTAAAAAATTTTTTATTTGTATCTTCTTAGTCAGTCTAGGTAAAAGTTGATCAATTTTATTGATTTTTTCAAAGAACCTACTTCTGGTTATATTGATTCTTACACTGTTGTCTTTCTGTTTTTCATTTTACTTATTTCTGCCCTGATCTTGGTTATTTCATCTAGGAGGCTTAGGGCTCATTTTCTGTTATCTTAGTATTTCTGAAGTTGTTGTATTAAGCCATTAATTCTACATCTTTCTTCTTTTTTAATGTAGATATTTATTGCTATAATTTTCAGAAAAAATACTTAGTATAATTTCAGTATTTTCAAATGAATCAAGACTTGCTTTGTCATTCAGCTGATATGAAGTGAGGGGAGATGTAAAAAAATTCCCAAACTTGCAGATTGTAACCATTTGACCTAGCTTCAATGGCTTGATAATCAGAACTTGAAGAGAGGAAGATAAAAAAAAATTTTTTTGATAAAGGAAATGAGTGTATATTGCTACAATTTGATGAACTTGACCTATATTTATGGATGTAGTAGCTCAAAATACCAACTGAGAAGGAAGGAGTCTTCACATCAATTATCAATCCTATCTCCTCTGTATACAGAGTAGATAGGGACAGGCAACTTAGTCATTGGCTACCTAAAAAGAGGGGCAGTAAAGGCATGAAGTGACTGGCTTACAAGCTTTCAAGAGGGAGTTTAGTTTAATAGTGTGTGGGGGAAGTAGAGTCCCCACTGAATAGTTTTCATCTTGTCTAGATGGGTCTGGTGAAAAGAGATGGGGATAAGATTCTTATGATTCAATAGTGAGAAATTGTTATCATGACCAATTGCAACTGTCACAATTGTAAAGGTAAAAGTTTTGTAACAAAAAGGAGGAGGAGTTAATCTTATAGTACAGAAACAGAGGCCCCTAGAACCATCAAGAGAGAAGAGCAAAACAAAGGCAAGAAGTGACTGGCTTACAAGCTTTCACCAGGGAACCTAGATCCAGAGGTCGTTGAGGAAGGCAGAATCTCCAAAGAGTAGTATCCAACCTCCTGGGTGGGGCTGATGAAAGGAAATGGGGATTGCTTTCATGTGGCACAATAGCGAGTAATTGCTATCAGGACTGACTGTGAGGGTTGGAAATGTAAAGGTGGACATTTTGTAGCAAAACAAGGAGAATGGTTGACTTTGCAGTCCAGGAGTGGAGGTCTCTGGGACCATCAAGGGAGAAGAGCAGAATGTGGGACCCTATCCCAGAGAAGCAATGACACCAAAGATGGAGGCAGAGATGATGACATGGAGAGAGGGAATGGCTGGGGACTCTAGACCCAGAGAGGGAGAGGGGCTGTGTGCTGATGACCAGGGGGCAGGTTTGCAGGGTATACCCTTTGGTTGATTGATGATGCATGGAGGGTATTGTAACCATGGCAATTAAATGATATATGATAGGATGAACAGCTCCCAAAGAAAGAATAGGAAGCAGAGGCCTACAGACAGAAATTAGAAGCAATGACGCGTCTTCAGACTAATAAAGAAGCTGTTTAATTGAAATGAACATGTAGTTTGATTTTCCTTTTGGTCAAGAAAGAATGCAATTTTGAACTGTACACAATATGGGTACAGTCATGAGAATACAGGATAATAAAGAGACTACAGATTGATAATTGGACTTAAGCCATGAGCTCTGCATTCTTGTATTATAAAACTTTAGAAGTTGTGAAACGTATTTAAAACTGAATTCTGTAAATAGTTTTGTTTTTTTACAGTTCCAAGTGAGTTGGTAAAAGATTAAGAGATCCAAAAACACAACAGGCCACTGTTTTGGTGAATTCTTTATGATTTTAGTACGAAACTTAATTTCTCAGAAACAGAACTGTTTTAAGGGTGATCGTTGTTGATTAGACCAAATGTTGTGTATAATTATGTGGTGGACTGATGCTGGAATTATTCTGTAGGTATAAACTTCTATATGAAGAGAAGATTTCTCCCAGGAAATCTTTGTACAGCTTTGCATTGTCTCAGACTCTGAAAACATTTTTTAGAAAAAGCGAAACTTTTATATTTGTTCAATTTCAGCTATTACCCAAGTAGATTTACTTGTATACGAAGCAAATATTTTAAAATTTCTTCTGTTTGTACATATTTTGTATGTTTTCTAATTTCGCATCACTTGCATAGGTATTTTTCCCAAGAAGATGATGAAAGTTACTAGAGGAAAAAAGCCTTTTATTCTACAGGCCATTGAAATGAAGTAAGCTAGCAGCTTTTTATTGGAATGACAATGTCCTTGGAAGAAGCAGCTTACAAGAGAGCTTGAATTTGCAAAATCTATGCTTTTTTGAAAATTTCATAGTGGGGACGTGAACCTGTCTTCTGTGCCTTCTATCATGGTTTCCACATGAAAGCACTTTAAGGCACTGGATTTTAAGATAATGTTTCTGGAAAACTCAATGCATATGGGCTTCTGAAATGCTTCAT
>NW_006408678.1:6948235-6949680 GCF_000296735.1 Chrysochloris asiatica | reverse complement strand
TTATCTTTAGCAAAATTTTGCTTGCATGTGAGAGATTAATGATACTGTCCAATGATTTCTGCATCTGCTGGGTCACCTCTCTTTGGAATGGGCACAAATATGGATCTTTTCCAATCAAATAGCCAGGCAGTTATCTTTCCAATGTTTTGGCAGAGATGAATGAGTGCCTGCAGTACTACATCGGTTTGTTGGCACATTTCAGTTCTTCTCCCATCAGCTCTCGTACCTTAGTTCTTTGTGAATGCCTTCAGTGCGCCCTGGACTTCTTTCAGTAGCATTAGCTCTTGATCATGTGCTCTCTCTTGAACTTGTTGCACATTATGCATTTCTTTCTGATACAGTGACTTTGAGTGTTCTTCCCATCTTCATTTGTTGCTGACTGCATCGTTCAGTATTTGGCCCATGTTGTTGTTGTTAAGTGCCATCAAGTTGATTCTGAGTCATAGTAACCCAGTAATGGGTTTCTAAGGAGTGGCTTGTGAATTTGAACTACTGATCTTGTGGTTCAAACCGACCTTGTGGTCCAGTGCTTATCTTACAGTGCCGCACCAGGACCACATATTTTTGTTGCTCATAGAATCCTTCAATATTTCAAGTGAGGTTTGAATTTTTTCTTCAGTGAATTCAGCTTGAGAAATAATGAGTGTGTTCTTCCCTTCTGGTTTTCTAACTCCATGTCTTTGCACATATTGTTATAATCCTTAACTTTTTCTTCTTTAGATACGCTTTGAAATTTGTAATGCTGTGGTGGCTTGTGTGTTGCTGTGATGCTAGATGCTATCCCACTGGTATTTTAAATATCAGCAGAGTACATTCATGGTGGGCAGGTGTTAGCTGAGCTTCCAGACTAAGACAGACCCGGAAGAAGGTAAGGCGGACTGTTTCTGAAGGCTTAGCCACTGAAAACCTTGTGACAAGCAGTGGAACATTGTCAGATAGCACCAGGTTACTGAAATTTGCAACACAATGAGAATCGTCAGAGTATTATCAGATATAGTATCTTCATATTAGGTGCAAGTTAATTACATTTTTGACCAAATAGAGCAAGCTAATTCTTAAGTTGATAATTTTGTATGCCCCTTGAATGATGATATAAATATCAAAATGGCCCCTGGCAGAAAAAAAGGTTCCATACCCTTGAACTAAAACAAGGTCAGGGGTAGACTGTGGAACAGACTATCAATTGCTCATATGCAAATGAGGCTAAAGAAAATTAAAACAAGTCCACGAGACCCAAAATTTCACCTTGAACATAGACCACATGAATTTACAAACCATCTCTAGAACAGATTTGGCGCATTAGACACTAATGACCAAGACCAGAAGAGTTGTGTGTTAACATCAAGAACATCATACAGGAAGAAAGCAACAGATCATTAAGAAAACAAAAATAAAACAAGAGACCAAAATGGATGTCCGAAGAGACTCTGAAACTTGCTCTCCAG
>NW_006408678.1:6945509-6946925 GCF_000296735.1 Chrysochloris asiatica | reverse complement strand
AAGCTCACCAGCTGCTCCTTGGAAAACCCTATACAGGATCACTATGTGTCAGAATCAGAATCTACTCAATGCCACTTAACAACAATCATTATCGGAGCAGGTCACCATGGCTTTGTCCCCTGGAGGGCTTGGGGGGGTGGGTTTCCAAATGCCAATCTTTCAGTTAACAGCCAAGCACTTAATTGTTGCAGTACCAGGGCTTATAGTTTAAATTTTGTCTATTAATGAGCTGACTGGAATTGGTCCCTAAAGAATTAAATGGATATTCAGACCTTCTATACAATCTTACATTTTTGTTTTAATTCCTAAAGGTGAAATCACCTTTGTACAAACACAATTGCCTTATGCTGTAATGGCAGAACCCTTTGTACTTTTCCTCTTTGAGATTTTTCAAATGTTTTCACCAAAACTATTGCCCTAGTTTCACCATTCAGATTTGAATTCAAATTTAAACAATTTTACCATTCAAATGTATTCTCAGCCTCTTAGAGGCATTCATTCCTAATTCAAGCATTCTGCTTCTCTGTTGACTGAATCTCTCAGCAAGCTTTTCACCTGCTGCTCTTCCAAGAAATGCTTTCTCTTGTCCCCATTCACTGTAATTTCTATACTTAAGATCTCTTGCCTTGTGTTTATAGTTTTGATGCTGTTGAGCTTCTCCCTTGAACTTCTCCTCCCTTCCAAAATCTATTAAGGACAACTAATTGGTGAAAAATGTAAAAAGAATTAGAAATGACAACGTTAGCATATTTAGTTTGATATGTTTGGGTCTAGATTTTGTTGATTCAGCTGATTCCACAAATACATACTGAATTATTTGCTCACTGTGCATTTTCTATAGGTGATTTATTTTTTCTTAACTTTTCCTCATCTTTTTCCTTTTCTCCTCCCAGCCTCCCTTCAAAACGAAGTGTTGTTGTTAAGTGCCATCAAATCAGTTCTGAATCATAGTGACCCTGTATAGGGTTTCCGAGGAGTAACTGGTGAGTTCGAACTGCCAATCTTGTGGTTCAAACCTACCTGGCAATCTAGTGCTTTCTCCACAGTGCTTTATAGCCACTACTTTCATGAGGGGAAACCAGTGCTAAAGGAAGTTAAAGAAGGTGACCAGTTCAAATAGCTTTATGGAGCTAAATGGGATTTCAAACTCAGGTTTCTGATGGCCAACTCAGTACTCTTTCTTTTTGTTCACAGCAACATCCATGGAAAAAATAACGAATAAGAAAGGAACATGTCTTTCATTTCATTCATTCTTAATTATTTCTTTCAACCACTGAACATTTATTAAGCATTTACCTCATTCCAGACACTGTGCTAAGCTCCCAGGAAATCACAAGTGAATAGCATGTGGGTCTGCTCTTGACCAGCTTATGGTTTAGGAGATGCATAGTCATGATACTGCTTCCTGCTGTTGGA
>NW_006408678.1:6941325-6943374 GCF_000296735.1 Chrysochloris asiatica | reverse complement strand
TTATGGAAAATACCATGGTTTGGGTCAGGTGCACGTTAGTCCTCAAGCTGACATCTCTGCTCTTCAACACTTTAAAAAGTTCCTGTGCAGCATGTGTCTATATTCCCTTGCTTAGTGTCTAATAACATATAAACCATTTGCCATTGAGTTGACCCTTTGTTGTGGCCTCCCCCCGGTGTCAGAGTAAATTGTGCTCCATAGGATTTTTGTTGTTAGTGGTGGGTGTGTGTCAGTGAGTTGATTCTGACTTATAGTGACCCTGTTTAGGGTTTCCGAGGCTGTAAATTTTTATGGGAACAGAAAGCCTCATCTTCTTCCCATGGAGCAATTGATAGATTCAAATGACTGAATTTTCAGTTCACAGCCCAGGTCATGATCCGCTACACTACCAGGGGTGCTTATAGGGTTGTTAATGGTTGATATTTCAAAATTAGATCTCTTTGGAGGCACCTTTTGGTGTCCTCAAGCTTCTGACTTTTCAGTTAACAGCTGAATGCATTAACCATTTGCACCACCCAGGGACTCCTTTATAATATATGATATTCAAATATTTCATTTAGGGCAGTTTTTGCAACCATTTTAATAACAGCTCTGTGTCTCCAACTTGTAGTGTTCTGTATGAGACAATATGTATTTGTTTTAATAATCATTTTGTTAAGTTCATTGAATTTTCATAAATGATTTGAAGTAGTTCTAAACTAGACTGGAGTTCTAGTCTGCCATCTGCTATCAACGTGACCTTGGACAAAACACTTCACTGTCTGGAGTCTCAGTCTTTCCATCAGTGACACTGTGTGTTGCATACATGTGATCATGTGTGTGACTGTTAAATGCTATGTAAGTATAATGTTTTGATTTCTTTTGCTTCCTCTGTAGAGAGTGCTTTCTCTTCACAATTGTAAGGAATGCAATGCATTGTGCTGTACTTTTCATCTTGAGGAGGATTGAGCCTGCTGCTCTGTTTCCATGGCAATTCCCATGGTTTGGCCACCATTACCTCCCACCAAGATGACCACAGAGGCCTCATAGACCAGCCTTTTCTGCCTCTCATCTTGCCCCCCCCCCCCCCCAGTCTGTTCTCCATGCTGCCACAAAGCTCCCTTTGTGAGCCTTCTTTAGAGACAAAAGCCCAACATGCTAACATGGTTTGTAAGACCCCTTGTGATCTGTCTACCCGCTACTTGCCTCTCATTCTCTTGTTCAGCTGCTAATATACAAGGCTGTCTTTGGCCTCTGTCCTTTAAGACAAGATAGCTCCTCTCCCCGAGACTCTTCCCCATTTTACCTTCCTTTAGCCTTGTTGGATAGCACACACCTTTAGGTTTTAGTTCAGGAATCACTTCTTTCAATTTGATACACTCTAGTCCTGGTGTGGTGCTATGGAATAAAGCAATGGACCACAAGGTCAGTTTGAACCGCAAGGTCGGTGGTTCAAACTCAACCAGCTGCTCCTCGGAAACCCTATACAAGTTTGCGGTGAATCAGAACCACTCGACGACATTCAACAACAGCAACAATGGTCTTTAAAGTAGACCCTGATGTGGTACTGTAGGACAAGCATTGGACTGCAAGGTGGTTTGAACTACAAGGTCGGTTGTTCAAACTCACCAGCTGCTTTTTGGAAACTTTATACAGGGTTGCTATGACTTAGAACCAACTCAGTGGCATGGCACTTAACAACATCCAGAGTCTTTAAAGTGCCTTGATGGACACTTTAACATAAGCACTGGACTGCAAGATCAGTTTTAACTGCAAGGTTGGTAGTTCAAACCCACTCTTTGGAAACCCTATACTTGAGAGCTGTAAGTCAAGACCAACTTGATGGCACTTAATAACAACAGTCTTTAAAGTTAGGAGCTCTGGTAGTGTAGTGGGTTATGAGTTGGGCTGCTAACTATAAATTCAGCAGTTCAAATCTACTAGATGCTCTCTGGGAGAAAGATGAAACTTTCTGTTCTTGTAAATATTTACAGCCTGAGAAACCCTATATAGGGTCACTATGAGTCAGAACCCATAACCATCGCCTCCACCACCACTCATCTTTATAAA
>NW_006408678.1:6936583-6940795 GCF_000296735.1 Chrysochloris asiatica | reverse complement strand
CCTGCCCTGCCCTGCCACCCCAAGTAATCTATGTTGTTGTTAAGTGCCATCAAGTGTGTTCCAACTCATAGCGACCCTGTATAGGATTTCCAAGGAGCAGCTGGTGAGTTTGAACCACTGACCTTGTGGTTCAAACTGGCCTTCTGGCCCAGTACTTTATCCCACAGCGCCACCACACTAGACCTCCCAGCAACCTATGTTATGTTATGTGCCGTGGAGTCGGTTCTGACTCATAGTGACCCTGTACAGGGTTTCCAAGGCTATGAATCTTTACGGGAGCAGAGAGCCTCATTTTTCTCCCATGGAACAGCTGGTAGTTTCGAACTGCTGACCTTGTGGTTTGCAGCCCGATTCGTAACCACTATGCAATCTATAGTCCCCCATTATAATAATGGTGACACTAAACTGAAATGACCTGTGTAGGACTCTCTGGATGTTTATTGAAAAGTCCCAGTGCCTTGTCAGTGTCTGGTACCTAGCACTCCCTCAATGAAGCACCCACAAATAATCCTGTGAATTGAGCATGCAGGTGCCTGTGTCCCTGACACAGGGGGAACATCAAACCCATTGCTGTGTTTGTATCAGAGTAGAACGACCCTTTGGGTTTTCCTGACTATTAGAAGCGTGTTGTTAGGCCTATTTTTAGGGCACTACTGGGTTTGGGTGTGAACTTCTGGTCTTTTAATGAGTGTTGTTGTTGATGAGTGCTGTCTAGTCAGTTCTGACTTATATTGACCCAAATGCCTAGTCCTATGCCATCCTTAAGAAGCTCTGGTAGCGTAGTGGTTACGAATTGGGCTGCAAACCTTAAGGTCAGCAGTTCAAAACTACCAGCGATTCCGTGGGAGAAAGATGAGGCTTTCTGCTCTTGTAAAGATTTATGGCCTCGGAAACCCTGTACAGGGTCGCTATGGGTCGGAACCGACTCCATCCTCACAATCATTCCTATTTGAACCCATTGTTGCAGACACAGTGCCATCTATCTCACTGAGGGGCTAATATAAACCATTGGCAATGCCCAGGGACTTCCCAGACACAGAGAGCTGGTTTCTTGTCAGTCATGTATTTACAATGTGGTTCATGGTGTTTTTCAGGCTCTATATGACTTTTTCCTTTTGTTTTCTCAACAGACAAAGATTTGAGCAGTGGGAGTTATAACCTGTCTTCTGCAACTGGAAGCTACTACAGTTGTGTCAGCCAGATAACCATCGGTAAGAAATTATGTTATTTGATAAATTTTATTATGATTTCCTGGAAAGGGAGGTGGGTAAGGGAGGGTAGAAAATTGAAGTCCTTATGCATTTGTTTCCAACTTCAGTTCCAGTGGTTGTAGGCACACCTTCCTGAGGGCGCCCTCTTGTGGATCCTTAATGCTTCTGCTTAAAATTGGATGGAGGAAATGTGGTCCTGAGAAAAGTTACTTCTTAGTTCAGTATTTTTGGTACTGAACCTTTGGTTCAGTAATTTTGGCCAACTTTTTGTCATTTGCTTTACCCTTTTCATTCACATATCACTAGTAGTGTTATTTCTTAATATTAAAACTTACAGTTTGAAGGTTTATATTAACCAATTCAACATTTTTAAAGTCACAACTGCAAATTGAAAATGTATATTATGTGCTATAAGTATGAAAGTGACATAGATATATATGCCATAAAAGCAAGTCAGTGTTCCTAAAATATCACTAGAACCTGTTTCCCACAAGCACTCTGGATAAAGAAGTCTACTTGTATTAGTTTAAAAGCATGCTCAGCAAGTGTTGTTATGTGCTGAGTTGGTTCCTACTCGTAGCAACCTTGTGTAGGGTTTTCAAGGAGCAGCTGGTGAACTTGAACCACCGACCTTGCGGTTCAAACCGACTTTGCAGTCTAGCACATTAACCCACAGCGCTACACTATGGTGTTAAAAACCAAAGCAAGTGTTTCTCCTGTTGTGATCAGATGATTGAAATAAATTAGGTGGGAATTTTACATTAAGGAACTTTTCATGTTATTTAGCGCACAGCTTTACCTCTTGAATTCAACATTGGTGTTATTATTAACAGGCATTCCACACTTTGAGAACCTCTGTGTATGCCAGATGCCTACCTAGGCTTCTGCCCTCTTAAGAAATAAAATTTCCATGTCATGGCAAGTAGCCTCCTTAGAATTTTTGGGCATGTCATCCTCTGTCCATCCCCTCCTCACTGACTCCATACAGGAAGCCTTAGCACATTGGCAAAACTTAAAGGGAGCCCTCTCCTTGCTCCTTTCCAGCTCAACCTTAAACATTTTCTATTTTGGTTCATGAGGAACCCTGGTGGTGCAATGCTTAAGTACTTACTTGTAATCAAAAGTCTGGTGGCTCAAACCCACCAGCCGCTCTGCAGAAGAAAGATATGGTGGTCTGTGTCCATGAACATTTCCGTGTTGGAAACTACATGGAGCAGCTCTGTGCTCTTCTTTGGGGTCACTATGAATCCAAATCGACTCGATGGCATTGGGTTTGATTGTTTGGGTTGATTTTTTTGGGTTGAAGACTCCCCCCTCCCCCCTTACTTGCTATTTGTTGGACCCTTACTTTCCCTTCCCTTCCCTTCCTTTCAACATTTGTTTGATTCCAGTTTCCTATGTACTGACTTGGAAAGAAGGGAACAGAAATCATAATTACAGCTAACATTTATTTTGCATTTACTTATTTTGCATACATTGTTTTATTTAACCTGAATCCTGTGACAAAGGTACTGTTGTATTCCTATTTTTCAGATGAAGAAACATAACCTTCCTGCCATTTAGCCAGAAATTGATTAATGTAGGGTTTCCATCCAAGCCTGTGCCCTATGTCAGAGTTTCTCAAACTTCAATAATGTGGAACCCTTTAAAAATAACTCAGAATTTGAAACCCTAAAGTTAAATGATTTTCTATTACAAGGTTATATAAAAGTTGTTCAGTACCATACAATGCACTGATTCATGGTGACCTTCTGTATCACAGAACAAAACATTGCCCAGCGCTGGGTCAGCGTCACGGTTGGTGGGGTTTTTGAGTCTACTGTTGAGACTGTTAGTCCATTTCATTGAGGGTTTCTTTCTTTTTTTTTTTTTTCAGTTTTTATTGTGAATTGAGTGAAAGTTTACAGACAAGAGCATCAGTTTTATATTCAACAAATTATGCACTTTGTTTCATCTCAATGATTACAATCCCCTCCATGGAACAACAGTTTCTCCACTGCCTTCCTGTGATTCTTATTTCCATTCCGCCCTCCTTCCAGACCATTCTGAACTTTGTCCTTTGGTAAATTCTGCTCTTTAGACCTTGAATGTCTCACTAAGCCCATACCTTACTAGTGTTATTGTCCCCCGTGATTTACCTATCTAAGGCTTGGCTAAAAATTGAGCCACGAGGTGAGTTCACTTGCAGATCTGAAGGAGTTTCTCTCTTTTTTGCTAACCTTCTACTGTACTAAACATGACTTGTGCAAAATTTGATACAATCCTTCCGCGGCACTTTCTACTCAGCTGGGTTAGATCATTCATTACGGTGGCTACACAGAACTCAGACACCAGACTCACAGTTAGGGAAGTTCAGGGTCAGAAAGGCTCAGGGCACAGTTCTTCCTGGATCAGGACAGCTCCTCCTCCTCAGTGCCCACAGGTAGGCCTTTCTCTGGTCCTTAGCCCCTTGGTCTGGCCTCTGTCCAGTTTGAGCAGTGTTACAGAGCTTTTTTAGTGCTGCTGATAAATACTCAAAAGACACTCCACTCTGCTACGAGTCTCAGCCCCAAGACTCTCAGTTCTTGCTCCTTGTGTCAGCAAACCTAGCTCCACAACTACGTGCCTGGAGGCACCCATTCTGCACAGGAGCCTCCTACCCCATAGTTTTACGTGCTCGTGGGTCAGGAAGTCCACTGCTTTGGCTCTTGGTTCTGTTAATGTCACTGCTGTGGTACTCTTCAGCTGTCACAGCTTTCTGTCCCTGGGTCAAATAGCTTCGATAAACAGGAATCTCAGGGTCTGAAGGATGTGTACCACTTCCAGCTCCTCTTTCCTTGATGCTAGTGAGATCCCCCTCCTGTTTCTGAGGTGACTCATTTTATGCCCACATTCATTTGTTCCAGGTTTCTTTAAAATCACAATTAGCCCTTTTAACAATCACTCATAACTGAAGCATATATAATCAATCCATCAGCATCTTCCCCCATGTTTTCTTGTTGTTGTTAAGTGCCGTCGAGTC
>NW_006408678.1:6921276-6936480 GCF_000296735.1 Chrysochloris asiatica | reverse complement strand
GGAGCGGCTGGTAGTTTCGAACCGCTGACCTTAAGGTTCGCAGCCCAATTCGTGACCACTACGCTATTAGGAAACAGTCATTTGGTGGGAATTTGCAAACACTATTGTTGTTGTTAAGTGCTGTCAAGTTGGTTCTGACCCATAGTGACCATGTATAGGGTTACCGAGGAGTGGTTGGTGGGTTTCAGCCACCAACCTTGCAGTTCAAACTGAGTTTGTGGTCCAGCGCATTATCCTGCAGCACCATACCCTATGTGTATGAGGTGAATGATAAGACCATGACTGGGGGCAGGCTTGACATCTTTGCTTTTTAAATCTTTCCAGAAAGGTCTTTAGCAGCAGATTTGCCCAATGTAATACGGACTCTGATATCTTGACTACTGCTTCCGTGAGCACTGATTGCTGACCCAAGTAGAATGAAATCATTGATAACTTTCATTTGTTTGCTACTTATCATGATGCTTTTTATTGCTTCAGTTATATTTATTTTCTTCATGCTCAGGTCTACTACATACTGAAGTTCGTTGCTTTTCATCTGTAATTGATTCAAGGAATTGATTAACATCTTCATTTTGTCAAGCCAAGTTGTACCATCTGCATATCATAAGTTGCTAATGACTCTTTCTTCAGCCCTAATGCTGCATTCTTCTTATCTAGTCCAGTTTCTTGAATTATTTGTTCACAATGCAGACTAAATATCTAAAGCCAAAGGATACAGCCCTGCTTCAGACCCTTTCCATTTTAAACCATGCAGTATCACCCTTGTTGAACTATTTGAACTACTGCCTCTTGATCCATGTATAGGGTCCACATGAACACACTTAAGAGCTCTTGGAATTCCTATTCTTTGCAGTGTTTATCCATAATTTAGTATGATCCACACAGTCAAATGGTAAAACGCAGGTAAGCATCTTTCTGATGATTTTGGCCATCTGCAATGATATCCCTTGTTCCTTGTCCTCTTCCAAATTCAGCTTGAACTTCTGGCAGTACTTTGTACAGCTGCAATGGTTTTAAAATTATATTCAGCAAAATTTAGCCAGCATGTGATATAAATGATATTATTTGATAGTTTCTGCATTCTGATTGTCTTTCTTTGGGGTAGTTATGAATATAGAGCTCTTCCAGTTGATAGGCCAAATAACTGTATTCCAAGTTTCTTCACTCTAGGTGTACATGAGTAAGCACTTCTAGCATTATATCCATTTGTGAGGCACCTAATCACTTTTGCTTGAATCTCTTATCAAAATTCATGGGAACAGCAGTCAAAAAATCATATGATGTATTGCATTAGGCAAATTTGCTGCACACAACCTCTTTAAAGTGTTTAAGAAAAAGATGTCAGTTTGAGGACTAAGGTGTGCATGACCCAAGCCATGATATTTTCAATAGCTTCATATACATGTGAAAGTTGTACAGTGAATAAGGAAAGACCATAGAAAAATTGATGCATTTGAGTTATGGTGTTGAAGAAGAATATTAAAGTTACCACGCTCTGATAGAAGAACAAACAAATTTGGAAAAAGTACAGCCAGAATACTACTTAGAAGCCAGGGTAAAGAGACTTCATCTCTTATAATCCGGACATGTTATCAGGAGGGACCAATCCCTGGAGAAGGACATCATGCTAGGCAAAATGGAGGGTCAACTAAAAAGAGGAAGACCCCAATGAGTTGGATTGGCACAGTGGCAGCAGCAATGGGTCAAGCTTAACAATGATTGTGAGGATGGCATAGGACTGGGCAGTGTTTCATATTGTTGTGCCTAAATAAGGTCTCTATAAGTTGGTACCTACTCTATGGCATCTAACAACAAAAATTTGAGGAGTATTCCATCAATTCCTGGAGCCTCGATTTTCACCAATGCCTTCAGTGTAGCTTAGACTTCTTCATTCAGTATCATTGGTTCTTGATCTTATGCTAGCTCCTGAAATATGTGAATGCCATTCAGTTCTCTTTGGTGCAGTGACTGTGTGTTCCTTCCATTTTCTTTTGGTACTTCCTTCATAATTCCATATTTTTGTTCATAAAATCCTTCAATATTATAACAATATTTTATTATAACTCCATTATAGTATCTTCATTGTAATACTTGATTGTATCTTCTTGTACCACTGTTTGAATTCTCAGCGCTTTTACTTTGTGACAGTAAAAGTAAAGCCTCCATTTGCTACTCTGAGCTTAGGAGCAAGTTTCAGAGTCTCTTCAGATGCCATTTGTTTTTTCTTTCTTTCTTTCCTAGATTTTGAGTCATCTTTTACTTTCTTCCTATATGATATCTTGAGGTCTTCCCACAGTCTTTCTGGTTTTGGTCATTAGTGTTCAGTGCCTCCCGTTTACTCTGAGACGGTTTCTAAATTCAGTCAAAGACTCCTTATACTCTTAGCAGACATAGCAATCAAATAAAATTTAAACACCATAAAACATAAAAGAAAAAAAGCACATTCACCACATTAACTTAATTTGATGGATGATGTTATTTTGTTGAAATGCAATTGCTGCTTGTAAGGCAGTGCGGTTCTGGTAGCAGGGTGGGGGGCAGGTGTTTTTTAGTTCAGTACAGCTTTACTATCACCTATTTTCTGAACATTCTTTGACCTTTCTCTGTTCAACTCACTGTGAAATGTCTGTGATTACTCACTGATGCATTTGGTATGCTTGCATCTTAGACATGTCCATTTTTGTCTCCTTTTCATTAAATTTACCTATTGATACCAGTTTAGTGGAAACCATAAAAATAAACCCAGGCACAAAAATTGGGTGGTAGAACCTGCTCTGAAATATGCATATATTAATGTTAAATGACTAAATTGACTTTTTAATAAATTCTCTGGAGAGCTCATAGACCCTGGACTGAAAACACTGCATAACCTAAAATTCCATTCCTAGAGAATTTAAGTAGTGGGAGGTCGTTTAGGATTTGGAGTGGGAAGGTGACAAAATGAACATATGGATGAAAGATGATGCTGAACAGGATGGATTCATGTCGGGGAATCTGGATTCATAGCAGAGCAGTGACTATGACTATTCTTCATCTGAACAGAACCAACTAGGGAGGGTGGAGTGAAGAGATAGAGAAGGGGAGACCTGGAAGAACTTTCAGGACTGGGCCATTGATTGAATATGAGAATAGAAAAATGTGACCTGAAATTTTGAGTCAGGTGGACAAGGAGTCTGAACCATTCCTAGAAGTATGTTGTTGTTGTTAAATGCTGTCAAGTTGGTTTCAACTCATAATCTCCCTGTATAGGGTTTCCAAGGAGCAGCTGGTGAGTTTGAACTGCCGACATTGCAGTTCAAACCAACTTTGCAGTCTAGTCCATTAACCCACACAGCACCACACCAGTACTCCTCCTAGAAGTATTTTGTTGTTAAGTGCTGTTGCGTCAATTCCAACCCATAGTGACCCTGTATAGGATTTCCGAGGAGTAGCTGGTGAGCTCGAACAGCCACTTTGCAGTTCAAATGGCTTTGCAGTCTGGTGCATGAACTCACAGTGCCACACCAGGACTCCTCCTAGAAGTACAGAGGTTGGGAAAAGGAGGTCATGGTTGTAGGTTGGATATGTTGGCTTTGAGATCCTGGAGTCGCTGGGTAACACAAACAGTTAAATGTTGGGCTACTGACTGAAGGTTGATGGGTCAAATCTACCCCGAGGCATCTTGGAAGAAAGGACTAGTGACCTACTTCTGAAAATGTTGCCAATGTAAACCCTATGGAGCACAGTTTACTCTGACATCCATGGAGTCACCAAGAGTTGGACTCACTGAGCGGCACCTGGTGCTGGTTATGAGACCCTCACCTTGGAATACCAGCAAGGAACTGGAAATGTGAAGAGATTGGGGAGGAGATGAAGATCTTAGTGTTCTCTGAACAGAGAAGACAGTTGACTCTTTGGAAGAGGACAAAATGCTAAGAATGAGAGTCGGTACATTGAGAGTGTAGTTGGAGGAAGCAAAACTAAAAGAGAAATAATGACAAGTAGGAGAACCAAGAGAACAGATTTCTTGGAAAGCCCAGAGAGTTTCTTGAAAGGGAGACTGAGCAGGATGAAAAGTAAAGGTTCGTGTGCTATCATCACCGTGAGCCATGTTGATACATGATGGGATGGAAGTCAGGTATAAGGAATGACAGACTGTGAGTAGAGTCTGTTTTTGAAGAGCCCTGTCTATTGAAGTGGAGTGATAGATAGTAAGAATAATATAGTACCCAATGTGTTAAGGAGCTCTGGTAGCGTAGTGGTTATGAATCGGGCTGTGAACCTTAAGGTCAGCGGTTCGAAACTACCAGATGCTCCATGGGAGAAAGATCAGGCTTTCTACTCCCGTAAAGATTTACACCCTCGGAAACCCTGTACAGGGTCGCTATGGGTCGAAACCGACTTGACGGCACTTAACAACAACAACAACAACAATGTGTTTGGGAGCTTTCTCTTTGCCTAGTTTTGGTCTAAGTACTTTTTGTATTTAATCATATGATATAACAATCCTGTGAGCTTGGTACTGTTTTTTCACTCCATTTTACAGATGAGGCAATTGTTTTCCTGAGAGGCTAAAAAAGTTGACTAAGGATATCTGGGAGTCCTGGCATGGCACTGCAGGATAATGGGCTGGACTGCAAGGTTAGTTTGAACCACAAGGCTGGAGGTTCAAATCCACCAACTGCTCCTTGGAAACGCTATACAGGGTTGCTATGGGTTGGAACCGACTTGACGACTCTTAACAATAACAACAAGGATATATAGAGTTGTTAGAGCTGTGATTCGAACCTGGGTAATCTGGTTTAATCTTAAGGAGCTCTGGTAGCATAGTGGTTACAAGTTGGGCTGCTCATCTCATGGTCAGCAGTTGGAAACTACCAGTGGTTCCATGGGAGAAGATGAGGATTTCTGCTCCCATAAAGATTTACAGCCTCGGAAACCCTATACAGGGCCACTATGAGTCAGAACCAACTCCGCGGCACATACCCACCACCAATCTGGCTTTTATTGGACGAACTTTTGTATCAAGCCATCTTGCAGACTACTGTCCATGGGCCATGGGCCCTTTTCTCTGTCCCAATCAACTGAGGCCACTGTGTCAGAGTTGTACTGACTTAAGCAGTTCGCCTCTGAGGGACTTGTGCATATGACAGTGTCTTAGTCAAGATATATGACTGTATAGCTATATATGTTGTTGTTGTTGTGAAGCCCGTCGAGTCAGTTCCTACCCATAGTGACCCTTATAGGTTTTCCGAGGAGCAGCTGGTGAGCTTGAACTTCCGACCTTGCAGTTCAAATGGCTTTGCAGTCTGGTGCATTAACCCACAGCACCACACCAGGACTACTAGCTATATATAGTATGCTGTTAAATGCCACTGAGTTGATTATGACCCATAGCAACCCTGTGTAGGGTTTCCAAGGAGCAGCTGGTGAGATTGAACCACTTGAATGACTTTGCAGTCCAGCGCATTAACCCACAGCACCACACCAGGAATCTCAGGGTCCAAAGCTCCTGGCTCTGCTTCCTTGATGCTGGCATGATCCCCCTCCTGCTTCTGATGTGGCTCATTTTACACCCACATTAATTTGTTCCAAGTTTAAAAAAATCACAATTAGCCTTGTTAACAATCACTCACAACTGAATCGTATAATCCATCAGCATTTTCCCTCAAGGTTTCTTAGCCAGGCACATTAGGAAAAGGTCATTTGGTGGGAACTTGCAAACACTATTACTGTTGTTAAACGCTGTTCATTCTGTTCCAACCTATATAGGGTTTCTGAGGAGCAGCTGGTGAGCTTGAACCGCTGACCTTGGGTTCAAACTACTTTGCAGTCCAGAGCATTAGCTCACAGTGCCACATCAGGACTCCATATATATAGTATGGTGGTGGTGGTGGTGTGTCGTGGAGTTGGTTCTGACTCATAGCGACCCTGTATAGGTTTTCCAAGGCTGTAAATCTTTATGAGAGCAGAAAGCCTCATCTTTCTTCTGAGGACTCGCTGGTAGTTTCAAACTGCTGACCTGGAGGTTAGCAGCCCAACACGTAACCACTATGCTACCAGAGCGCCTTATATATATAGTATGTTGTTGTTCTTAAGTGCTGTGGAGTCAGTTCCAACCCATAGCAACCCAGTGTAGGGTTTCTGAGGAGCATCTGGTGAGCTTGAACTGCTGACTTTGCAGTTTAAATGGCTTTGCAGTCTGGTGCATTAACCCACAGCGCCACACCAGGACTCCATATATAGTGTATATAGTATGTTGTTGTTGTTAAGTACCGTGGAGTTGGTTCCGACTTATAGTGACCCTACAAAGGGTTTCCAAGTCTGTAAATCTTTACAGGAGCAGACCACCTCATCTTTCTGCCGCAGAACTGCCGACCTTGAGGTTAGAAGCCCAATTCATAACCACTACTCTCGACGGCACTTAACAACAACAACTCCACCAGAGCTCCTTATATATAGCATAGATATACAATATTAACCTGCCACAATAGAGACAATTCTGACACATAGCAATGCTATAGAGCAGAGAAGAACTGTCCCAAGACTGTAAATCTGTTTGTTTGTTTTTTAACTTGTGAATTGAGTGAAGGTTTACAGACAAGATCATCAGTGTTCATTAAAAAAAAATCATACATTTTGTTTCATTTAGATGATTGTAATTCCCTCCCTGCAACAATAGTTTCCCAGTGTCCTCCCTGAGGCACCTATGTCCATTCCACCCTCCTTCCCATCTCTTCTCATCTTTGTCCTTAGGGAAATATTGCCCCTTTGATCTTGAATGTTTGACAGTTCCATCATGAGCACGTCGTACTGGTGTTGTCCCCTCTATATACTTACGTAATGCTGGACTAAAAATTGGACCATGAGTGTGAGTTCCTTTCCAGACCTGATGGGTGGTTAACCTCATAGTCTTGAGGTTCCTCTATTCTGTTTCTGACCAATAAGCCATATATTTTTTTATAATTTTGAGTTTTGTTCCACATTTTGCCCACTCTCTTGTTGTTAGGTCCCATTGAGTTGGTACCAACTCATAGCGACCCTGTGCACAACAGAATGAAGCACTGCGGAGTACTGGGCCAACCTCACAATTGTTGCCATGCTTGAGCCACTTTGCCAATCCATCTCTCTGGGAGTCTTCCTCTTTCTCTCTGACCCTCCACCTTACCAAACATGATATCCTTCTCCAGTGACTGGTCCCTCCTGACAACATGTCCAAAGTATGAGAGATAAAGTTTGGCTATCCAGGCCTCCAAGGAGCACTCTGGCTACACTTCTTCCAACTCAGATCTGTTGGTCTTTTGGCAGCCCATGGCACTTTCAATATTCTCCTTCAACACCATAACTCAAAAGCATTATTCTTCTACAGTCTTCCTTATTCATTGTCCAGTTTCCACATGCATATAAGGTTACTGAAAATACCGTGGTCAGGCATACCTTAGTCCTCAAGCTGACATCATCTTTGCTCTTCAACACTTTAAAAAGGTCTTATGCAGTAGATTTGCCTAATGCAATATATCATTTGATTTCTTGACTGCTGCTTCCATGAGTGTTGATGGTTCATCTGAGCAAATGAAGTCTTTGAACACTTCAACCTTTTCTCCATTTATCTTGATGTTGTTTATTGTTCCAATGGTAAGGATTTTTGTGTTCTTTACATTAAGATGCAGTCTACAGAGAAGGCTTTGATCTTTGATCTTCACCAGTAAATATTTTAAGTTCTCTTCACTTTCAGCAAGCAAAGTTGTATCATCTGCATATCGCAGGTTGTTAATGAGTCTTTCTTCAATCCTGATGTCATGTTTTTCTTCATAGAACCCAACTTCTCGGATTATTTGCTCAGCATACAGGTTGAATAAGCATGGGGAAAGAATAAAACCCTGTTGCACACCTTTCTTAATTTTAAAACATTCAGTGTTCCCATGTTCTATTCGAACAACTGCCTCTTGGTCCATGTATAGAGTCCTCATAAGAACAATTAATTTAGTGTTCCAGAATACTCATATACGCAATGTTGTCCATAACTTGTCATGATCCACATAATCCGGAACTCTATCTGGAACTTTTTAATGTAATCCCTTTCAAAGCACTTGGTAGTGGTAGTCGGACACTGTCTAGTTCGTCTCGTTTCAGAGTCATGGAGACTGATGTTCACATGCCCTATTGGTTCATTGGACTGGTTGATTCTAAGCATTTTCAATTCTTATCACTCTTCTTTCATCTGCACATGGAGAGACCAGTAGTTGCACTTTATATGGCTGCTCATGAACTTGTACAATACTAGGTGCTACTCACCAAAGTAGGATGTAGAACATTGAATTGTGGAAGTTCCACTGAAACCTATCTACCATAGATGACCCTACTGGTATTTGAAATACTGGTGGCATAGCTTCCATCATCGTGAACATGAAAGCTAACAAAGTAAAAGAAACTGACAGATGTGTGATGTGTTTAAGTGTTAATCACATACAAATAACCTTCATAGCAATACTAGCCCAGTGTTTGAACAGTCAACTAAATACTATATCTTAGGAAAATAACATGAAATTAACCAGCACAGATAGGCAGTTGGTCTCCTCAGAAGGTGTGGTTAGCTGAAAGGCCCATGAATGCTGCTTTAGATCCCTGCCTTAAACTGTCAGAAAGCATAAGAAAATTTATTATTTTCCAAAAAAGGAAGGCCTAGAGGCAGTCCTGTCCTCAAAGTGGGTTGTTTTTGATGCCTCCTCCTCCCTGCTTCCTCAGTGAATTTATCTTCATGGTGGCCAGATGGATGCGGAGGCTCCTGGAACTGAATTCACATATAGTAACGATCAGAGAGACAAAAGTTTTGGTGTCTTCCTTAAACTTTCACTTGAGGGGCTGAGACACTTGCTCCTGAAGTGCCAGCATCTGGTCACATGACTGTCCCTGAACCAGTCATTGTTAGGGGAAGTGGATTCTCTCTAGACCCATAAGGCTTTGTGGGGGTGAAGTCATGAGGCCAGTTTGGTACATGGCTTCCTGAGGTTAGGGACAGATCCCCAAATACCATAGTGACTCTTGGGAGGAAGGAGGTGAGATCCATTCTGCATTGGCAGGCAACCAGCAGTGTTCCCTGCCCACAGTCTGTCCAGTATGAAGAACTTTTGCAATGTTTATAGTAAAAGCAGAAAATAATGAACAACCTTAGACTGATAGTACTATAGGGAAGACAGGTCTCTGTGGAGGATCGGAGAACTTATCTTTCTAAAGCCTCTTTTAATTTGTTTCCTTTCCTGCACTTGGTTGTTCCTATCTTTTTTTATAAACTAGTCATCTCACACACAAATATCAAACTTGTTAGGGAATTCCACCTAAGTAAATTGTGGATTTCCTAATAATACAGTTCCTATAGGAACCTATGTCCTGCACAAAGCAAAGGTGCCAAAATATTTAAAGAACAGAAAAATAACTCATTCTGCCTTATTTTGTTGGTTTGTGAGACTCTTGGATCAGTCCTTATTTTCTGGTTATAAACTCTCGTTTTATCCTTGTATGAGAGATTTGAATGGAGTCCTGGTGTGGCACTGCAGGATAATGCTCTGGAATGCAAAATCAGTTTGAACTACAAGGTCAGCGGTTCAAACCCACCAGCTGCTCCTTGAAAACCCTATACAAAGTTGCTATAGGTCAAAACCTATTCAATGGTACTAAACAATAGCAACAATTTGAGAGACTTAAGGACATCATCCTTAATTGTTGACTCTTGTTGGGTGTTGTTGAGTTGGATCTGACTCATTGTGATCTTATGTGTAACAGAACGAGAGTTGTCTGTTCTTGTACCAGCCTTATGATCGTGTATCTGAAACCATTGTTGCAGCCCATTGTCCTAGTCCGTCATGTTGAATATCTTCCTCTTTTTCGCTGGCACTTTACTTTACCAAGCATGATATCCTGTTTTCTCAAGAGAGCCTGAGGAACTTTCCTCTAAAGCTCTTCATGATTTTGGGTCTAGCAGGTGATAGTGTTGACACAGAACTCAAAGAAAACTCAGACCCTTGGCCCTGCTCCCCAAATCTTCCCCATAAAGAGATAGGGTGATAAGTAGGAGAGAGTGGACAAGATTTTGTATAGTCTACAACTGTAGAAAAATCGATACCTTTGAGTTATGGTGTTGGAGAATAATATTGAAAGCCATGGACTTCCAGAAGACCAAACAAATCTGTGTTGAAAGATTTACAACCAGAATGCTCCTTACAAACCAGGATGGTCAGACTTGGTCTTTCATTCTTCAGACATATTATCAGGAAGGACCAGTTCCTGGAGAAAGGATATCAAGCTGGGTAAAGTGGGGGGTCAGCGACAAAGAGGAAAATTTCCAATGAGATGGACTGGCACAGTGGCAGCAGCAGTGGGCTCAATTGTAACAATTATGAGGTTGGCACAGGACTTTACAGTGTTTCGTTCTGTTGTGCACAGGGTCGGCATGAGGTGAACACTCAATGGCACTTGACAACAACAATGAACTTAAAACCGCTATTACTGCCTTTCAGACACTCCAGCTAGCCCTCTGGTGACTAATCCCCCTTAAAATATTTGGACATCATTGCCAATTTCATAAATTTAAACTGGTTCTTTTATATTATCTCATAACTATGTCAACAGCATGGTTAAGTTTTTTGATAATGAGCTAATTTCTGGAGTAAATGAAGTGGTAGTTTCCTAAACTAAAAAATGGCTTGTTAGTTATGTGAGCAGTATCTTTTCAAAATTCAGTATATAGTATAAAGCAACTATAATTTTATAAAAGCAGTGATAAAACTTGAGATATTAGAGTACAGCATTCCTTACCCACTACCAGGTAGTCGGTTCTAACTTATAGCAACACTGTAGAACTTCCCCATAGGAGTTTTTGATCAGCAAACAGATGGAATTAGTGAAAGGATACATCCCTGGTGCACACCTTTCCTGATTTTAAACCATTCGCTATTCCCTATCCCCTATCCCCTTGATCTGATTAAATGACTGCCTCTTGGTTTATGTACAGGTATTAATTGAACACAATTAATTATTATGGGATACCCATTCTTCACAATATTATCCAGAATCTGTTATGGCCAGCACAGTCCAATGTCTTTGCATAGATAGTGAAGTACAAGTAAGCATCTTTCTGCTGTTCTCTGCTTTCAGCCGAGATCTGTCTGGCTTCAACAGTAAAATCCCTAGTTCCATATCCTCTTCTGAATCTGGCTTCAGTTACTAGCACTTTCTGAAGTACCACGGCAACAGTTTTTTAATTCTCTTCAGTACAATTTTACTTGCATGTGATGTTAATGATTTAGTTTGATGATTTCTGCATTCTGTTGGGTCACCTTTCTTTGTACTGGATGCAAGTACAGATCTCTTTCAATTGGTTTACCAGGTAGCTGCTTATCAAATGTTTTGGCATAGACCACTGAGTGCTTCCAGCACTGTATCAGTGTTGAAACATTTCAGTTGGTATTCCATCAATTCCTGGATCCTGAAACCCTTACAGCAGCAGACCGTCTCATGTTTCTCCTGTAGAATGGCTGGTGGGTTTGAACTGCTGACCTTTTGGTTAACAGTCAGATGCTTAACCCGTGGCACTACCAGGCTCCCTCAGAATTCCTTTGAAACAAACCCCAAAAGAAACTAAACCCCTTGCCATCAGTTGATTCTGACTCTTAGTGACTCTGTATAGCATTTGTGAGACTGTAAATCTTTTAGGGAGTAGATAGCCTCATGTTTCTTCCAAGGAGTGGCTAGTGGATTTGAACTGCCAATCTTGTGGTTAGAAGCCCAATGTCTCACCCACAGTGCCACCAGGGCTTCCTTCTTATCGCTGTTGTTAAGTGTTGTGGAGCCAGTTCCAACTCATAGTGACCCTGTGTAGGGTTTTCAAGTCTTTCAACCTCCATTGTTGTTGTTGTCCCAACTCATAGCAACTCTGTATATGTTTCCAAGGAGCAGCTGGTGACTTTGAACCGCCAACTTTGTGGTCCAGTGCTTTATCCCACAGTGCTACACCATGACTCCTTAAGTCTCCTGTTGTTGTTGTTAGGTGCCATTGAGTCGGTACTGACTCATAGTGACCTTATGCACAGCAGAACAAAACACTGCCCGATCCTGGGCCAACCTCACTACTGTTGCTACACTTGAGTCCATCGATGCTGCCCCTTGGCCAATCCATCTCGACTATTAAATCTCCTAGGGACTATTAAATGTGATCTTTTCACCCTATGCTCCATTCTGTATAATGACTCCAGAGGAGCTGGGAAATATGAAAAAAGAAGACAGACTTGAAGCAACTTTCTGAATGAAGCAACAAGGCAAGATGGATCGATCCTGTGGTTATGCTTCCTGTAGATGGATTTTCTGGTATAAATAGTAATAACCTTGGGCAGTATGTTTTTAGATTTTTAATAAAAACCTAATGAAACATCAGCTTAAATGGAACATTCCTGAATTTCATTTCTATGGCCCAATACTATGAAAGGAATTGTGAGTATTGATAAATAAATGACTACGTTTGCATCAGTAAATAAACAAGATTGGGTTCAGCCCTTGGGTTAATAGCATTCAGTTCAGTTCAGTCATATCTCTGGTTCCATCTGCAGTTTTGAGCATTGAGAATCTATGTCCCATTTGAATACCTCGGGACTCCATATCTTTTTCTCAAGAAAAATTTATTCTCATTCACTGCAGTCCATGTGTTGTTGTTAAGAGCTGTTGAGTCTGTTCCAACTCACAGTGATGTACAAGGTTTCTGAGGAGCAGCTGGTGGGTTTGAACTGTTGACCTTGTGGTTTGCAGTCCAGTACTGATCCTACAGTGCCACACCAGGAGTCCATGTAAGCACCTTTAATGAAGATGATGAACCAGAAAATGTTAAGTCACTATGGTCAGCATCATCTCAAATTTGTCAGCATTTCCCATTCCTTAAACATTCTGCTCTATTGAGGTTCTACGATGAAAAAGTGTTCATAAATAACTAAATAACCTAAGAGTTAATTACTGTGAGGAACAGCCCTTGCTTCCAGCTCCCAGACTTTTCCTTGCCACCACTCTTTCAGCAAGACAATAAGACTTAGTCCAGCATCCTGGTGGGCTTCAGTGAGCCTGGGCTTAAATCTTTTTTTTTTTCTGTGTGCCTGTGTGACATGAGGAAGTGATAATCTCTCTCTCTCTCTCTCTTTTTTTTTTACCTGTAAAACGTTTCCTCTGCATTTACATTATTTCATAAAACATTTATGTCTACTAAGACAAATGATTTTTTTTTTTAAATTGTGAACTGAGTGATAGTTTCCACGGGAAAACATTGGCTTTATACCCTCATTTCATTGCAGTGATTACAGACTCCTCCGTGCATCATCATTCAATAATATTTGCTTCCATTCCGTTTTTCTATTTTGTGTGTGTGTTTTTGTGTGTGTGTGGGTGAAGTGGGAGTGGGGGGAAATGCACACAAAAACACTCAGAAATAGATAGTAGTTTAAACAACCCTAGGGCACACTCTGCAAGCCTGCCTCCTGGCCACCAGTACTCAGTCTCTCTCTTTCTGTGAATCTAGAGTCCTCAGCTGCTCCCTTTCTCCATGTCCCCATCTCTGCCTCCATCTCTCTGTTTCTGCTTCTCTGGATACCGTCCCACATTCCACTTGTGCTCTTATCCCTTGTGGTCCTCTGTTTCTGGACTCTGAGATTAACTACTCCCCCATTTTTGTTACAAAGCTTCTACCTACACAGTTGTGACCATTGTAATTAGTCATGATAACAATTTCTCACTATTGAATCATAAGAATCTTATCCCCTACTCTTTTCACCAGATTCTAGATAAGATGAAAACTATTCATTGGGGACTCTGTGATATTGTCTCTTATCCTCAGTTTTCTCATTTGTTGATTGTGAGGTTTAAATGAGGTAGAGCTGCTAGTGTATGTAACTCAGCTCTGCAAGTTTTGGATAGTATTATCATTTCCTTCAATTACTTATTTTATGACAGTGAAGTAGATAGTTTATTCTTAGGCTTCAGCCATGACTTCTATGTGGATGATTCCTAGATTTAGGACTTCACTCCCAAACCATCTCCTGATGTTCGTTTCCATTCCTTTTTCAGCCTTCTGTCAACTGTTACCACATAAATATGTACACTGTAAGCTCACACTCCTTGAATCTAAACACACATGCAACCTTCCTCAGCTCTTGCAAAGCCAGTCTTACTGATTGTCACAGATGGTGGGTGAGGACATCCACCATTATCTTTGTCACATGTCTTCTCTGTCATCTTGTGAGAGAGGGGCAAAGCTGCTTGGAAACCAAAATCCTCCTCTCCAATTTCGCATCTATCTCTGGTCCTGTTTTCCTTTCCTTGGTCTCTTAGTAACCCTCAGCTGACCTTTACGTGGCAGCCTCTTGCAGCATCTCATTGTATAGTAAGTATCTCCTGAGTGCTGGCTCTGGTCTGACCTAGTGAGACATACTAATAGGAGGGGAGTGAGGGAGAAAACCAAACTGAGAGAGAGTCTCAAAGATGAGTGAGACCATTTTGAATCGCAAGGAATGTTCAGTTCATGAAAGGAAACAAAGCTTGGCTATACCGTACGGTACATGTCTGTGTACAGGTGACAGATAGCATGGGAAGTGAGGACTGCCCTAGTCATCAGCATTTGGTCTTCAGAATCTACTCAGACTTTCTCTTATTTCTGCTTTTGACCTTTTTTGGTTTTCAGCACTCCCAATTTGGACTTCTAGATGTGGTACACGAGCACCTATACTGAACCTTGTGTCACCAAGGGTAAGATGGTTCAGACTAGTCACGGGAGACCCTCTCTTCCCACAGAGATAACCACAGAGAAGGAAGTGCCAGGGCCTGCCTACTTATTTCAGCTAATAATTTGATGATGCTAATTCCCACTTGAAGAACTGTTAGGGATGTACTTTTGCCTGCCAAATAAAATCAACTTTTCTTACTTTGGAATTAAGACTCTTGATTCTTATAGTCCCCTTTCCATTCCTGTCTTCTTTTGACTACAGCTTTATTTTTATAGTTTGCGTCTGGGTTGCAAAGGTGAAGGTCCACAGAGGTCAGGCATATAAGGCAAATGAGTGAAGCTGACTGAGAAGAAGGTATTAGGGAGTGGTGGAATAGTAATTGTCCCTTTGCAAGATTGCCGTGATGGTGTCCAGCTGGTATGAAGTGAAGGGAAATGCACAAGAATGCCCAGACTTGCAGATAGTACCCATT
>NW_006408678.1:6917870-6919651 GCF_000296735.1 Chrysochloris asiatica | reverse complement strand
ACACCAGAGATGGAGGCAGAGATGGGGACATGGAGAGAGGGAGCAGCTGAGGACTCTAGTCTCATGGAAAGAGAAAGGCTGTGTGCTGGTGGCCAGGAGGCAGGCTTGCAGAATGTGCCCTTGGGTTGTTTCAATTATTATATATTCCTGAATGTGTTTGTGTACATCAAAAAAACGGAGGGAATAGAAGCAAATACTGTTGAATGATGGTACACGGAGAAGATTGTAGTCATTGCAATAAAACGAAATACGATAGGATGAGTGCAACACCAGCATTCTCCCACGTAAATTATTATTTAATTCACAATAAAAGATTTAAAAAAAAAAAAAAAGATTGCTGTGAGGGGTAGAGATCACTGTGCTTTGTAGGATTTTCAATGACTGTTTTCAGAAGTAGCTTACCAGGTCTTTCTTCTAAGGTGCTTCTGGTTGAACTTGAACTGGTAACCTTTCATTTAGCAGCCAAATGCCTTAACAATTTGCACCATCCGGGGGCTTCATACCACCTGTTGTTATTGTTGCTAAGTGACCGTTGAGTCAATTCTGACTCATAGCAACCCTGTTTAGGGTTTCCTAGGAGCGGCTGGTGGGTTTGAACTGCTGACTTTATGGTTAGCAGTCCAGTGCTAATCCTACAGCGCCACACGACCCATAGTATGTACTTAAGAAATATTTGTTGAATAAATGAACAAGATCCATGAAGTGAGGTAATACTTGCCTGTTTATTAGTAACATGCTTCCTTACCTCAAGTGATATTTAATATGAGTGACAACTGAGACTTTGGGGGGCTGTGTACATAAGTAAAGTATAAGAACTTGTTTGCTGCTATTGATGTACTGTATTTGTCTTACCAGGTTATGACATTGCTAGGCCTGTTGCAGTTGGGCTCACCCACTGGAAAAATCCATATGCACAAGGCAGACCCACCCTTCCGTCAGATTTGCCTCTCTTCATCTCCAAAGATGTAGGCATCCCTGTGTATCACCGATCCTTCACCCGGAAGACTGATCTGGCCACGCCTTTGTCTTGCCCCGCCTCACTGTCCATCACTCCAGTGCCTTCTTACAGCAGCAGCAGCCAGGAAACACTGAGTCAAGACACAACAGGTATTGGTATTGAGGGCCAGCTTCAATGGACCTACAGTTCTTTTATGTATTTGCCTGTTGAATGAGTCACATCTACATTTCTGACTGTGAGTCTCCTTCCTGTCCACTGTCTTGACTAGAAGGAAGGTTGGCTTTATTTAGAAATATCTCACCTAAGTATTACTTCTGTCTGATAAAATGCCATCTAGAAATCAATTGTGAAACCATGAATCAGAATGCCAAGATCTGTCATATGACTTTTTTTGGTTTGTTTAATTTCTTTTAGTGACAAGCTATCTATGTTGGATTCAACTCCTACATTGAGGAGTGTGGTGATTAAAATGCAATTTTCAAATAACTTATTAGTTTCAACTAGTTATGCTGTTACACAAAATTGATCTATGTCAGGGGCTTGTAAACCACTGCCCCTGGTCTACATCTGATCTGCCACCAGTTATTATAACCTAAGAGCTAAGAGTAGTTTTTGTCATTTTAAATGGTTGAATAAAATAAAAAAGAATACTATTTTGAGACACAAAAACTATATTGAATTTAAGTTTCAATGTCCATATATAGTTTTTTTTTTTTTTTTTAATTAAATGTTTTTATTTTGCATTGAGTGAAAGTTTACAGGGCACATCATCAGCTTCACATTCAACCATTCATATAGCTTGTTTCATTACATTGATTATTAT
>NW_006408678.1:6912155-6917235 GCF_000296735.1 Chrysochloris asiatica | reverse complement strand
TTTTATTGGTATATAGCCACACTAATGCATTTACATGTTATCTCTGGATGCTTCCTATGAGGGTCAGAGTTGAGTAATTGTGACAGACTGCATGTTCAGCAAAGCTAACGTAGTTTGTTGTTGTTGTTATGTGCCGTGGAGTCAGTTCCGACTCCTAGCAACCCTGTACAGGGTTTCTGAAGTTGTAAATCTTTACGGGAGCAGAAAGCCTCATCTTTTTCCCACGGAACAGCTGATAGTTTCGAACTGCTGACCTTGCAGTTCACAGCCTGATTAGTAACCACGATGCTACCAGAGGCTTTTCAAAGAAATAATTGGCTGATCCCAGATCTACTTGATTCTTGGGAGTCATGACTTAAACAATCAAGGCAAGAAAAATATATCTAAATTTTAAAATGATCATTTAGCTCATGCTTTAAATCAGTTAGGAAAGTTACATCTATGCAAGGATGCCCAGTTATTTTTCTATCTAAAGCAGGGGTAGGAAATTCCATCCAGTCCATGGACCATATGTTGTTGTTGTTATGTGCCGTCGAGTCGGTTCCGACCCATAGTGACCCTGAAGAGGGTTTCCGAGGCTGTAAATCTTTATTGGGAGTAGAAAGCCTCTTCTTTCTCCTGCGGAGCAGCTGGTAGTTTCGAACTGCTGACCTTGCGATTCGCAGCCTGATTCGTAACCACTACGCTACCAGAGCTCCTTATGGGCCATATAAGGGCCGCAAAAATCATTTGGTTTGGCCCTGTCAAGGCAACTGCCATTCCAGCAGGCTCATTTTTAAGTTGGTAATTTTGTATTGCCCACAAATTATGTTGTAAGTATCCAAATTGCCCTTGACAGAAACAAGGTTCCCCACCCCGATCTAAAGTATATGCTGGAGGTTTCAGTAATGCAAATTCTACCCTGTCACATTTTTATTCAATAGACACAGCACTTAGAGATGCAGGTCCTATGAATCCAGTGGTTAATTCCTGTTAGAAATAAACCTTTGAATGCCAGGATTCAATGACAGCCAGCAGTTCACAGATGCCGTTACCTAGAATTGAGAAGTTGATGTTGCAGAGGAGAAGTCAGAAGATAGCAGACTTCAGTAAATATCAAAGAGCTTGTTGGAAATGAAGATTTCTGGTGCTGCTATCTCAGGGGCACCAGGTGAATTTCCTCAATGTGCGTTCTGTAGGTTTCCTTATCCCTGTGGTTTTTGGTTCAGAAAGTCTTGACCCCCCCCCCCCCCCACACACACACATACACACTGGGAGACCTCCTCCAAAGTGTGTTAGGTTCAGTGGCTAGATTGACATGGACGAGATCGGTGGTATTGAAGAGTGTTGGGGAACATTTGCACATCAGCCCTGCACATGACAAAACGAATCATTTTTTTGATTGTCCTCATGAAAGGTCGATTTAAGAGCAGAAAAATCATGATCTGGAGTTTGGCAATATTTCTTTAGACTGCATTTGAAGTCTGCTGGATTTTGATTTTATCGTGAAGGAAAATAGACCCCGCTTGCTTTTCTTTCATAAACTCTGAAGTTAAGAAATAAAGTGCTACCTTTGGCCAGGTTAGCTGAAAGGTTATGGCATTTTCCAGCAAAAAAGGGTTTTAAGTGGCAGTTTTTAGGTGAACATTTTATTGAGTTTTCCTTTGAGTTGACTCTTTTCCTTTCCGTAGAGCACTATGCTCAGAAGCTGCCTTATTTTTGTAGGTGGTTTCTATTTATAACTTTTGAAAACCTTTCAAAAGCAAAAGAAAAGTCTATAGTTTACTTCACTTTTGAGAAACTTCCTTTAGTAATACAACATTGAGTTTTCACAACCAACTGCCTATTATTATTATCTGTATCCTTTAAAAGTAAGCCTGAACATTTAAAGATGTATTATATAAGCATGTGACATCATTTTATCGTAGAAACGTATAGATCAGGTGTATGTTGAATAAATGAATAAGAACCATTTGCATCATCCAGGGATGGTAATTGTCAAGTATGTTTATATATAGGACAAGTACTGCATTTTTATGATTTCTTACTGCAATTAATTGATTTAAATATGTATTTTACATGAAAACTTCTAATTTCTTATTTCTTGCTTTCTTGTGGTTGTTTTAAATTTTTTTGCCTCTTAATAGAAGAAAACTCAAGGGTGAGATAAGTCAATTCAACTAGACTGAATGTTTTGCTAATTCCACATAGTTGTAAGTTAGTTGTCTTCCTTCTCCATAAACTTCTGATAACAAATCTTTAGGGACAATATGATTCTACAATTATTTATTAATTGTTGAAATTTTCTTATGCCATTTAAGAATTTCTTCAAACATATTTTAAATTGAATTTTTTTACACTTTATAAACTCTAACACTTTTCAATTCTTGAAGGAATTAAAAAACAAAGCAAATCACTGAAATGACTAGAACTTCTTGATTTCTTGTTTTGTTTTTTTTTTGCTGGTTTTACTCTTGCTGTTGGAGTCCTGGTGTGGCATTAGACTGTTAACTTGAGGTCAGTGGTTCAAACTCACCAGCCACTCCTTGGAAATTCTATACAGTGGCGCTATGAGTTGGAAGCCACTCAACATAACAACACAACAAGACTTTTTAATCTAGATGTCAATTCAACACTGAATTGAAATTTCTTCTGTTGAATTTCTTACTCTGCCTAATGGTAACATGGAACATCTAGATTTCCAAGCCACAAATGGGATGTCATCATGCTGAACCGTCTGATGGTCCCCAACCTGCACAGTCAGCTGATTAACATTATCATTTACGTCCACCTTAGTAAGAACACTCTAATTTAGAACATCCATTCCGTCCTTTTGATGCTGTTCACCTCTGCTTGGACTATTGCAGTCTTTAAATCAGCTTCTCTACATCTTTTTTCTTCATTTTTCCAACTCCCTCTCTTTCTTCCTTCCTTTTCTCCCCCTCTGTTTTAGCTCCTCCTACCCCCAAAAAATCTCTGTTGCCAATAGGACAAAATCTAAACACTTTATATTGTTGCTGCTGTTAAGTGCCATTGAGTAAATTCTGACTCATAGTAACCCTATATAGGGTTTCCAAGAAGCAGCGGATGGGTTTGAACCACTGACCTTGTGGTTTGCAGCCAGTGCTTATCCTACATTTCCACACCAGAGCCCCAAACACCTTATACATGTCATATGAAACCCAGAACCAAACCACTTCTCATTGACATTGGTTCCAATTCATAATGTCCCCATGTATTTCAGAGTTTCCTAAAACCTCTAAGAGGTTTTCGTGGCTGTGACCTTTTGAAAACAGATCTGAGATGTCTCTGGTTGAGATTGAACCATCAAACTTTCAGTTAGTAGTCAAGCCTTTTAACCCTTTGTGCCTCCCATGTTATATGATGTAACATATATGATATATGTGATGTTATATATATATGTTAGAGAGGGGGTGGGTGGGGCTTAAGCTTCAGGCTGCTAATTCAAAGGTCAGTGGTTCAATATATATGGTATAACACGAGAGTCCAAAGTAGTCTCTCTATCTTTCTATCGATCTGTATGTAGCAACCTTGTGTATGAGTCCTGGTATGGCACTGTGGGATAATGCACTGGACTGCAAAATTGGTTTGAACCACAAAGTTAGTGGTTCAAGCTCACCAGCCATTCCTTGGAAACCCTATTCAGGGTTGCTATGGGTTGGAGCTGACTTGACGGCACTTAACAACAACAAATATATATATATATAAAATGCATGCAGACTTCAAGAAATGCATGGAAAAATGCAATCAAAAGAAAATGGAATTTTTCATGAACTTTCAAAACCTACCTCATATGCATATGTGATTTTTGTTAAGTGCCATCAAGTCAGTATGACTCGTAATGACTCTCTATAGGGTTTACAAGGAGTGGCTGGTGGGTTTGAACAACCAACCTTGTGGTTAGTAGTACAGTGCTGATCCTATAGTGCCACACCAGGACTCCTTGTGTTTATGTGTATATACACACACACATATATATGATATATGTTAGGTAACATATATGATATATATTATAGATGTATATGCATGTATAAATGTGCCGTCAAGTCAGTTCCAAGTCACAGTGATTTCTAAGGCTGTAAGTCTTTACCAGAAGTAGAGAGCCTCATCTCTCTCTTGTGGAGTGGCTGCTAATTTCTAACTGTCGACCTTACAACAAGTTAGCAGCCGAACTCACAACCCACTGTGCTACCAGGGCTTCATATGTAATTATTCTTAACTCCTCATCATCCCTAAATACTCACGATTTTGCACATGGTGTGCCATTTGTTTGGATTCCTTAATTTCTCAGGACATTTCTATAAATGATAAAATTGTTTAAAATCTTGTTTAGAGGAAACCACGTGTGTGAATTTTTCCTCAGCCTAACCAGTCATTTCTTCTACTGTCACCTAATGAATAGCTACTAAGGATGCTGCCAAACATTCTGTAATGCACAGGATATGGTTCCTAACTCACTGTCCTATGTCCATCATCAGTTTTTGTTCTTTCATTGTGAATTGAGTGAAGATTTACAGAAAAGATCATCAGTTTTATATTCAATAAATTGTATGTTCTGTTTTATCTCAATGAATGCACTGCCCTCCATGGAACAACAGTCATCCTGTTTCTCTCAGACCCACTCAGCCCATGTCTCTATCCATGTACCTATGCACAGAGCACTGCTGTTTCAATGCTATGTATAGATCACGATTCACTTCTATCCCTTTTAGCTCTTGCATGCCTACCTGGGTCTTCACCTATCTCTTATCATTCTTCTGGCAACCTCCTTCTTCTTGTACATTCCCGTCCCCCTTCTTGTATATTGCCTTGTCTGGAACGTGAATTAACATGTTTCTACCCTCTAGCAAGTGAATTATTTTCCCTTCCCTCCCACCCCTGGTAACCATCAACAAATTTTTCTTGTAGTTTGAAAATCTTTTTCTGATTGTTCTGTCCTTTTTCGAAAGAGGTATATTAAAATCTCCTACTATTAATGTTTCTTCCGAGAAAAAGAATAAGAGTAATGTAGAGAAGGAGACAGTAAAGAAATGGAAGGAGGGGAACAGAAGAGGAAAGAATGAAAGTAGGAGCAGAGGAA
>NW_006408678.1:6896222-6906930 GCF_000296735.1 Chrysochloris asiatica | reverse complement strand
CTCCCTTTGGTAATTTTTGTAAAGTTAGTCTGGCTTTCACTAATTCCTTTAAATTCTGTTTATCTGTAAATATTCTAATTTCACCATCGTATTTGAGGGAGGGACAGTTTTCCTGGATATATGATTCTGGATTGGCAGTTTTTTTCTTTCAGAGTTTGTATATGTCTCCCCATTGCCTTCTTGCCTTCATGGTATCTGCTGAGAAATCAGAGCTTATCGGTTCTCCTTTGTTGGTAATATTTTTTTTTCCCAAGCTGCTTTCAGGATTCTTTGTTTGTCTTTCATTTTAGAGAGTTTGCTTACGATATGTTTTGGTAATTTTCTTTGGGGGTCTGTCCTGTTTGGGGTTAATTCAGCTTCTTGAATGGTTGTCTTCTAGTCTTTCATAAAGTTTGAGACATTTTCTTCCAACAGTCTTTAACTATCTTTTCTGTGGTTTTCTTCGTGTCTTCCTGTTCTGGAATTCCAGTCATCTGTAACTTGTTTTTCTTCATATTGTCCCACATGAATCTTAGACTTTAGATTTTTTCATTCTGTTTTTCTGATTGTCCTTCCAGCTTACTAGTATTAAGAGATTTATCTTCCAGCTTGTTAATTTGGGTTTCCATTGATTCAAATCTACTTATTTGCCCTTTCAATGTATTTTATATTTCTGAAATCTTAGTATTCGTCTTCTGGATTTCTGTTGGCAGGTTTTGTATTTTCTCCAGTCCTTTATCAATTTTGTTTGATTGTTTCTGTAGTGCTTTTATGAATTCTTACTTGTTTTCCTCAACCTTTCTGTCAGTCCTTTGTATGTACCTAAGTATCATTCTCTTGAATTCCTTTTCAGGTAGTTCTAATATCTTTTTTCCCCTCAAAAAATGTTTTCTAGTGCTGCTTCTTGGTCACTTGTTTGAGTTACTTTGTTTTTTTTTTGTGTGTGTGTGTGTGAAAACAGAAATTCTCTACTGCTTTTGAGACATTGTGATGTTATTATATTTGTATTAAATTTATGATTTTATGTTAGGTAGTCATCAACTCCTGCTGGGGGTCATCAGGAGATGGGCTTGTGTACTGTTCTCTTTTCGCTGTTCATGTATTTCTGTTCAGGATGGATTTGACTGATGTTGGTTGTTGTCATTAATTCAGTGTATAATAGGTAGTATTGGCTTTTGCCCAATGGATGAGACTGTTAAGGATAAGGTTGTGCATGAACTGTATGCCTGCAGTTGCTGTCTCCTGTTGGGTGAGGCAAGAAGAGAAAACATACACAAGGGAGAAGGAAAACAAAAACACAAACCAACAAACAACAGTGATAAAAAGAAAATAGTAAAGAAAAAAAGGAAAGAAAAAAGCAGGCAACAGTTAGCCAAAGAATACAAAAACTGAAGGAGAGGAAAATAAAATAATAAAAAGAGATAAATAAAAGAGTAAAAAGGAAGAAAAAGACCGAAGCACAATTAGGAGTGTATTGAATAATAGGAAATGAGACCAGAGAGTAGTAACAACAACAAAGATAGTTAATTAAATAAAGTGGGATTAATAAATAAATAAAAGTAAAAAGCAGCGGTGGTGGTATGCGCCGTGGAGTTGGTTCTCACACACAGTGACCCTTTACAGGGTTTCCAAAGCAGTAAATCTTTATGGGAGCAGAAAGCCTCAACTTTCTTCTGTAGAACAGCTGGTAGTTTCGAACTGCTGATCCTAATGTTAGCAGCCTGATTTGTAACCACTATGCTACCAGAGCCCCTTAAAGAAACAGCAGCAGTTAGGAAAGAGAAGTAGAAAAAAAGAAGTGAAAATAGGAGAGAAAGAGAGACAAAGTCAGAGGAGAAAGAATATAGTATCAAAAACAACGAAGGGAAAAAACAAAACAGTGTCATACCCACCGATGAGATTTCTAGGGTGTCCTTCCAGCTACGGACCTCACATCATGGGTGGTCAAGGGATAAGATGGTAACACTTACCCTTGGATGGATTTTTTGGGGCTAGTTGTTGTGTGTTCTGGGCACCCAATCTGGAAGTAGGTCATGCAGACCCCAAGGCAGCTGGGGTATAAGGGTATTTTCATCCCATGGGGAGCCTAGGGTGAAAGGTTCCGCTAGTTCAGAGCTGACCAGAACCAATTTTCAGGTGTGTAGTTGGCCACACCTGATTCCAAGTATCAGGGTTTGTGCTGCTAGCTCCCTAACTTTCACAGCCCAGCAAGCAGCAGCTTCCCTGGGAGTAAGCAGATGGGGATTGGCCACACCTCTAGTCCCAGGGTAATATGTGGTAAAAGAAGAAAAAACAAGATTTTTTTTTTCCCTGCTCCTTTCTGTCCACCAATAAGTAGTATGCTTTCAAAGTTGCTTGTGAAAGTTTAAGATGGGCACACCATGGCTATGCAGGGCACCGCCATAGATAGTAGTTTCCTTTCTGTGTTTTTTTCTTTGTCTCTCCCATACATCTGTTCAGCTGCGTCTCCTAGTGACGGCTAGCCCAGAGCTGGCCAGGGACGACTCTGTAGATCTGGAGCAGGGCCCGCCCAAACAGGGTCAATATGGATAATTTCCTCCTCCTTTAATGGTGCTCATTGCTCATCTCCATGCAGCTCCGAGGCCAGGTGGGCAAGAGAGTGGGAGTGTCCCTGGGGGTGTACACTGGTGGGGACCAGCCTGCTCTCTAGTCACCAAGGGGTGGGTGTAGGGAGCAAGAAAAAAATGGTACCTTTGTCTCTGTGAGCCACAGATATGTTTCTGCAGTGCCAATAAGTATTCTTGTCTCTGAAACCACTCAGAAAAGCTCAAAATGGCTGGGCCTGTCTGGTCGCTGGTTCTTATCACCAGTCTCTCCTTAGTTTACCATGTCTGCTCAGCTCTCTCTCCTGGTAAGCATTCAGTCCACTTTTCTATCCCTTCATCTGCAGCACACAGTTACAGGGCTATCATCTGCACCTGTTGCATTTGGTTATCCATATCTTTGTAGTAGAAGGTACGTACAGCCTTTCTGCCTAATTTGCCATCTTGCTACCTCCCCTTCCATCATTGTTTTTTTTTTAAGTTTTTATTGTGGATTGAATGAAAGTTTACAGGGTAGATCATCAGTTTTACATTCGGTAAATCATAGACTTTGTTTCCTTACAAATGATTATAATCCCCTCCATGTACCATGAGTTAACAGTGTTTTTCTCTATTCATTTAGCTCTTTTGTGTTTTTTTTTAAACACTCAGGCATATATAATAATTTATACCACCAAAGGGCACATTCTGCAAGCCTGCCTCCTGGTCTCCAGCTCTCAGTCCCTCACTTTCCACCATCATTAATCCTTCATGCTTCTACGTCTTTTAGATTTTCTTGTTCCAGGTATTTTATCTTGTCCTTGAACCATTTCTATGGGTCCTACTGCTTTCCGGCATTCCCAGGGCTGGGTCCTGTCCTTGAGAAAGTGTGTCCTAGCCACCTTTGCTTTTTCCTGTTTTCAGGTTTCTTCAGAGTCCTGGTGTGGTGCTGTGGGTTAATGCACTAGACTGCAAAGCCATTTAAACTGTGAGGTCGGCGGTTCAAGCTCACCAGCGGCTCCTTGGAAACCATATACAGGGTCACTGTGGGTCAAAACTGACTTGACGGCATTTAAGAACAGTAACAGGTTTGTTCATGCCTTTTTTTTGTTGTTGGGTGCTGTCAAGTCAATTCCGACTTAGAGTGACACTGTATAGGGTTTCCGAGAGTGACTGGTCAGTTTTAACTGCTGACCTGTGGTTACCATTCCTATGTTTATCCTACAGCACCACACCAGGGTTCTCGAGCCCTTGTGGTTGTTATGTGCCATTGAGTTGGCTCCAAGGAGTGGACTGGTAGGTTTGAACCACCAACCTTGCGGTTGACAGGCCAGTGCTTATTCTGCAGCACCATGCCAGGACTCCTGTCCTTTAACTTTCCTCCAATTGTACTTCAGGCTGCCTATTCCCTGCATGTTCACTTATACCTCAGTGTCTCATCCTGGGTACTATTGACATTTTGGAACAGATATCATATGCATTAAGGAGCTCTGGTAGTGTAGTGGTTACGAATCGGGCTGCTAATCTCATGGTCAGCAGTTCGAAACTACCAGCTGTTCTGCAGGAGAAAGATGAGGCTTTCTGCTCCTGTAAAGATTTACAGCCTTGGAAACCCTGTACAGGGTTGCTATGAGTCGGAACCGACTCCATGGCACATAACAACAACAACAATCATATGCATTGGAGTCCTGGTGTGTTGCTGTAGGATAAACACTGGACTGCTAACCATAAGGATGGCTGTTCAAACCCATCAGCTAGCTACTCCTCAGAAACTATATACAAAGTCACTCTGAGTAAGAACTTAACAACAACTACAACAGCATCATAGGAATTGTAAGATGATTACTGGCATCTCTGGTCTCTAACCAGTTGATGCCAGTAGTACCCCCAAAATATCTCCAGATATTGTCAGATGACTCCTAGAGGGGGAAATGCTCCTAGTTGAGAATTACTGATTTACACCATTTAAGCCTGGTCTTGTTTACTGAAGTTTTACTTGGTGTAAGTAATCTGGCAATATATTTATTTATTGAGAGTAGGTTCATGACTTATAATGAGTTTTACCCTATCTTAATACAGACCTTTTGCAAATTGTGCATAAAAGCATGTTGGAAATCTCCTTTCAGAGTAGGAGATTTTTCCCGCTGAGGTTATAGTTTATACCTTTGACACTTGCTCTCCCTCCCTGATAGCCCCAGTACATGCTGCTCTGAAAGTGCACCACCATAAATCAAGACTCTTCTGTCTGTGTTCAGGAGCAGTGATAATCTCTCTGCATCTCCATACTCAACAATAAGTGAGAACTCCTCCTTTTTGCTTTGTTGTTTCCCCAGAGTCTCCTGTATCTCACCATTTCCCCTTGGCTACCTCCTAGTTGAAAGAGAACACTATCAATTTCAAATATTCCATATGGATTTCATAGCTGGCACTCACCTGAAAAAAGGAAGGGAGATGTTTGAAATAACTGTTCTTTGTTCCAGATCTGTGATCATTTTCCAATAGTCCAATTCCTATCTGTCTACTTGGAGCCTAAGCACAGAGATATGTTATATATGGTGTTCACTGACCTTTCCTGATAAGCTCACTGGACTTAGTGGTGTTCTTATTTCAGTGTGGACTCTGAAAATTTGAGATGTACCAGACTATAGTGATGCTATATTGATGCCCGAGCTAAAGCACCTTAGAAGATATGTGCCCATGTAATAGCATGAATTCAATTTCTTTCAACAAATTGAGACTAGATACTTTTAAAATTGATGCTGAAGAAGAGGGGTTTCAAATTTCAAAGGTGACATGCCATGAAAGTGATCCTGCCACTTGAGCTACTGATTCAACTACGAGATACAGAGTAATCAGACCCAGCCAGGAGGCAGCGTGCTCCCTTTTAGAGATGCCCAAGGTATTCATTGACCTGCACGCTCTGTGCCCAACCTGCCTAAGCCTTTCTGTTTGAGATTGTTGTTGTTAAGTATCATTGAGTTGGTTCTGACTTATAGTGACCCTGTATAGGGAGGGTTTCCAGAGAGCAACTGGTAGGTTTGAACTGCCCACTTTGTGGTTTGCAGTTCAGTGCTGAGCATACAGCACCACACCAGGAGTCCCTGCTTGATCCTGGTGGTGGTGGTGGTTATGTGCTGTGGAGTCAGTTCCGACTCATAGCGACCCTGTATAACAGGGTTTCCAAGCCTGTAAATCTTTGCAGAAGCAGAAAGCCTTGTCTTTCTCCTACGGAATAGCTGGTAGTTTCAAACTGCTGACCTTGAAGTTCACAGCCTGATTCAGTAAGTCCAGCTAAATCTGTGGTACAGGGTAAGGAGAGAACAATTACCCTCTAGAAAAATCAGGACAATAGAAGTTAGAAATAGTTTCTAAACCATTAATTATACAGTGAAACCTGCAAACATTGGAACCTGTGCATGGTGTAAAACTATCAGAGAAGGAAAACTGAAATAGTTTTCACTATAATGAGCAGTAGAAAAGTGATATCAAAGGCAGGTAACTTGTGAGACCTGGAAAAACAAGACAGTTCTTTATAGTACTGGCTGTCACAAGCATCACTGTACTTACAATAGATTTCTTGTTGGTACATAGAGCTGATAGTTGTTTTTTATCCACTCTGGCAGTATCTTCTTTTAACTGATGTATTTAGAGCATTCACATTTAATGTGTTCATTGACATAGTTGGAGTAATAGCTACCTTGCTTGTAGCCATTTTTAGTTTGTTGTTTCTTCTTGTCTTCTGCCTTATCTGGTTTTGTTTATATGACTCATAAAACATTTAATTGCTGTGATTTACTAAAAAATAAAATGGGAAACTACTCATTTTTATCTCTGCTTAAAATTTTTTTTCCATTTGTCAAAATGTTCACTAAGTGATGTTTCCACTGAAAAACAAAGCATTTTTCTGAGTGTTTGGTGAATCAGTTTTCCAATAGAGAATTCATACACCAATTTTTCTATCATGTTAGTTGCCATCCCATGCAATGTGTCAGTAGTCTCCCCATTTTTTCTCTGCATTTCCTGTTTCCATCCCTCCAGTTTCACTGCCCCTCTTTGCCTTCTTATCTTAGCTTCTGGGCACATGTTACCCTTTTGGTCTTGTATAGTTGATTGTTGTAAAGAATAAATTTCTCATGGATGTTATTATTTATTTTATAGGCCAACTTATTATTTGGCTGAAAGGTGACTTCCAGAGTGGGTTCAGTTTCAGGTTAAAAGAGTGTCTTAGGGTTATAGTCATGGGGATTCCTGCAGTCTTTAGCAGTCCCATAACTCTAATCTTTTTTTATGAAATTGAGTTTGCAATATATTTTTCTCCCATTCTAACTGGGATCTTCTCTGTCGTGTCCCTGGTCACAGCAGTTAGGTAGCCAGACACTATCTAGTGCTTCTGGTTTCAGACTAGAGGAGGTTACGGTTCAGCTGGGCCATTGGTCCTTTGTATTAATTGCTTCATTGAGTCTTTGATGTTCTTTACCCCACATAGGAAAAGGCCAACAGTTGTATCTTAGATGGCCATTCACAGGCATTTAAGAGCCTAGATGCTACTCACCAAACTAGGATGTGGAGGTGGTGGTGGTAGTGATTATTTGCTGTCAAGTCAGTTCTGACCCTACATACAGTTTCCAAGACTGTAAATCTTTACAGGAGCAGAAAGCCTCATCTTTCTCCCGTGGAGCAGCTGGTAGTTTTGAACTGCTGACCTTGCGGTTTGCAGCCCAATTCGTAACCACTACACTACCAGAGCTCCTTACCTTACGAATAGCAGAAAACGTTGTCAGATACAGGACTGGGAGGTGAGCCCCTCAGGTCAGAATGCACTCAAAATAAGACTGGAAAAGAGCTGTCTCTTCAAAGTAGAGTTGATAATAAAGATCTGAATGGAGTAAAGCTTTCAAGACCTTCATTTGTTGATGGGAACAACTCAAAATGAGGAGTTGCAAACATCGTTAATAATCAGAACATGGAATGTAATCTAGGAAAATTGGAAGTTGTTGAAATGAAATGGAATGTATAAAATTGATATCCTAGGCATTAGCTGAAATTGACTGGCATTGACCATTTTGAGTCCAATAGTCATATGGTTTAGTATACCAGGAATGACAAATTGAAGAGGAATGGCATTGTATTCATCATCAAGTTCATCAAATTGTATCAGATTACTCTTTTTTTCTTCTTCTTTCTTCTTCTAGTTGAGCTCTGATCATCCAGTCATTGAAGCCAGGTCAAGTGGGTATTATCTGCAAGTGTGGGTGTTCTTATGCCTATGCCCTCTATTATCAACAAGATGCTGCACTTTCCACTCTAGTCTACTGTGGCTATGTCACTGACTCTAGGCCCAAGAGTCCCCAGGTCTTGCCACACCCCTGGCAAACCAGGTCTCCACTCAGGTTCACAGGAATCTACTGAACGTTGTAGGGCTTAGCTCACTGCTTCATTGCTGTTTTTCCCTCACTTCCCCTTATCGGTGAGGAACGTTGTCACCAATCAGAGCGTGTATTTCCATTGAGTCTTAGTCTTAGAAGGAAGTTTTCCCTGAGGGTACCTGACCACTTCCCTTGATGTCTCCTGGGTGAGCAACTTGCTTATTCTTGTAATAATCAGTCAGTCTGCCATTTTAGTTTTGTATTTTTCCTGTCGGTCTTTCTTTTAAGAAGTATCTTCTGTTCTTCTAGCCACTCCAGGTTGGTCTGCTTGTCCTTTCAAGTGGAAATTTCCTACCTCAGAAGATTCTGGATGCTGTTCAGGATTCCACCTATTGTCTTATATAATGCAGAGGCTCTGCAGGAAGCCTCCTTCACTGGGCACATTACTCATAGCAACCTTGCATAGGGTTTCCAAGGAGCAGCTGATGGGTTTGAGCCACCACCCTTAGATGTCCAGTGCTTATCCTAAAGTGCCACAACAGGACTTTGCAATAATAGTAGGAGACTTTAACATACCACTTCTGGTGCTGGACTAGAAAGAAGCTCAAATATACAGAGGATATAAATAACCCAGTCAACTAACTTGATTTCAGAGACATATTCTGAAAATGCTACCCAACAGTAGGACAGTACACACTCTTCTCAAATGCACATGGGCCATTCTCCACAGTAGTTCACATTCTAGGCCACAAAAAAAGCCTCAATAAATTTAAAAGTTTAAGCACAATAAAAAGCATCTCATCTGATCTTAACACTACAAAAACTAAAAAGCATAATGGAAAAAACAAGGAAAAAATTAAACACATGGAAACTGAGTAGTACCTTAACTTGAAAACTATTGAGTTATGTTGTTGTAATTAGGTGCTGTCAAGTTGGTTCTGACTCATAGCAACCTGATAAACAACAGAATGAAATACTGCCCGGTCCTGTGCTAGCCTCACAATTGTCATGTTTGAGCCCATTGTTGCAGCCACTATGTCAATCCATCTCGTTGTTGTTGTTAAGTGCCGTCGAGTTGATTCCGACTCATAGTGACCCTGTATAGGGTTTCCAAGGAGTGACTGGTGAGCTTGAACTGCCGACCTTAAGAGTCAATTGACTTTGCAGTCTGGTGCATTAACCCACAGCACCACACAAGGACTCCAATCCATCTCATTGGGGGTCTTCTTTTTCTCTAACCCTCTACTTTGTCAAGTATGATGTCTTTTTCCAAGGATTGATCCCTCCAGATAACAAGTCCAAAGTAAATGAGACAAAGTCTTGCCTATCTCCCTTGCAAGAAATATTCTGGCTGCACTTCCTCCAAGACATATTTGTTTGTTCTTCTGGCAATCCATGGTACTTTCAATATTCCTCAACACCACAATTCAAATACAGTGATTCTTCTCTAGTCTTCCTTATCCATTGTTCAGTTTCGCATGCGTATCAGTCAACTGAAAGAAACGTGGTGTAGGTCAGACATATCTTAGTTCTCAAAGGATATCTTTGCTCTTTAGAACTTTTAAAAAGGTCTGGCACTGTAGGATAAGCACTGGATTTCGAACCACAAGGTCAGCAGTTCAAACTCACAGCTGCTCCTAGGAAACCCTCTACAGGGTTATTATGAATCAAAACTCATTGTTGTTGTTGTCAGGTGCCATTGAGTCGGAACCAACTCAGTGACCCCATGCACAGCAGAATGAAACAATGTCTGATCCTGGGCCAACCTCACTACCGCTGCTACACTTGAGTCCATCAATGATGCCACCTGGCCAATCCATCTCATTAGGGGTCTTCCTCTTTTTCTCTGACCCTCCACCTTACCCAGCATGACATCCTTCTTCAGCGACTGTTTCCTCTGGACATTAGACAGCACTTAACACCAGTTACAGCAGATTTGCCCAAGGCAGTAGTTCATTTGATTTCTTGACCACTGTTTCCATGAGTGTTGATTGTGGATCCAAGTAAAAGGAAATATTTGACAATTCCAATCTTTCCTCCATTTATCATGTTATTTATTGGGCCAGTTATAAAGATTTTCATTTACTTTACATTGAGGTGCAATCCATACTGAAGGTTGTAGTCTTTGATGTTTAACTTATTTAGGTCTTTGTGTCTAAGATGTATCTCTTGTAGATAACATATTGATGGGTGCAATGCAGTGAATTATTTAATGTTTCTCATGTCTTTGTAAATTCCCACCAAATGCCTTTTTCCTGATGGGTCTGGGTAAGAATATGTGAAGGAAGATGCTGATGGATTATATGATTCACTTGTGAGTGGACATTAACAGGGATAGTTGTGATTGTAAAAAGTTGGAACTCTAATGCAGGTATAAAATGAGTCATCTCAGAAGTAGAAAGCAGGAATCTCACTACCATCAAGGAAGAAGAGCCTGGAGGGGAGAGCATCCTTTGAATCCTAAGACCCCTGCACATTGAATCTCCTTGACACAGGCAGAAAAGCTGTGACACCAGAGGAGTGTCAGCAGCAGAACCAAAAGCCAGAGTATAAGACAAAGGGATGGACTTCCGAGCCCATGAGTACAGAGTGCCTTTGGGAAGGAGGTTCATTTGCAGAGTGGGGTGCCTCTTAAATGACTGGTACATTTAATCCATTTATATTTGGTGTGATTAACAATTGTTTTTAAGTGACAGTGAACCGATTCCAACTCATAGCAACCCTATACAGATAGGATTTCCAACGAGCAGCTGATGACTTTGAACTGCCGACCTCGTGGTTCACACCGATCTTGCGGCCCAGTGTTTTATTCTACAGTGC
>NW_006408678.1:6875411-6894922 GCF_000296735.1 Chrysochloris asiatica | reverse complement strand
AAGAAGTATCTTCTGTTCTTCTAGCCGCTCCAGGCTGGTTTGCTCATCCTTTCAAGTGGGAATTTCCCATCTCTGGAGATCTGGATGTGGTTCAGGCTTCTACCTATAGTCTTATGTATTGCAAAGGCTTCGCAGGAAGCCTCCTTCCCTGGGTACTTTGTAGCCCCATTTTAGGTATTTCAGTCAGTTATAGGTAGAAGACAGACTTACAAGCTTTCTATGGTGATGTTTCTGACTATTGGTATATTTTTCATTTGTGTGTGGTGTTAAGGTTTTCTGTTAATTTTCTGCAATAAGCTCTTTTTGCATTTATCAAACTTGTATTTTTGTGTATACTGGGTCTTTTTGATTTTCTTCTTTATTTTGAAGGATAGATTTATTACTTTTCTTTTTGATAACTGAAGTTTACCTTAATCCTTTAAAAATGAACACAGTTTGAGATATCTTGAAATCACTTGACTTCCTCTCTCTGTATAATAAGTTCTGTATAGCTACATCTTTATTCCCTCTTTTTGTTTGGATGTGCCATTTACAACTTCACTCCTTCAATTCTTTGTAATTGGTTTTTTAGTATTTTGCTTTTATTAAATTTTTGTTGGGGTTGGTATCTGGGTGCTGTTGGCATTTGTCTTTATTTCAGTTTGTTGTCTAATGTTGTTGGTTCTCTATCCATAAGCCCCTCTTTAATATTTTCTTTAAGGCTGGTCATGTTTTTACAAAGTCCCTTAGTTCCTGCTTACAAGGGAATGTCTTATTTTCATTACAATTTTTGGTGGACTTGAATTGCAAGGTCAATGGTTCAAGCTCACCAGTGGTTCCTTGGAAGCCCTATACAAGGTTGCTATGGGTAAGAACTGACTCAATGACACTTAGCAACAACAACAATCTTGTATAGGTTAAGGTATGAGCCAGGGTTGTATTCTTTTACCATACTTATTCAATCTTTATGCTGAGCAAATAATCTGAGACGTTGGATTATATGAAGAAAAATATGGCATCATGATTAGAGGAAGACTCATTAGCAACCTGTGAGATGCAGATGACACAACTTTGCCTGCTGACAGCGAAGAGGACTTAACATACTGACTGGTGAAGATCAAAGAGCATGGCCTTCGATATGTGTTGCACCTCAACATAAAGAAAACATAAATCCTTACCACTGGACCAATAAATAACATCATGGTAAATGGAGAAAAGGTTGAAGTTGTTAAAAAGTTCATTTTGCTCACATCAACCTTCAGCACTCATGGAAGCAGCAGTCAAGAAAACAAATGACATATTGTATTAGGCAAATCTGGTGCACAAGACCTTTTTAAAGTGTTCAAGAGCAAAGATGTTAGCTTAAGGACTAAGGTGTGCCTGACGCAAGCCTTGATATTTTCAATAACTTCATATGCATGCGAGAGTTGAATAGTGAATAATATAGATCATGGAAGAATTGATGCATTTTAGCTATGGTGTAGGAGGAGAATATTGAAAGTACCATGGACTGCCAAAATAACAAACCAATCTGTGTTGGAAGAAGTATAGTTAGAATGCTCCCTGGAAGCCAGGATGGTCAGACTTCATCTCTCATACTTCAGACATACTGTCAAGACATACCAGTCCCTGGAGAAGGATATCGTGTTGGATAAAATGGAGGATTGGAGAAAAAGAGGGAAGACCCACAATGAGAGGAATGGTACAGTGGCAGCAGTGATGGATTCAAGTGTAGCAGTGATTGTGAGGTTGGCATAGGAGTGGACAGTGTTTTGTTCTGTTTTGCAGATGGCACCTAACAACCAACAACAATCTTTATAGGGTGTCCTGGTGTGGTGCTGCAGGTTAATGTGCTGGACTACAATTTCAGTTTAAACTGCAAGGTTGGCAGATCAAGCTCACCAGCTACTCCTCTGAAACCCTATACAGGGTCTCTATGAGTTGGAACCAACTCTATGGCACTTAACAACAACAATAACCTTGTGTAGGAGACTTCAGGTGTGGCACTGTAGGATCAGCACTGGACTGCAAACCATAAGGTTGGCTTATCAAACCTATTTGTTGCTCCTTGGAAACCCTATACAGAGTTAAAACCAACTTGACGATACTTAACAACAGCATCTTGTATGGGGTTCGAAGCACTTCTTGGATGATAACTTTCTCATTTTTCATGATATTTGGGAATTTTTCAGTGAATATATCTTCAAATATTCTATCTGTGCTTTCTCTCCTCCTTCTCTGGAATTCCTGTTTTGCATAAGTTAATCCTCTTGATGTGGTCTCATGTAACTGTTAGACTTATTTCGTTCTTTTTTATGATTTTCCTCAAATAAATTAGTATCAAGGGATTTGCTCTCTATTTCCCTGGTTGATTCAATTCTTTATTTCTGTCCTATGTTAATTCAATTCTATTTCTGTGTCCTTCCATTGAGTTATATTTCTGATATTTTATTTTTTATTTCTGAAGTCCTATTTGTTGTTTTAGTATGGTTTCTATTTGCCTATGGTCTGTCATTTTGTTCTCGTATTATTTTCCTAGATTCTTTCAGTTTTTTCCCTCTGTGTTTTCCTTGATCTTACTGAGGAGCCTAAATGTAAATCTTTTGGATTCCTTCTCAGGTAGTTCTTTTATTATTTCTTCCTCTGGAAGCTTTTATTTTCCTTTATTTTGCTCTCTTGTTCAAGTTACCATGTCCTGTTTGTCCATATGATTTGTTAGTGTTTGTTGCCTCTGAGGTTGTTGTTATTAAGTGCTGTTGAGTCGATTCTGACCCACAACAACCCTGTATAGAGTTTCTAAGGAGCAACTGGTGAGCTTGAACCACCAACCTTGCAGTTCAAATGACTTTGCAGTCTGACGCATTAGCCCACAGCGGCACACCAAGACTCCTGCCTCTGAGGTACTAGGTGTTATTTATGTATTTATTTATTGATTGTGTGTTTGTTTTGTTTAAATAAATTAAGGCCAGCAGGGCAATTGTTTTCCACTCATCACTGGGGTTTTGTGCACATGAGACTTTACCATCTCTTGCAAGGTGGGTGGGGCATTGGCAGGAGAACTTGCATGCGTTGCTGTTCACTGGATTTGCTGGGTGGCTGGGAATGGTCCGAGTGGGCACAAGCTACCACTTGTCCTCTGTCTAGTGGCACAGGGAGTTCATGATGGTGGTGTGGTGGGTGTTGTAGATGTGGCAGGTGACCAGCAGTGCAGAAGCACTCACTCCCTGTAGTTTGCCAGGTAGGCAGAGCAGTGGGGTGGTGGGTGTGGCAGGTGATGAGGGGTGTAAGGATTCTCTGCTTGCTGTGTGGGTAGAACAGCGGGCAGGGGTGTGTGGTGTGCAGCCAGGAGCATGAAAGTGTTCTCTGCCTCCTGGGTTGGTGGGATGGCAGAAGAAGTTGTGGTGGGCGACTGTGGATACAGCAGTGTTCTCTGCTGCTCACTGGGTGACCAGGACAGCAGGAGTGTGTGGTTTCAGGTGACTGGGGCATAGGAGTGCTATACCACTTACTGATTTAGTGGGTAAGACAGTGGATGAGGTGGTGTGGTAAACAACTGGTAGTATAGGAACACTCTACTACTTGCTGGGTGGGCTGGGCAGTGATGGATGTTGGATGGGGCTGGAGGTAGAAGGAGCACTTACACCACACTTTCTTGGCTGGTGGGGTAGTAGGTAGTTTGTGCTATTAATCACCAGGGGGGTGATAAATGTGGGGAAGCTTGCTTCTCTGGTCACCAGGTCACCTGAACATCTTGTACTCAAACTTGTCAGTCCTTCTACCTTATTATCTTCTGTCTAGAGAGCATCCTACCTACTCATTGCCAATGAGTCTGTTCCGATTGAAAGTGACCCTGTAGGATGGAGCAGAAAAGGTCCAGGAGGTTTACGAGACTGTCTCATATGCAGCTGGTCACCAGGCTGGGTACTACCAGCAATTGGGATCAGGTCCCAACCCACTTTGGGGAACAAGTTTGCTGCCCAGAGTCCAGTTGTTAGAGTACCTCCTGTGGATCTATTACTCTGTATGTACCACTCTGATAATGTTCAGGGATCACCATTGGTGGGTAGTGGGTTAAGCATTGGGCTACTAACTGCAAGTCTGTGGTTCAAACCTGCCACCTTATGCAGAACAGCCTTGGAAGCCCTCTAGACCAGTTCTACTATATCCTACAGCGTCGCTTTGAGTCAGAACTGACTCATTGGCAGTGATGGATAGGATACTGTCTGAATAGAAGATATTACAGTAGAAGCGCTGACAAGTTTGAGTAGAAGTTGTTCAGGCAAGATACTGATGTTTCAAGTAGTGGAACAGTTGATTCCAAAGCTGACAACAAACAAAACAAAACAAAATTTTAAAAACCACCAAACCTGTTACTTTTTGGTTCGTTCTGACTCATGGTGACTCAGTGTATTGCAGAGTAGACCTTTTTAGAGGGCTTTCTTGGCTCTGTTTATGGAAGGACCACTAGGTGGAACCACTGACCTTTACATTCTTTGTCTAGCACAAAGGCTGCCACATCAGGACCTTGTTTCCAGGGCAGCAGGATGTGAATGTGTTATTCACATTTAAAGTAGACAGGTGAGTGCATTATTCATGGAAGTATTATTGCATATGGTAATTGAGTTCTCTGGGACTATTACTTTGGTATTCCATTTTTGGAATTCTGTGGCTTAATTGATGTTTGTGAATGGACTCTTAACCACCATATATTTGCTATTTCTTTGAGAAAAACTGATAAATGTTGGGGATTTCTTATACTTTGTAGTCAATAGGATTATTGGAAACCATACTTTGACAAGAGAACTAGCTAAGAGGAAGAAATCGAAGCTTTTGTCAGTGTTCTCTGCCTCTTACTGGGTTGGTGAGGTGGCAGAAAAGAAGCTGTGGTGGGCGACTAGGGATACAGGAAGTGTTCTTTGTTGCTCACTGGGTGTCCAGGCTTTATTGTTTGTCAGGTTTCCTGTTTTTCTCAATTTGGCTTTATTGTTCTCTTTGGAATTCCAAGTGTTGTCTTGTCTCTTAATTTTTGATTCTGGCACAGTTCTGTCAATTCTTCTCCATGTTTGGGAGTTATTTAGTTTTAGTGAATCGGAATGATTCGTGGCTATGTGAACAAGGTTAGTTAAAGTATGTAGCTATGCTTTACTTTAGGGTTTCTCATATGAAAACTGAAACTCTTGATGTCAAGTTTGCATTAAATATAATTTGTAAATAGTGATATATTTTAGAATCTAAAGACATTGTGATGCTCCAATAAAGTCTATTCATACTGTCTTTAAACTCTTGCTACTCAAAGTACAGTCCAAAAGAGGTAAAAGGGCCCAGATTGGGACTGAGCAGTCTGTAGATATAAGAGACATTTGGTGGAGAGTGTTTCAATAATACAACATTCCAAATATTTTCAATAAAGTTAAAATAAAATATTGAAAGGGAGGGAGAGGGTCTGTGTGCTGACAGCAGGGGAGATGGGGGTATGGGGGTGGGGGTGGGGGACTGGGCAAGCCTTGCTGGTGTACCCTTTGGTTGTTTGATGATGCATGGAGGGGATTGTAATCATTGCAATGAAATGAAATATGAAATGCAATGAAAGTGCCATCAAGTCAGATATAGCAACCTTTATAGGGTTTCTGAGGTGTCGTGGTGTGGTGCTGTGGGTTAAGGTGCTGGACTCCAAAGTTGATTTGAACCATAATGTTGGTGGCTCAAGCTCACCAGCTGCTTCTCAGAAACCCTATACTGAGTCACTATGAGTCAGAACTGACTGGAAAGCACTTAACAGCAACAACATAGGGTTTTTTAGGAGCAACAGGTGGGTTTGAACTGCACACTTTGCAGTTACCAGTTCAGTGCTTAACCTATAGTTCCACAACATGACTGCCTAGACAACAGTGTTGTTATTAAGTGTTGTGGAGTTGGTTCTGACTCATAGTGACCCTGTTTGGGGCTTCCAAGGAGTGGCTAGTGAGTTTGAACCACTGAACTTGCAGTTCAAACTGACCTTACCGTCCAGGATTCCATAGTATCTCTACTTCTTCCAAAACCATGTAGAGATCATAGGAACTTTTATTTCCTTAATGTGTTTGTGTCCTGGTGTAGTGCTGTGGGCTAGTGCATCAGACTGTAAAGTCATTTGAACTGCAAGGTCGGTGGTTCAAGCTCACCTGCTGCTCCTTGGAAACCCCAAACAGGGTCGCTATGGGTTGGAATTGAATCAACGGCACTTAACAACAACAATGTGTTTGGGTGAGGTCTGTTGTACAAGGGAATTTTTCTCTTTGGAGATTGAATAATTTTTAGAAAAAAATTCTCTAATGCGTGTGGCAATGAGACCATCTTTCTGTGTTCACAAAGATGTAATCCTGCCTAAGGACTTGGTTTCCTGCAATTCTCAATTGTAAATCGTATCAGTTAGCCATTACCACAATAAGACTGCATACCATACAACCACAGTACCTCAGTGATACACAATACTAAGTATTTACTAAAGTCTCTGGCATGAGCTGGGAGTTGGCTCGATGGTTCTGCTCTTGGCTGGGCTCACTCACTGTCTGTTGGTTGATCTAGACTGACTTCAGCTAGAGCTACTGGGATGACTCAGCTCTGCTCCACATGCTTTTCATCTTCCAGCCGACTAGCCTCCACATGTCTCATGACAGTGATAGATGTGCAAGAGAAGGGGCTAGCCCAGTCATCCAAGCACTTTCCAAGCTTCTGCTAGCAACACTTACCAACCCTCATGCTTCCAACAAGCACTGAACAAATCACTTCTCCTCAGTTTCCAGTTCCAACAAGCTACATCACCATCCATTCTGTTTTGACACAAGGAATGAAGAGTCATCTTTAACCCCCATTCACAGTCAGGGGAACATGGTCACTCTGTAGAATAAGCATTGGGCTTCGAACCACAAGGTTGAGCCCACCAGCTGTTCCATGGGAGAAAAATGAGGCTTTCTTTTTCCGCAAGGATTTGCTGTTTGAGAAACCCTGTACAGGGTCGCTATGAGTCAGTACCAACTCGATGGCACCTAACAACAACAACACAGCCCTTATCTATCAATTATTTTTCTTTTGTAAATAATGTCTGATGCTAATATTCAGCCAGACTATGAAATGATGTTTATTTATTGGGCCAAATTCTGTGCTAACTGGGAATGTGAGGCTGACTGAGACATGACTCTTTCTCTTTGAAGCTCAACATCTAGTCAAAAAGGTGAATTGTGAGCATGTAATTCACTGTTTTGGACATGTGGAACTTTGAATAAAGTGTTCTCTTTCCATTCCTTCCTATATTTAATTGATCTGCAATTCTTGCTCATTCTGCTTCAGAAATGTACCTCAAATTCCTTCATGTCTGTAGTTATTGCTCCTGCCATGGATTAAGATCTATGTTGGAAGAACTGCAGCCAGAGTGCTTCTTGGGGGCCAGGATGGCCAAACTTCTTCTCTCATACTTGGGACATATTGTCAGGAGGGACCAGTCGCTGGAGAAGGATATCATGTTTGATAAGGTGGAGGGTCAGAGAAAAAGAGGAAGACCCCCAACATGTGGATTGGCAAAGTGGCAGCATCAATGGGCTCAAGCGTGGCAACAAATGTGAAGCTGGCCCAGGACTGGGCAGTATTTCGTTCTGTTGTGCAACAACTCTCTTGTTTAGGAGCTCTGGTAGTGTAGTGGTAAAGAATTGGGCTGCTAACCTCAGGGTCAGTAGTTCAGCACTACCAGTTGTTCCATGGGAGAAAGATGAGGTTTTCTGCTCCTGTAAAGATTTACAGCCTCAGAAATCCTATTCAGGGTTGATGTGAGTAGGAACCAACTCCACGGCACACCACCACAATTCTCTTGATAGGGTTGTGGCAGTAGCCTCTTAGCTGACCTGTCTGCCCACGCTCTTGTAATCTGTTTTCTCTCTTCCCTCATATTTACTGTTATTGTCCAAAACACGGATCTAAATGTGCTTGAAAATCATTAATGGATTTAGTGGTTCCTCAACAAGAGAAATACTGAATTGCCATATGCCTCAGCAATTCCACTCCTGGATATATATCCTAAAAATAATTAAAAACAGATGTTCAAACAAAAACTTGTAATGGATATTAATTATGGTATTATTTACACTACCCCAAAAGTAGAAATATGCCCATCAACAGATGAATGGAGAATCAAAATATGGTGTCGCCATATAATTGAGTATAATTCAGTCATTAAAAAGGAATGAAGTACTGGCATCTGATACAACATAAATGATCTTTGAAAAAATTGTGCTTACTGAAAGAAGGCAGACTCAAAAGGCTACAAATTGTGTGATTCCATTTATATTGAAATGTCTACAACAGGCTAATCTCTGAGACAGAGAGATTAGTTGAGCTGATTGTTGTTGTTGTGAAGTGCCATCCAGCTGATTCCGATTCATAGCGACCCTGTATAGGGTTTCCAAGGAGCAGCTGGTAAGCTTGAACCACTGATCTTGCAGTTCAAATAACTTCCGCAGTCTGACAGGAGGTGGGAATGGAGTTGATTCCTAAATGGGTGTGGTCTTTCCTATTGGGCTGTTAAAAATATTCTGCAATCAGAAAATGGTGACAGAGTCATAACATTGTGAATGTATTATAAGCCACACTAATTATAAATACTGTGTTATGTGTATTTGCTGTAATAAAAAATGCAAAAAACAAAACAAAACAATAAATGAACAGTAGCAACAATACCATCAGTGGTCTCTGACAATCTGTAATTTGAGTCTATATACCATAACATGAGATTCAAGACAGTTATGGTCTGAGATGGCCTGTCTTACTGGTTTTGTTGGCCGTAAGCAATCTGCATTCCAGCTCTTCCTGGTGTACCGTAATTGTGCCCTGTCTTGGCTAAGGCTGCCCCCTCACCTCTCATACCCTATTCCCCCTCATATTCAGCTTGATGAAGTTCAGAACTATTTGCCATTGAGTTGGTTCCAACTTGTGGTGACCCCATGTGTGTCAGAGTAGAAGAGCTGTGCTCCATAGGTTTTCAATGATAGTTTTTTTTTTAAAGAAAAAGATGACTGGAACTTTCTGCCAAGGTGCTTTTGGGTGGACTTGAACCTCTTACCTTTCTGTTAGCTGGTGTGTTAACTATTAGCTACACCCAAGGACTCCAGTAAAATTCATGGTCCAGTTCAAATTCCAATTCCTTTGTGAGGGTTTTCTTATAGTCTGTGTTTCTTTCTTTGTGTTCGCATAGCACTTTATTCAAATAATTAGCCACAGTGACTCATAGTTGTGTGTTTTCCTGTCACCCCCCTGGATGATGGGTGCTTTGCAGACAGGGAAGAGGTCTAACTCAAATTTGGGTCTTTATGGCCTTGCACAGTGTGTGGTACATAATAATTGACCAGTGCTTTTTGAATTGAATGATTTGATTATTTTGGTCTTGGTTCTGCCCTTAAATTAATGCTGTGTCTCTAATCCCTAATTTAAAACTCTGTAACAGTCACAAGCCTTTGATTATAATCATCTTCAAGTATTACATCTAATCATCATTAATTGGCTTAGATTTAGCAGGTTTCTCCTTAGTTTCCTAGCACCTGCTCAACACAAATATTTGTTTTCTTTGCAGTTTGAGCATTCACCTTGCTTTCACCTGTTCTTAGGTTTGCTGATGCTGCAGCTGATGCTCTCAACTCCCTTCCCTATGCAGAGAAGGCCTTAGAAGCCTAGACCCTGTTCTAGGGAAATTGTTGTTGTTAAGTGCTACCAAGTCGGTTCCGACGCATATCAACCCTGTTTAGAGTTTCTGAGGAGCAGCTGGTGAGTTTGGACCACTGACCTTGCAGCTCTGACTCTGTGGTCTAGTACTTATCCTATAGCACCACATGAGGGAAAAAGGTTAAATGTAAGGCTTCAAATGCAGTGGAGGCCTTTGAAACCTTAACATTTAACGTTTTACCTTTTTCTAGGGAAACCTGTGCTTTATTGATTGCACAAAGGCCTTTGATTGTGTGGATCATGACAGGTTATGGGCAACATTGTGAAGTATGAGTGTTCCGGAACACTTAATTGTGCTCATGAGGAATCTGTGCATGGACCAAGGGGCAGTTGTTCAGGCGGAACATGGGAATACTGAATGGTTTAAAATTAAGAAAGGTGTGAGGCAGGGTTGTATTCTTTCACCATACTTATTCAACCTGTATGCTGAACAAATAGTCTGAGAAGCTGGGTTGTATGAAGTAAGGTGTGGCATCAGGATTAGAGGAAGACTCATTAACAACCTGCAATATACAGATGATACAACCTTGCTTGCTGAAAGTGAAGAGGAAAGTGAAGTGTTTACTGATGGAGATCAAAGAGCACAGCCTTCAGTATGGATTGCATCTCAATGTGGGGAGGGCAGGGATCCTCACCACTGGACCAATAAACAACATTCTTATCAACGAAGAAAATATTGAAATTCTCAAGGACTTCATTCATCTTGGATCCACTATCAACACTCATGGAAGCAGCAGTCAAGAAATCAAACGACGTATTACATCAGGCAAATCTGCTGATCAAGACCTTTTTAAAGTGTTGAAGAGCAAAGATGTCAGTTTGAGGACTAAGGTGTGCCTGACCCAAGCCATGGTATTTTCAATAACCTCATATGCATGGGAAATTTGGACAATGAATAAGGAAGACCGTAGAAGAGTTGATGCTTTTGAGTTATGGTGTTAGAGGAGAATGTTGAAAGTATCATGGGCTGCCAAAAGAACCAACAGATCTGTGTTGGAAGAAGTGCAGCCAGAGTGCTCCTTGGAGGCCAGGATAGCCAAACTTCGTCTCTCATACTTTGGACATATTGTCAGGAGGGACCAGTTGCTGCAGAAGGATATTATATTTGGTAAGATGGAAGGTCAGAGAAAAAGAGGAAGACCCCCAGTGAAATGTATTGGCAAAGTGGCAGCATTCATGGGCTCGAGCATAGCAACAATAGTGAGGTTGGGCCAGGATTGGGCAGTGTTTTGTTCTGCTGTACATAACGTCGCTATGAGTCGGTACTGACTCATTGGCACCTGACAACAACAACATCAAGGAAACTATGTATGGCTAAGAACAACTTTTTTGCTATTTTATTAATGGATGGTTTGGTCTTACCATTTGTTGTTGGTGTTATGTACCGTGGAGTCGGTTCTGACTCAGAGCAATCCTGTACAGGGTTTCCAAGGCTGTAAATCTTTATGGGAGCAGAAAGCCTCACCTTTCTCCCACGGAGCAGCTCGTAATTTCGAACTGCTGACCTTGAGGTTCACAGCCCGATTTGTAACCACTACACTACCAGATAGCATCGTTTATAAAGCATTGATTTTGAGAGAGAAAGTACTAGGAAAAAGTAGGATAATTTTCTTAATTCATCCCGTCAGGGCTTCATGTGCTTTTATTATTATTATCACCATCATCATCGTCGTTATTTTCTCCAATGTTAGCTACCATTTCTGTATTAAATAAAATGCAATCACAAAAATTTTAAAGTTATATGTGAATGATTTTTAGATCCTTTATCTATTATCCATCCATACTTCTGGCCCTGAATTTTAACATGGTAAAATTTGTATCTATTAGTCATCCATACTTCGGCCCTGAATTTTAACATAGTAAAATTTGTTACAATGAATTTTTTATTTTGGTGTTTTTCAACATTTATTTCGAAAATGGCAAAAATCTTAGTATTGTTTATCCTAAAATACCTCCTTGTTTTGGATCCTTTCTATATAAAACGCATAAAACCTTGCTTGCTGAAAGTGAAGAGGACTTAAAACATTTACTGATGAAGATCAAAGAGCACAGCCTTTGTTATGAATTACAGCTCAATGTAAAGAAAACAAAAAATCCTCACCAATGGACCAATAAACAACATTCTTATCAATGGAGAAAAGATTGAAGTTGTCAAGGACTTCAATTTTCTTGGATCAACTATCAACACTCATGGAAGAAGCAGTCAAGAAATCAAACGTTGTATTGCATTAGGCAAATGTGCTACACAAGACCTTTTTAAAGTATTGAAGAGCAAAGATGTCAGCTTGAGGACTAAGGTGTGCCTGACCCAAGCCATGGTATTTTAAATAACTTCATATGCATGTGAAAGCTGGACAGTGAATAAGGAAGACCATAGAAGAATTGATGCATTTGAGTTATGGTGTTGGAGGAGAGTATTGAAGGTGCCATGGGCTGCCAAAAGAACCAACAGATCTGTGTTGGAAGAAGTGCAGCCAGAGTGCTCCTTGGAGGCCAGGATGGCCAAACTTCGTCTCTAATACTAAGGACATATTCTCAGGAGGAATTAGTTGGAGAAGGCTATCATGTTTGGTAAGGTGGAGGGTCAGAGAAAAAGAGGAAGACCCCCAATGAGATGGATTGGCCAAGTGGCAGCATCAATGGACTCAAGCATGGCAACAGTAGTGAGGTTGGCCCAGGATCGGGCATTGTTTCGTTCTGCTGTGCATAAGGCCGCTATGGGTCAGTACTGACTCGATGGCACCTAACAACAACAAAACATAAAAAGCAAATTAATGAAGATTTAGAATAAAACTGAAAATGTCTCTTTATAGAACATTATTTCGCAATACGATTTAATGTCAGAATAAGCACTGACCAGGAAAGTTCAAGTTTTGACATAATGAGGGGCAGGAGAAGAAAAAAAAAAATGGGTGGAAGTTGTTTTCTCTCCATCTATTCAGCATTTGAGATTTTAAAAAGTATGTTGTTGTTGTTGTTATGTGCTGTGGAGAGGGGAACATTTAGTTATACCATCTATTGAAGAGCCCTGGTATGGTGCTGTAGGATGAGCACTGGGCTGGTAACCATAGGTCAGTAGCTCAAACCCAAAAGCTGCTCTCGGCAACCCTATACAGGGTTGCTATGAGTCGGAACCAATTTGACAGTACACAACAACCTCTATTAAAAAATATTTTTATCCTTTGGTTAAAACCCATAATACTTACCTTGGAAATCTGAGTTTTCATTTTGATTGTATCATTTATGTTGAATCTATGAAATAAACAAAATGGGAACAATAATGTCTGCATCACTACGGTTTGTTAAGGATTTGATTAATCAATCAACTTAAAGGTCTTAGAACAGTGCTGGCACATCATAATGAAGATAAATGAGGATCTAATCCCCATAAAACTGATCCTCATAAAATCAGTTAGGTACTTAAGTATAACATGTATCGAACATTCTCTGTATACCTGCTATATGCAAATGGTTGAGGATATAACATTTAAATGCAGGGTCCTTGGTCCTTTTAGAACTTATAACAGACAAGATAGTTATATAAATAATTATGATCCACTGGGATAAACACAGGTTTTCCTGGGTAGTGCAGACAGTCAACATGCTTGACCACAACCCAAAATGATGGTGGTTCAAGTGCATTCTGAGGCACCTTGGAAGAAAGGCTTAGTGATATTCTTCTGAATAATCAGCCACTAAAATTCCCATGTAAACTATCACTGAATTCACAATAAAAGCTTAAAAAAAAAGATAGGAGCAATATAGAGTCACTGTACCTAAAAGACATGGTTGATGTTCAACTATTTCAAGAGATATATGATAAAACACCGATGGTGCTAATGAAAACGGTCCAAGCTGCACTGAAGACACTGACGAACAAGGCCCCAGGAACTGACTGGATACCAATTGAGATGTTTCCATAAACAGATGTAGTGCTGGAGGTGCTTACTCATCTATATCAATACATTTGAAAGGTAACTACCTGGCCAACAAGTTCAATGATCCATATGTGTGCCCAACAGAATACAGAAATTATGGAACAGTATTATTAATATCACATACAAGTAAAATTTTGAAAAATGTAATTAAAAATAGTCGTACACGTTCAGTAGACTCCTGTCAACCTCGGTTGAGACATGGTTGGCTAGCAGTATGACAAGACCTGGGGACTCCTGGGCCCAGGGACAGGGACATGGCCACAGAGGACTAGAGCAGAGAGTGAAACATCCAGCTGATATGAAGTGAGGGGATATGCACAAGAACACCCATACTTACAGATAAGTACCCATTTGACCTGGCTTCAATGACTGGATGACCAGAACTCAACTAGAGGAAGAAAGAAGAGGAAAAAAAGAGTAATCGGCTACAATTTGATGAACTTGACCTATGCTTGTGAATGTAATAGCTCAAAAGAGGGAAAAATCTTTACAGCAAGGATCATTCCCACCTCCTCAGTACACAAGGTTGAAAGGGATGGGCAACTTAGTCCTTGGCTACCTAAAATGTGGGAAGGGGCTACAAAGGCACGAAGTGACTGGTTTACAAGCTTTCAAGAGGGACCCTAGTTTCAAAGGGTATGGGAAAAGGTAGAATCGTCACCGAGTGGTTTCCAATCTGTCTGGGTGGGGCTGGTGAAAGAAGATGGGGATAAGACTCTTGTGGTTCAATAGTGAAAAATTGCTTTCAGGACTGCTTGTGAGTGTTGCAAATGTAAAGGTAGACATTTTGTAACAAAAGGAGGGGAGTGGTTGATCTTGCAGTCCAGGAACGGAGGTCCCTACGACCATCAAGGGAAAAGAGTGGAGTGCGGGACCTTATCCAGAGAAACAGCGATGCCAGAGATGGAGGCAGAGACGATGATGATGTGGAGCGATGGAGTGGCTGGGGACTCTGGACTCTGGGAGGGTCTGTGTGTTGATGGCCACGGGGTAGGCTTGCAGGATATACCCTTTGGCTGTTTGGTGATGCATGCATGGAATTGTAATCATTGCAATGAAATTAAATAAGATAGGATGAATGTAAAGCTATTGTTCTCCCATGTAAACTATTGCATAATTCACAATAAAAACTTAAAAAAAAAAAAAAAAGTACTTGTAGTGCATAGACAGGGAACTGCCCAAAATTCAAGCTGGATTCAAAAAAGAACATAAAATGATGGATATCATTGCTGATGTCAGATGGATCTTGACTGAAAGCAGAGATACAAGAAAGATAGTTACCTGTATTTTATTAACTATGCAAAGGCATTCAACGGTGTGGATTATAACAAATTTTGGATAACATTGCAAAGAATAGAAATTCTAGAACACTTAATTATACTCATGTGGAACTTGAACATAGACCAAGAAGCAGCCATTCGAACAGAACAAAAGGATACTGCATGTTTTAAAATCAAGAAAGTTGTGTATCAACATAAGGGTTGTGTCTTTTCACCACACTTACTTCATCTGTATGCTGAGCAAATAATCTGAGAAGGTAGACTATATGAAGAAGATAGCGTCAGGATTGGAGGAAAACTCATTAACAATTTGTAATATTCAAATGAGATCCTTCTTAGAACAGTTTTTCCATGTAAATTCCAACCAATGTAATGACAGTACAGTCAAGCAAACACTACCATTCACTCACCTGTAATTAGCAATGACTGCTGAAAGCAAGGAGGATTTTCACTACTTACTGATAGAGATCAAAGACTGAAACTTTCAGTACGAATTAAGCTACAACATAAAAAAAAAAAAAAAATTCCTCACAACTGAACCAGTAAGCAACATCATGATAAATGGGTGAAAAAAATGAAGTTGTCAAGGATTTCATTGTATTTGGATCCATAAAATATGCCCATGGACACAGTAATCAAGAAATAAAATGACGTATTTCATTGAGCAACTCTGCTGCAAAAGCCTTCTTTAAAGTGTTAAAAATCAAAGATGTCACTTTAGGGACTAAGGTTTCCTGATCCAAACCATGGTATTTTCTGTTGCCTCATATACAGTCGAAAACTGGACAATGAATAAGGAAGACCAAAGAATCGATACATCAGAATGTTCCTTGGAAGTGAGAATGGTGTTACTTCATTCATGTCTCTTATGGACCAGTCCCTAGAGAAGGACATCATGCTTGGTCAAGGAGAGGGTCAGCAAAAATGACATAGACCTTCAACAAGATGGACTGACACAGTAGCTGCAACAATGGGCTCTAACCTAGCATCTGATTGTTGGATCGTACAGGACCAGGTGGTAATTCCTTCTGTTGTACACAGGACCACTGTGAGTTGGAAGTGATTCCATGGCACCTAACAGCTTGTTGGGGTAGAGACTAGAAGGGAAAAAGTGCTTTTCTTAGAGGAGCACTATATGGAGAAGCCACATTTTCCCTTCCTACAATTCCACAAGATCTGAAGTACCATTATTTTCAACTTCATTTTTCCATGAACTTTTTGAAGCCCCTTCATATTTTGGCAGCCCTCAAACTATAGTTTGAATACTTCCTCCTACTATGGTAATTATATATGTTCATTACATTAATCGCATCTATGCTCCCAAAATAAAAATGGTATTTTTTAAATGTACTATTTGATACAATACTCTTATATAATGAACTACTTAGCTTTTTCTAAGATTCTCTGGCAAATTAGTTGTGAATCTGGGACTTCAGTATGTAAGAACCCAACTCAAAATTCTGATTTTCAAGAATACCTCTCGTTTTGAAGTTTACTGTTGGTGTTTCCCTAACACATCACTAAAATGTTCATGCCTCATAGTTTTAAGAAAACTCATTGTTTTGCCAAATTTAATTCCATCTCAACACTTTTCTTTTCTCAAGGAAATAAATTAATTTGATGTTTTGACTCACATGAATTGGTATCCTTCTTTGAACACTTTCTCAAAGCAAATTCTAATAGCTGTGACAGAAAAATCACACATGCACTACCATAAACTCACCTATAATTAGCAACGGCTGCTGAATTCACCTCTTAGCTTCCTCAAATAGAGTGTGACCAATGGCATTAGTTTTCCATTTCAACATAATCAGCACTATTCCTCTGTGAACACATGTTTGACTGAATGATGCTCCAAGGAAATGTATGCATAAAAATGGTCACCTGGTAATTACCCTAGCTCTCCATGAGTGTCAAGAGGTTTTCCATGGCTTGAATGCAGTTTAGCAGTTAAGTGCATTAGGTCTCCGTAGAGGGTTGTTAACCAAACATGGCCCCAATCCTTGCTGCTTCTTTTTCAGCTACATGACAAGTGGTCCAATGGGGACATTGGTCAGTAAGTAGTACAATTCTAGCCTTCCATGCAGGAGACCCAGGTTCAATTCCCAGCCTCATCTATCAGTACAGGCCTGTGAGTTCCTATGATGCGAACAGTTTTCAACAGAGCGTCCAAACCAAGATAGACTAGGAAGATAAACTTGACAATCTACTTCTAGAATGAAGAGAAATCAACCCTATGGATCATACAGTTAGACATTCCATTCCATTTCATATGAGGTCATTGTGAATGGAGGATCAGCTAGATGGCAGTTAACTGCAAGTGGTTCTCAATTTAGGAATGAAGTGATTTCTAGGCCTTCTGTTTGGAACTCAGAAAATAAGTTCTTCATATGACTAAAATTCTAAGCCAAACTTTACCTTTTATGCAGAAAACATACTTTTCCATATGCCTAAAACCCCTAAAATTCCAAACCAAACCTGCCCATTTATGTAGAGCCATTTCCAACCCCATGGCTTGAGCTAAAGTGTCTGGGACCTAAATGAACTAAAATGAAAGGGAGCACCAACACCTGAAGCAGGCTAGGAGGTGCTCCAACAAGAAATGCCCATTTAAAAGTAGGGAAACAGTGGGGAATGAGCTAGGGAACGGGGCACAGAGTGGAATCTCATTTTGGTCACTTCTGGGAGCACTTGTTACCAGATTTGTTTCATCTTTTTCCTCTTTCCTTGGGAAAAAAAATGCCTATATTATTTCTGTTATAGCTAAAGTGCTTTAAATAGTAAAACTCTACATTTGGTAGGAGTCCTGGTGTGGTGTTGTATGATAAGCACCACAAGGTTGGTGGTTCAAATCCACCAGTTCCTCCTCGGAAACCCTCTACAGGATTGTTATTTGTAGGAACTGACTTGATGGCACTTAACAACAACATGTTTGGTAAGCCAGAAGTACCTGAGTGAAGATAGCAACCTGGGTATAGAATGGCTCCATCATTGATAAGACTCAAGGAACACACACCCAGCTACTCTTCTAGAGAAGATAGGATGCTGATGTCTGCCTCAAAGGTTCTGAAGCTCCTTGCTCTGATTCCACTAGACTGCCTCACTCCAATTAATTTGTGCCTTTGATGAAGGTTTGAGTGTCAGCTGGTGCAGAACGAAGCTGCCCATCTGTTCCCAGGCACTGGTCACATGGAGTTCATTACACACTGAGGCCACCATCTGCACTAACAACTCATGTCCAAGTACAGTTCAATGTCAGGCTTACTCTAATCCTGAGTGAGCCATGGCCAAGGGCAGGTTACTCTGTGGTCAGAGTCTTTCAAAGACAGTACAATTCCTGTGGATCCGAGCACTGCAGAGCAGAAGAGTTTGAAAAAAGAAGGGCCCACTTCAACTGTAAAACCTAACTCAAAGACCCTCATTTAGGACCTTTCTGATCCTAGTATTTTTCAGCCTTTCCTTTTCAGGGAGAACTTTGAGTCCTCAGTTCATTAATTTGTTTTTACAGTCCTTGAAAGACTAAAGAACAGATATAATTTGGTATAGGTGGGCAAGAAGCATAAAAGAGTAAAAAGTAATTTATGCACAGATGGACAAGGACACACAGAGGAGAAAAAATAGATGTACAAATGCATAGTTGGATGAAGACACACAGAGAAGCAGAACCCATAAAGGGCAAGGAATATAAGCAAAAAGTCACCCAGTCACCCTTGATGAATTTAATGGTGATTTCAGAGTTCACAAAAGGAGACTTTGTGGCACAGTGGTTAGGAAGTTGGCTGTCAACCAAAAGCTCAGTGGTTTGAGCTCACCAGCCACTCCATGAGAGAAAGCTGTGGCAGTCTGTTTGCATAAAGATATATAGTCTTGGAAACCCTATCTGGACACGTACTGCCCCACAGGGACTTTATAAGTTGAGATTTGAAATTGATGAGATGATAACAGGTTTGGAGTTTTTGGTTTAGACATCATAATATGCTTGTATAAAAGCTGATACTGTTCCATTTTATAAATTGGACTAAATATTGAAAAGTAAGTTATCAGTCTGTCTTCAGTAGGATGACATCTACTTATCAGTTTGCAGTGAGTGGACTAATTGGCCTTAAAAGGTTTCTTCTAATTCTTCCTCAAATGCAAACTCTGCAGTGGCTACCCCTCCTTAACCCTGTCAATAAAATCCAAGGTATTTGGCTCACAGCACTTAAGGCCCTTCCAATCAGACCTCTCTTCATAATTAAAATAGAGAGAGCAGAAAATGTAGGAATCATTAGAGTTGACGCTAGAAAGAGGCAGGAAGAGCCCAATCATCAAGGATCTCATATGCTGTGCTGAAGATATTGAACTTAATTTTCCAAATAATTCAGAACCACCTAAACATTTTAGAAAGGGAAGTGACAGCTAGATGTGTACTTTAGAAAGATTGAGTCAGCAGCTGTGTGAAAATGGATTGGAGAGATTGAAGAAGGGAGACCAGTGACAAAAGAATGATCCAGACAAAGGTGACAAAGCCTTATACTGAGGCAGAGAGAGTGGGGATAGGAAGAAGGAGATGGACTCAACAAGCTAACTT
>NW_006408678.1:6874212-6875311 GCF_000296735.1 Chrysochloris asiatica | reverse complement strand
TATAAAACTTAGAGCTATCCTAACTAGATATGGGGAGCAGTGTTTCACTCTGTTGTATATAGGGTCGCTATGAGTTGATACCAACTAAATGGCATCTAACAACAACAACAGCCATAGTCTTTGTAACTCCTACCAAATAATCATGTAAATATATGCACAAGAATCTAATGAGGAGATTGGTCTGTTTTGCCATGTTGCTAGGTTTAAAATGAACCATATATGATAGTTTGCATGGAAGAATAAGGAGCTCTGGTAGTGTAGTGGTTACGAATCAGGCTGTGAACCTCAGAGATAGCAGTTTGAAACTACCAGCTGTTCTGCAGGAGAAAGATGAGGCTTTCTGCTCCTATAAAGATTTATCGCCTCGGAAACCCTGAACAAGGTCGCTATGAGTTGGAACTGACTCCATGGCACATAACAGCAACAACATGTAAGAACATCAGTTTTGCACTCAACCTATTATATTTTGTTTCATTGCAATGATTATAACCCCCTCCATGCATCATTGGTTAACATATTTGCTTCTATTTCTTTCTTTTTTTTTTTTTTGATGTGCACAAAAATGCACAAGAATATATAATCATTTGAAAGCCTGCCTCTTGGCCACCAGCACACAGCCTTTCTCTTTTCATGAGTTTGAGTCCTTAGCTGCTCTGTCTCTCCATGTCATCACCTCTGTCCTCATCTCTGGTGTCACTGCTTCTCTGGTTAGGGTCCCACATTCCACTCATGCTCTTCTTTCTTGATGGTCCTAGGGTTCTCTGTTCCTGGAATATAAAATTAAGTACTCCCCCCTTTTTGTTACACAACTTTTACCTTTACAGTTATGACAATTGCTATTAGTCATGATAGCAATGACTTATGGTTGAATCAAATGAATCCTATCCCCATTTCCTTTCACCAGACCTATCTATATAAGATGCAAAATACTCAGTGGGCATGCTACCTTCCCCCACACTCTGAAACTAAACTCTGTCTTGAAAATTTGTAAGCCAGCCACTTGGTGTCTTTTTAGTTTCCCCCATCCCCCATTTTAGATAGCCATTGTCTAAGTTGTCTGTCGGGGACCGGTCTCGACATAGGAACTTGGTTCACGAGT
>NW_006408678.1:6871033-6873642 GCF_000296735.1 Chrysochloris asiatica | reverse complement strand
AAGTAGCTAAGCTATTTTCAGTTAATCCTTTGGAGAAAGGCTTAACCTTGAAGACTTTACAGTCTCGGCTTTAGGAAAATATTACATTTATCTGTGGATATTAAGGGCTCATGTTTGGAATTAAATAAAAAACATAACGGAACACTAAGATGAAAAACAATTTGCCATGACTGCCAGTGGCCAGAATTTGTTCCTCAGAGCCTGTGGCCTGCATTGCCTGCAACACTTGGGCCCAGTGGGCCTCGAACTTCTGACCACAGTTGCCCATCCCTATCAACCCTGTGTACAAAGGGGATATGTTTGATCCTTGATGTGAAGACTCCTTCCCTCTTTGTTGGTATTTTGAGCCACTACATCCATAAATATAGGGCAAGTTCATCAAATTGTAGCAATTTACACTTGTTTCCTTCATCAAATTTCTTTATCTTCCTCTAGTCGAGTTCTGATCATCAACATCGAAGTTAGGTCAGATGAGCACTATCTGCAAGTTGGTGCATTCTTGTGAATCTCCCCGCCACTTCATATCAGCTGGATGCTTCACTGTCAGCTCTAGCCCTCCATGGCTACGTCCATGGGTTCAGGAGTTCCCAAGCCTCTCCAAACTTCAGACCAACAAGCCCTTTCTCTTCTCTCTCTCTCATCTCAAGATCAACAGGTTCCCATTGTATTTAAATGCTTCCTGCATCATTCAATATTTGCCCAGTGAATCCTTCAATATTGTACCTTTTGTCTTGAATTCTTTTCTTTAGCTTTTGAACTTGAGAAATGCTGATCATGTTCTTCTCTTTTCATTTTCTAACTTGAGATCTTGAACATTTTATTGTAATACTTTACTTTATCTTCTTGAGTCATCCTATGAAATCTTCTGTTGAACTCTTTTATTTCATCATTTCTTTCAGTCACTTTTACTTCTCTTTGTTCTAGAGCAAGTTTCAGACATCCATTTTGGTCTTTTATTTCTTTCCTGTCTTTTTAAGGACCTTTTGTGTCCCTTATGTGTTATGTCTTCGATGTTATCCCAAAACTTGTTTGGTAATTGGTTTTCAACGTGTCAAATCTATTATTGAGGTGGTCTCTGGTTTCAGATGAGATATACAATTTCTGTCTGTTGTCCTTTGGTGGCTTGCATGTTGCTGTTATTCTAGAAGCTATGATATGAGTATTTTAAATACCAGCAAGGTCACTCATTGTGGACAGATTTCAAATGAGCTTCCAGACTAAGACAGACTAGGAAGTAGATGTGACAACCTACTTCTGAATATTTAATCACTGAAAACATTATGAATAACAATGGAACACTGCCTGATAGCACCCGAATACTGAATGCTGAAACACGAAAATTGTCAGTTATAATGCCAGAAAATGAGCCCCTCAGTTTGGAAGGCACTCAAAGTATGACTGGAGAAGAGTTGCTTCCTCAACAATAGAGTTGTCCGTTGGTGATGATTCGAATGGACTAAAGCTTTCAGGGCATTCATTTGCTGATGGGACACAATTCAAAATGAGGAGCAACAACTGTAAACAACTCTTAATAATAGGAACATGGAAGGTATGAAATATGAAACTAAGAAAATTGGAAGTTATCAAAATGAAGAGGAACACATAAAGATTGATATCTTAGGCATTATTGAGCTGAAATAGACTGGTACTGGTCATTTTGAATCTGTTAACCACATGATTTACTATACTGGGACTGACAAATGGAAGAGGAGTGTCATCCCATTTATCATCAAAAAAACATTTCAAGATCTTTCTTGAAGTACAGTGCACTCTGTGATAGGATAAAATGTAAACACCTACAAGGAATCAGTTAATACTATTAATCAAATTTACAAACCAACCACTAAAGCTAGTGATGATAAACTAGAAAAATTCTACCAACTTCTTCAGTCTGAAATTTATCAAATGTGTAATACAGATGTACTCATAATTTCTGGTGATTGGAATGCAAAGATTGGAAACAAAGAGGAAGGATCAATCATGGGAAAATATAGCCTTGGTGATAGAAATGATGCTGAGATCACATGATAGAATTTTTCAAGACCAATGACTTGTTCATTTCAAATACCTTTTACCTGTTGCAAATACAACATAAAAGATGACATGGACCTCACCAGATGATATAGACAGAAATCAAACTGACTACATCTGTGGGAAGAGATGGTGGAAAAGCTCCATATCATCAACCAAGACAAGGTCAGGGGCAGACTGTGGAACAGACCATCAATTGCTAATATGCAAATTTAGCCTGAAGCTGAAGAAATTTAAAACAAGTCTATGAGAGACAAGCTATGACCTTGAACATACCTTACATCAATTTAACGATCATCTCAAGATCACAAGAGTTGTGGGATGACATGAAAAACATCATACAGGAAAAAATTAAAAACTCATTAAGAAGACAAGAAAGAAAAAAAGTACCAAAATTGATGTCAGAAGAGACTATAAAACTTGCTCTCCAGCATAGAGATGCTAAAGCAAATGGAAGAAATGAAGAGGTAAAAGAACTGAATAGAACATTTCAAAAGAAGACAGAGTCAAATATAACGAAATGTGCAAAGACAAAGAATTAAAAACCAAAAGTGAAGAACTGTATCAAGCTGAGGGAA
>NW_006408678.1:6869378-6870902 GCF_000296735.1 Chrysochloris asiatica | reverse complement strand
AATGATGCAGAAAGCATCAAAAGAAGTTGGAAGCAATAACAGATTCACTGTACAAAAAAGAAATGGTTGCTCTTTCCCACCTTGCAAGATGGTGGGTGAAAAGGCTGAGAAGCCGGCTATCAAGGTGAAGAAGCCTGTAGTCAAAAAAGCAAATGCCAGTGGCAAAGCTAAGAAGACTAACCTCAAGGGCAAAAAACCCAAGCAGGGGAAGCCGCACTGCAGCCGAAATTCTGTCCTAGTCCGAGGAATTGGCAGGTATTCCTGATCAGCCATGTATTCCAGAAAGGCCATGTACAAGAGGAAGTATTCAGCTGCTAAATCCAGGGTTGAAAAAAAGAAGGAGAAGGTTCTTGCTACTGTCACAAAGCCAGTCGGTGGTGACAAGAATGGTGGTACCTGAGTGGTTAAACTGTGCAAAATGCCTAAATATTACCCAACTGAAGATGTGCCTAGGAAACTATTGAGCCACGGCAAAAAACCCTACAGTCAGCATGTCAGAAAACTGCGGTCCAGCATCACTCCTGGGACCACTCCTGGGATCATCCTCACTGGGCGCCATCAAGGCAAGAGAGTGGTTTTCCTGAAGCAGCTGGCCAGTGGTTTGCTCCTTGTGACTGGACCTCTGTCCCTCAATCGAGTTCCTCTGTGTAGAACACACCAGAAATTTGTCATTGCCACCTCCACCAAAATTGATATCAGTGGTATGAAGATCCCCAAACATCTCACGCTTACTTTAAGAAGAAGAAGAAGCTGTGGAAGCCCAGACACCAAGAAGGTGAGATCTTTGACACTGAGAAAGAGAAATACAAGATTACAGAGCAGCGCAAAGTGGATCAGAAAGCTGTGGACTCACAAATTATGCAAAAAAATCAAAGCCATTCCCCAGCTCCAAGGTTACCTGTGTGCTGTGTTTGCCCTCACAAATGGAATTTATCCTCACAAATTAGTATTCTAGATTTCTTGCAAAGAAAGAACCTCATTAAATAATTGATAAAAAAAGAAAAAAGAAATGGTTGATGCTCAGCCATTTCAAGATGTAGCATATGATCTAGAGCCAATGATACCAAAGGAAGAAGTCTAAGGTACACTGAAGATATTGCCAAAGAACAAGGCTCCAGGAATTTATGGAATACGAATTGGAATCCTTCAGCAAACTGATGTGACTCTGGAGGCACTAACTCATCTATGCCCAAATATTTGGGAAACAGCTACCAGGCCAGCTAATTGGAAGAGATCCATATTTGTACCCATTCCAAAGAGAGGCGACTCAACAGAATGCGGAAATCATCAGACAGTATCATTACTGTTGCAGGCAAGTATAAATTTGCTAAAGATAATTAAAAAATGACTGTAACAATACACTGACAGGGAACTTCCCGAGATTCAAGACCAGATTCAGAAGGGGAAATGGAATGAGGGATATCATTGCTGACGTCAGCAGAATCTTGGCTGAAAGCAGAGAATATCAGAAAGATGATTGCCTTTGCTTTTTTGATGATGCAAAGGAATTTGGTTTTGTGGATC
>NW_006408678.1:6865235-6868923 GCF_000296735.1 Chrysochloris asiatica | reverse complement strand
GTATTGCATTAGGTAAATGTGTTGCACAAGACCTCTTTAAAGTGTTGAAGAGCAAACATGCCGGTTTAAGGACTAAGGTGCACCTGATGCAAACTGTGGTATTTTTAGTAACCTCATATGCATGCAAAAGTGAACAAAGTGACTGTAGAATAATTGATAAATTTGAGTTATGTTGTTAGAGGAGAATATTAAAAGTACTGTGAACTTCCAATAGAGCAAACAAATCTGTGTTGGAGGAAGTACAGCCAGAATGCTCTTTAGAAGGCAGGATGGTCAGACTTTGCCTATCGTACTTCAGACATATTATCAGGAGGGACCAGCTCTTCTTAAAGGACTTCATTCATGCTTGATAAAGTAGAAGGTTCCTGAAAAAGAGGAAGACCCCCAACGAGATGGATTTTCACAGTTGCAACATCAGTGGGTTCAAGTGTAGCCACAATTTTTGGTGGTGTAGCACCAGACAGTGTTTCGTTCTGTTGTACATAAGGTCGCTGTGAGTTGGTACTGACTCAATGGTACCTAACAACAACAACATACCAGTTCATACTTTGTCTCTGTGAACTTGTTTTAATTTAGCTTCAGCTTCTGCTTGAACTTACATATGAGAAAATTCCACAGTCAACCCCTAGTCCTGTTCTGATTGATATTGAGCTTCTCTGTAGTTTCTTTCCACTGTATTTTATCTGGGAAGGCCCATGTGTATAGTTACCATTTATACTGTTGAAAAAGGGTTGTTGTTATTGTTAAGTGCTATCGAGTTGGTTCCGACTCATAGCACCCCTGTGTAGGATTTCCTGGACTGCAAATCTTTGCAGAAGCAGAAACTCTCATCTTTCTCCCATGAAGGGAATGGTAGGCTTTGTGGCTCACAGTCCAATGCTCATCCTATTGAACCACTGTGCTCCCTTGGAAAATGGTATTTGTAGTGAATTAGTTGTTGTCTTGCAAAATTCTTGCATGCATTCTCCCTCATTGTTTCTATCACTGAGGCCATATTTTCCAACTACAGATCTTTCTTCTTTGTTTACAACTTTGACATTCCAATTACCAATAACTATCAATGCACCTTGATTGCATGTTTCATCAATTTCAGACTGTAAAAGTTAGTAGAAATCTTGTATTTTTCAACTATAGTATGAGTGGTTGGTAGGTTGAATAATAGTTGTATTAACTGGTCTTTCATATGAGCAAAAGGAAATTATTACTGACAACTTTGTACTTCAGGAGAAGTATAATCAGGGGAGATCTTTTGATGGACCTTTTGACCATAAATGTGACACTGTTCCTCTTCAAATTGTCATTCTCACCATACGATTGCCTGATACAAAATGACAAATGCCAGTCCATTTCATCTCTTTAATGCCTGGTGTATTAATCTTTATGGGTTCCATTTCATACTAGATTCATACTTTGTGCATTCCATGTTCTGTTTATTAAGGAATCTTTGCAGCTGTTTTATTCTCTTTTTGAGTTATGCCACATCAGCAAATGAGGATCCCAAAAGCTTTACTCCAGCCACATCAGTAAAGTTTACTGTGCTTTGAGGAGGCATCTTGTTCCTGTTGTATTTTGAGTGCCTTCCAACCTGAGATGCTCATCTTCTGGCACTATCTCAGACTATTCATAAAGTATTCATTGGCCAATTTTTATAGTCATAGACCACCACATCTTTCTTTCTAATTTGTCTTAGTCTGGAAGCTCTACTGAACCCTGTCTACCATGGGTGACCCAGCTGGTATTTAAAAGACTGGAGGCATAGCTTCCAACCTTACAGCAATATGCAAGTCATTACTGTATGAAAACTGAGAAACAAGGCCAAAATAAAATTGTGGAGGGGTCACACTCAAGTACTGGAAGCTCTGTGACACACATATTTCTAATTCTTGGTGGTTGGAGTGAAGGCATTGGAGGTTACAGATAACTTTGAACTCCACTTAACAGATCATGATTCTGATCTCTTACATTTCTAACATTGATGTTTGTGCTCATCACACTGCACTTTAATGTATATGCTTCTATATCTGGCCTCCTCTTTAGTCTGTCAGGGCTCCTGGGCCAGGAACTTTGTCTTATTTTTGTATCGGTGCTGTGGGTTAATGCTCTGGACTGCAAAGTTGGTTTGAACTGTAAGGTTGGTGGTTCGAGCTCACCATTCACACCTTGGAAACGCTATACAGGGTCACCATGGGTCAGAACTGACACGATGGCACTTAACAACAACAACCACCACAACACCTGTATATGGCAGGACCTCAATACATTTATAGAATTGAATTGCTTTATTTGGCTTGCTACAGCTTTGAATTATAAACCCCACATCATTGTAGTTATTATTAAGTTCTGTCCAGTTGCTTCCCTCTCATAGTAACCCTGTATGGGGTTTCCAAGGAGCAGCTGGTGGGTTTGAACCCCTAATCTTGTTGTTAGCAGCCCAGTGCTGATCCTACAGTACCACACCAGGGCTCCTATCAACACCATGCTTCTATGTTGATGTTTTTACTAGTCTCTTGAAATGACAGAAGATTTGATATTTTTCTGCAACTTAAAATGCTGCTACTTCCTCAAATTTTTCGATTCCCCCCAGTGAGTCACATCATAGTCAGATGTCTTGGGGAATGTGGGTGTAGCATTAAGTTGGGTGTGCAATTCTGTTTTTATGAAATCTTAGAGACTTTGACTCCTTTAAATCTAAGTAATTAACAGATATTAGAAATGTCATGTCATGAATCTCTGTGCCCGTGATAGCATCTAACGTGTGAAAAACCATCTGTTTAGGTAGCTATTTACAATGTGACAAATAGCTTCTCTGTTGAAACCAGGAAACAACCCAAATACAAAGGCGAAAAATAACCTATTCGCGCAATCATTTTTAAACCTCCAAAACATCCATACTTTCTCAAAGGAAGGCGTTTGAAATCAATTTTCCTGACTTGTATTCATTTTATTGCAGAATTCTGCTTCCTTCTCCATTTCAGTTTTCATCCAGGATGCAAGGATATCCTGGTTTTAATACAAAGGAAAGACGCTGGTGATCTAGCTGACTCCTGAAATTGATCTGACCTCTTAATAAATAATGCAGCAAGAGAATAAAAGTGTCATTGTGAATTTGGTTTTATGATCTAACAATGGGAGTTTACAGTGTGGTCATCCCACTGGAGTAGAAAGAGGACACCCTTGGGGTTTCAATTTTGGCTCTGCCTTTACCAACTCTTGTCCAAGTACAGCTCTTTATCATCTCTGAGTCAGTTTTCCTTTCTGTGAAATGAGGTTGTTAGACACTTGCATATAGGGTTGTTGTGATTAAATTAATGTGGGGAATCTTGATATGAACTATAAGAATATATAAAAAATATAGTTATTGTCACAGTAAAGCAGGTTATCTGGATTGTAGATTACTCTTAACCAGACTAGATGCCGTGGAGTCAGTACTGACTCATGGTGCCCCTGTGTGTCGGAGTAGAACTGCGCTCAATATAAGGTTTTAAATGACTGACTTTTGTTAGAAGTAGACGTCTAGGCCTTTCTTCCAAGGTGCTCCTGAATGGACTTGAACCTCAGACCTTTTAGTTAGCAGCTGAATGAATTATCCCAGGACCCTAATTATTCTTGTTGTTGTTAAGCGCCATAGAATCAGTTCTGACCCCTAGCAACCCTGTGTACAACAGAATGAAACACCACCCGGTCCTGT
>NW_006408678.1:6858433-6864625 GCF_000296735.1 Chrysochloris asiatica | reverse complement strand
GTGGTGTGCTGTGGAGTTGGTTCCCACTCCTAGTGACCCTGCATAGGGTTTCCAAAGCTGTAAATCTTTACGGGAGCAGAAAACCTCATCTTTCTCCCATGGAACAGCTGGTAGTTTCAAACTGCTGACCTTGAGGTTAACAGCCCAACTTGTAACCACTATGCTACCAGTGCTCCTTATTCCTATAGTGGTGGTGGTGGTTATGTGCCGTGGTGTTGGTTCCCACTCATAGTGACCCTGTAGAGGGTTTCTGAGGCTGGAAATCTTTACAGGAGCAGATCGCCTCATTTTTCTCCCATGGAACGGTTGGTCTTTTTGAACTGCTGAACCATGAGATCAGCACCCTGATTCATAACCACTACACCACTAGAGAGTAACTTTATTCTTATAGTAGGGCTCCCTAAGTTGCTTGAAACCTTAAAACAACTATTATAAAAAAGCCATCTGTTGTCAATGATTTGGAGCCAGAGGCAAAATCACAATGATTGATTACAGGTTATCTGCGTAGCACATATGTTTAGGAGAATTGTAAACTTAGAATTTGATCGAGTGCTGTTTGGTATATTTTCACATAATTTTTATCTCAGCCAAATTCTCTAAACTTTCAGGAGATACAATTTGCTGACTTCAAGTGACTAAGCTTAGAAGACTTTATTATGTGGATAGTAATAGACACCATATGCTATATTACTTTCAGAATTATTAAATGTTTGCCTCTAATCAAAACAGTGGTAGTTTTGTTTTTCCACGCAGTGTTTCCCTTTTTCGCCTTGGCTGCTACGGAACTGAAATTGTGGAATGTTGATGGTTTCTATTTTGCCCGGTGACTCTGTGGATTCTTCTGTCTTGTTTTGACACTTCCTGTGTCACTCAATATTTTGTCCGTTGTTGTTGTTGTTAAGTGCCGTTGACTCAGTTCCAACTCATAGTGACCCTGTAGAGTGTTTCCAAGGAGTGGTTGGTGGGTTTGAACCATCAACCTTCAGTTAGCAGTCTAATGCTTATCCTGTAGTGCTATACCAGGACTCCATTAGAAACCTTCACTATTGTAACCTGAGGCTTGAATGTTTTCTTCAGTTCTTTCAACTTGAGAAATGCTGAGCATGTTCTTCCCTTTAAATTTTCCAACTCTTTACACATTTCATTATAATACTTTAGTTTGTCTGCCTTAGCTACTCTTAAGTTCAAGAGCAAGTTTCATATGCTCTTCAGATAGCCACTCTGGCCTTTTATTTTTGTACTATTTGTTTAATGATGTTTTCCTTTCTTAATATATGATGCTCTTGATGTTATCATGCAACTTGTTTGGGGGATAACAACTGTCTGCGGTGTTCAGTGTGATGGTCTCTAAATTCAGATGAGACACCTCAAAGCTATGCTCTGGCTCCTGTGAATTTATTTTAATTTGCTTTAGCTTCAAGTTGAACTTACATATCAGCAATTGATGAGCTGTTCCACAGTTGGCCTATGGCCTTGTTCTGACTGATGATGTTCGATTTGATTCCTGTGTATTTCATCTAACAATTAATGTTGAAGGAAGGTATTCACAGTGGATTAGTTGCAAATCTTACAAAGTTCTAGTATGTGATTTTCAGTATCATTTTTTGCCACCAAAGCTGTATTTTCCAACTATAGATCTCTTTTGTATCTAATTTCATATTCCTATCACCAGTAATTATCAGTACCTCTTGATTGCATGTTTAATCAGTTTCACATCGAAGAAGTTGGTAGAAATCTTCAATTTCTTCAACATTGGCATTAGTGGTTGATGGCATAAATTTGAACAATAGTCATATTAACTGGTCTTTTTAGTAGGCATATGAATATTTTCCTAACACTGTCAGCACTGTACTTCAGAATACATCTTGAAATGTTCTTTTTGATAATAAATTCAATGCCATCCCTCTTCAATTTGTAATTCCTGTCATAGAAAATCATAAGATTGTCTGATACAGAATGGCCAATACCATCCATTATAGCTGTAAGTTATTAAGAATTGGTAGACATTCAACCATTTCCAGAAATGGAATATGCTATGATACTGAAGGAAGAAGTGCAAATTGCATTGTTGGCATTGTGAGAAGTAAGGCCCCAAGAGCTGAGGAATTGCCAGCTTAGATGTCAACAAATGGATGCAATGCTGTATGCACTCACTTGTCTATGCCAAGAAATTTACAGTGCTTACCTGGCCAGCTGATTGGAAGAGATCCATATTTGTGCCCATTCCAAAGACAGTGATCCAACAGAATGCAGAAATTGTCAAAAGTAGTAATATTACAAACAAGTCAAGTTTTGCTAAAGATAATTCAAAAATGGTTGCAGCAGTACATCAAAATCCAAGCCAGAGAGACGATGATGTAGAGAGATGGAGCAGCTGGAGACTTTAGACCCAGAGAGGGAGAGGGGCTATGTGCTGATGATCAAGGGCAGGGTTGTAGGGTATACTCTTTGGTTGATTGATGATTCATGGAGGGAATTGTAACTATGACAGTGAAATGATATATGATAGGATAAATGTAAAACTAATGTTCTCCTATGTAAAGTATCACATAATTCACAATAAAGCATTAAAAAAAAAAAAAAATTCAAGCCAGATCCATAAGAGTGTGTTGAATCGGGAATATCATTACTGATGCCAAGTAGATCTTATATGAAAGCAGAAAATACCAGAAAGAATTCTTACCTGTGCTTTATTGACTATGCAAAGGCTGTGTGGATCATAACAAATTATGAATAATATTGCAAAGAGAATTCCAGAACACTTAATTGTGCTCATTTAGAGCCTGTACATAGATCAAGGACAGAACAAGGTGATACTGCATAGTTTAAAATCAGGATAGGTGTGAATAAGTGTTGTTTCCTTTCGCCATACTGATTCAGTATGCATGCTGAGAAATAATCTGAGAAGCTGAGCTATATGAAGAAGAACACCGCATCAAGGTGGAAGTAAGACTTATTAACAACCTGCGATACGCTCTGTAGGATAACACAACCTTGCTTGCTGGGAGCTAAGAGGGCTTGAAGTACTAACTGATGAAAGTCAAAAACTATTGCCTACACTATGGATTGCCCCTCAGTGTAAACAAAATGAAAATTCTCACAACTGGACCAATAATAACATTATGCTAAATGGAGAAAAGATTGAAGTTGTCCAAGACTTCATTTTGCTTAGATACACAATCAGTGCTCATGGAAGCAGCTGTCAAGAAGTCAAAAGACATGTTACATTGGGTAAATCTGCTCTAAAAGTCCTTTTTAAAGTATTAAAGAGCAAAGATGTCACCTGAGGTCTGACATATGCGTAATTCAAGCCATGGCATTTTCAATGCTCCACCTCATATGCATGTGAAAGCAGGACACTGAATAAAGGAAGACAGAAGAAGAATGAATGTTTTTGAATTATGGTGTTTTCTAAGAATATTGAATATACCATGGATTGTCAGAAGAACAAACAAATCTGACTTGGAAGAGTTGCAGCCAGAATGCTCTTTAGAAAAGAGGATGGTGGGACTTTGTGTCTTTTACTTTGGACATGTTATCAGGAGAGATCAGTTCTTGGAGGGCGTCGTATTTGGTAATCAGTGAAAATCTCCATGAGATGGATTGACACATAGGCAGTAACAATGGGCTCAAACAGAGGAATGATTGTGAGCACAGCACCGTATTGGGCAGTGTTTTATTGTGTTGTACCTAGTCAGTATAAGTCAGTACTTGCTCCATAGCACCTTACAACAACACATAACAACAAGAAAATCAACGCACAATTTAATTTTTTTTTTTTTTTTAAATTATAATGATTATTTTAGCCAGTGTCAATGTTGTTTTAAAGGCCTGGCCGTATCCTACTGGCACCAAAATAACCTGCAGTACTTATATATATGGAGCCCTGGTATAGTGCTGTAGGATAAGCACTGAACTGCCAACCACAAGGTCAGTAGTTCAAACCTGCTAGAAGCTCCTTAGAAACCTTATATAGGGTCAGGATACGTTAGAACTAACTTGATGGCACTTAACAACAACAACAACAGCTTGTATATGTGGACTCTGGACCATACTCCAGGTCTACTGATATAGAATCCTTAGATGTTGGACCTGGAAATATTTCCATTTTGACAGCAATTGTATTACTCTTAAACATATTAAGGTTTGAATGTAGCTTGAGATTTCAGATTCTTATTTCTTCCTCCTATTACATAATAATGATTTTTTGTTTTATAGTAATAAGTATATTATCTATCTTATTATAAATCACTCCCAAGACTTTTTTGAAATGGGCAGAGGAAAACAGCTAAAAACATAAATTCTCTTTTGTAAGAGTTGTGAAAACCAAGATCAAGTCAGAGGAAAGGAAATCATATTGCCAACAGGCTCATTTTCTCTTTTCTCTGGTGTATTAATAAGAGCTACAAATTAACCCACACATTGCAAAAGATGGAAAGGAGGAATTGAGACTGGAACCTGCTAGCTCTCATTACACCCCTCTTTCTAGAAGAAATGGTGGTGCAGATGATCCAAAAGGGCATGGAGATGCCTTCAGATCATGGTTAACAGAGGGCGAGAGGCCCTTTCTTGACGTCTTTTCCCTTTGCACTTAGTGCTTTTTTGTCTTTGGTTTGATTATAAGAGCCAGCACAGAAACTCTCTATTTGTTTTATATCTCATGGGCAGAGCACATGCCTAACACACAGAACATGGTTGCAAAAACAGAAGGATGGAAGTGAATTAGCGGTGGTGATAGGGTCATCCAGAATCCAAATTCAACTTTTTGGTTGAAGTTACTGAGAGTCCTTCTATCATTGAATAGGCGCATGTTTAAAAATACACATTTCAGGTCCAAATGCAATTACTCTCTTTACTTCTCAGACTACAGACTCTATTGGAGGGAAATAGGCTAAGATTGAACCATCAGATTTGAGCCACGGACTAACCTGGAGGCTGATGGAATAGGAGAGAGGGGTATGTAAGGAGGAGGCAACTGGGAGGTTCTGGACCCAAGAGCTTGACTGGGTCATACCAGTTGGTAGATTGGGAAAGAAGTCTTGGGACTGACAGAGGGCAAAACCAACCATCAGACTCCTGGAAAGATCCAGTGAGGTCTGCAGTAGAGAATTAACTCCCATCTGGATAGCAGTAAGAGCACAAGAACTGAGCTGGGCTGTCTCAGAGATAAGTAGTATGTTACCTATTCAATGGACTTTTAATGGGGCCTGTTTTCCTGGTAGGATAAGTGCAGTAGGATAAGCACTCGACCATGAGGTCTGTTTGAATCACAAAGTTGGTGGTTCAAATTCGGCAGCCGCTTCTTAGAAACCCTATACAGGGTCGTTACAAATCAGAACTGACTCAATGGCACTTAACAACAACAAAAACTTTAATAGTTAAGAGCCCTGGTAGTGCTGTGGGTTAAGTGTTGTGCTGCTAACTGCAAGGTCAGTGATTCAAGTCCACCAGTGGCTCAGCTAGTAAAAGATGAGGCTGCAAAGATTTACAGTCTCAGAAACCCCATGTAGGGTTTGGTGAGTTGGAGTCAACTTGATGGCAGTGAGCTTTGGTTTGGTCGTATATACCAGGGAGCCCTTTGGCACAGTGGTTAAAGAGCTCAAGTGATAACCAAAAGGTCAGTGGTTCGAACCCACTGCCACTCCCTAATAGAAAGATGTACGGCCTGCTTCCATAAAGATCTGCAGCATTGAAACCATCTGGGTGGTACTGCTGTGTCCTGTAGAGTTGCTACGACTCAGAATTGACTCAGCAGCAGTGGGTTTGGGGTGAGTCATCTGTAACAGGTGGTAGATATTGTTCTTAGTTACTCTTGAGTCAGCTCTGACTTCTGGGAACCCCAAATACTACAAAATGATACCCTTTCCAGTCCTGCGCCCTCTTCACAATCTTTGGTATGCCTAAGTCCATTGTTGCAGACACTAGTGGGCTCATCGTCCAGCATCATATTGGATAGTATCCTGCTGTGTTTCACAGGGTTTTCATTGTATTATTTTGGGAAGCAGATTGCCAAGTCTTTTTTCCAAGCTTGTCATAGTTTGGAAGCTCTCCTGAAACCTGTCCACCATGGGAAACATTGCTGTACTTGAAATACCAGTAGAAATGCTTCTAGAATTATAGCAACACACAATAGTCAAAGTGAGACAAGCCAACAGATGAGGGGTAGAGATATAGATACGGAGTTTCTATTTT
>NW_006408678.1:6852904-6854428 GCF_000296735.1 Chrysochloris asiatica | reverse complement strand
CTCCTCGTAAACCCTATACAGGGTCACTATGGGTCGAAATTGACTCGATGGCACTTCACAAAAACAGCAACATTGATACTTCTGAGATCCATGACCATGGCCAAAAAAGAGCTGTTAACAATTATGTCGACTCTTACTCACGGTAACCCCATGTGTGTCGGAGTGGCACTATGCACCCTAGGAGTCTTAATGGCTAATTTTTCAGAAATAGATTGCAAGGTCTGTCTTCTGAGACATCTCTGGATGGACTTCAACTACTAACTCAATTAGCAGCTGAGCACATTAACTCTTTGTATCACCCAGGGATTAAATGACAAGGCAGACACTGCTAACTGCCTGCAGTCTGCTCTCCCCACCCTCCGCCACCCCACCTCCCCCTTGAAGACTGATGTAATCACAGAAGCACAAGGCAGAGCTGGTACCAGGAAGTTATTGCAAGAGAAGAATCCAATCTGCTGTGGCCTCCTTTAGCCTTTCCTGATTCTCTGGTCAGAAATGACCACTCTTTTCATTCTTTTAAAAAGGAGTTTTATTAATTATTGAGTAGCTATGAAATATTTATAATGAAAGATATAAAGGATCACATAACTTCAAACACCTATATACCCACTATATAGGGTAAACAAAAGGGTTGTTATTCTAGGCGACCCCTGTGACCTCTCACTATCCCTAAACCTATCCCCTTCTCTTACCACTTTAGGTACACCTTGACTGGTAGCGGAGTGGTTACCAATTGGGCTATGAGTTGGAACCGACTCCATGGCACATAACTACCACCACCACCTATTAATTTAATGCCCCCAACCTTGGAAAAAGGAGCTCTGGTAGCATAGTGGTTACTAATCGGGGTGCTAACCTCAAAGTCGGCAGTTCGAAACTACCAGCAGTTCCATGGGAGAAAGATGAGGCTTTCTGCTCCCGGAAAGAGTTGCAGCCTCGGAAACCCTGTGCAGGGTCACTATGAGTCGGAACCGACTCCACAGTACTTAACAACAACAACAACCTTGGAAACCCTATACAGGGTTGCTATCGGTCAGAAATTACTCGACGGCACTTAACAACAACAACAACAACAACAAAGCAAACCTGTGTGGCACTGTGGGTTAATATGATGGACTGTAAGGTCAGTTTGAACCACAACGTTGGCAGTTCAAGCTCACCATGACCTGGAAACCCTTTATAGGGTCATTATGGGTTGGAAAAGGAGCTCTGGTAACGTGTTGGTTACAAATAGGGCTGCGAACCTCAGGGACAGCAGTTAGAAACTACCAGCTGTTCCATGGGAGAGAGATGAGGATTTCTGCTCCCATAAAGATTTACAGCCTTGGAAACCCTATAGAGGGTCGCTATGAGTTGGAACCGACTCCATGGCACATAACAACAACAAAAACATGGGTTGGAACAGACTCAGTGGCACTTAACATCAACAACAAAATAAACCTATTGCAATCGAGTTGATTCCAACTCATAATGACCCTATGTAGGTTTTCCAAGACTATAAATCTTTACAGGAGCAGATAGCCA
>NW_006408678.1:6847239-6851083 GCF_000296735.1 Chrysochloris asiatica | reverse complement strand
ACAGGGTAAATAGGGATGGCAACTTAGACATTGACTACCTAAAATGAGAGGGTGATAAAGTCTCAGAGTGACTGGCTTACAAGTTTTCAAGAGGGAGTCTAGCTTAAGAGTGTGTGAAGGAAGGTAGAGACCCAGATGAATGGTTTTCATCTTGTCTAGTCGGGTCTGGTGAAGAGAGATAAGATAAGATTTTTATGATTCAATAGTGAGTAATTATTATCATGACTAATTGTGACTGTCACAATTGTAAAGGTAGAAGGTTTTTTTGTTTGTTTTTTTAATGTTTTATTGTGAATTATATGATAGTTTACATGAGAGAACTTTAGTTTTACATTCATTCCATCGTATATCATCTCATTGCCATGGTTCCAATCCCGTCCATGCATCATCAACCAACCAAAGGGTATATCCTAGAAACCTGCCCCCTACACTTCCCCCTCCCCCTCATAAAGGTAGAAGTTTTATAACAAAAATGGAGGAGTAGTTAATCTTACAGTTCAGAAACAGAGGACCCTAGGACCATCAAGGGAGAAGAGCACAAATGGAATGTGGGACCCATTCCAGAAAAGCAGCAGCATTAGAGATGGAGGCAGAGATGAGGACATGGAGAGAGGGAGCAGCTGAGGAATCTGGACTCATGGAAAGAGAGGGACTGGGTGCTGGTGGCCAGGAGGTAGGCATGAAGAATATGCCCTTTGGTTGTTTAAATGATATATTCCTGAGTGTTTTTGTGTAACCCCCACCCCCACCCCACAACAAAACCAAACAGGGACCGGAAGCAAATACTGTTGAATGATGATACGCGAAAGAGATTGTAATCATTGCAATGAAACAATGGTGTAAAGCTGATGTTCTCCCATGTAAACTATCACTCAGTTCACAATAAAAACTAAAAAAAGAAAAAGAAAATGGAAGGACTACACAGTCATTGTACCAAAAAGAAACGGTTGATTTTTAGTCATTTCAAGAGGTAGCATATGATCAAGAGCAAATGATCCTGAAGGAAGAAGTCCAAGGTTCATTGAAGGCATTGGCAAAGAACAAGGATCCAGGAATTAATGGAATACAAATTGAAATCTTTCAACAAACTTTATGATGTACTTGAGGCACTCACTCATCTATGCCAAGAAATTTGGAAGACAACTACCTGGCCAGCTGACTGGAAGAGATCCATATTTGTTCCCATTCCAAAGAGGTATGACCCAATGGAATGTAGAAATCATTGGACAATATCATTAATACCCCTTGTAAGCAAAATTTTTCTAATAATAATTCAAAATGGCTGCAACTATACATTTGACAGAGAACTTCCAGAGGGTCAAGCTGGATTCAGAAGAAGACGTCGAACGTGGGATGTCATTGCTGACATCAGGTAGATCTTGGCTGAAATCAGAGAATACCAGATCTTTATCTGTGCTTTATTGACTACTTTTAAGGCTTTTGTGTGGATCATGACAAACTATGGACAGCATTGTAGATAATGAGTATTCTGAAACAATTAAATGCATGAGGAACCCGTATATAGACCAAGAGGCAGTTCAAAAAGAACAAGGGAATCCTGAATGGTTTAAAATTAGAAAAGGTGTGCACCAGTGTTGTATTCTTTAATCATACTTATTTAATCTGTATGCTGACAACTAATCCAAGAAGCTGGATTATATGAAAAAAGATGTCACATGAGGATAGGAGGCATGCCATATGCAGGTGATACAGCCATGCTTGTTGAAATTGTAGAGGACTTAAAATATTTACTGATGAAGATCAAAGACTACAGCCTTCAATATGGATTGCATCTCAATGTAAAGAAAACAAAAATCTTCATCCCTGAACTAATAAATAACATCCATATAAATGGAGAAAGATTGAATTTGTCAAAGACTTCATTTTGCTCAAATCAACCATCAACACTCATGGAAGTAGCAATCAAAAAATCAAAAGACATATTGCATGAGGCAAAATCTGCTGCACAAGACCTCTTTAAAGTGTTAAAGAGCAAAGATGTCAGTTTGAGGACTAAGATGCTCCTAACTCCATCCATAGTAATTTCAGTAACCTTAAATACTTGTGAAAGCTAGACACTAAATAAGGAAGACCGTAGAGAAATTGATGCATTTGAGCTATGGTGTAGGAAGAGAATATCATGGACTGCCAAATTAAAAAAAAAACCATCTGTGTTGGAAAACTCCCTGGAAGCCAAGATGGCCAAGCTTCATCTCTCATACTTCGGACATATTGTCAGGAGAGACCAGTTACTGGAGAAGGATATCTTGTTTGGTAGGATGGAGGCTCAGAGAAGAGGACAACTCTCAATGAGATGGATTGGCACAGTAGCAGCAGCAATGGGCTCAAAGGTAGCAATGATTATCAGTTTGGTATAGGAGCGGGCATTGTTTCGTTCTGTTGTGCATAGTGTCACTATGAGTCAAATGGACTCAATGGTACCTAGTTACAACATGAGTAGGAACCAACTCAATAGCACTTGAAAACCACCAAAACATAATTATCTTGTTATATTTTATAATTTTATTCTATATTCATGAATATAGAATATTCTATAAATAATATGCAGTTTTTTGTGTGTCATTTTGAATTTTATATAAATATATTCTAGTGTATTAACTTACTAGATTTATCCATTCTACCATTTAGGGATTCAAGTATGATTCTGATTTTTTGCTATGCAGAACAGTATTGCTATGAATCATCTTAAACGTCGTCTGTTACACGTGTGAAAGAATTTCTCTCGTGTCTTTTCTCAGATACCCAAGAGTGAAATTGTTGGGTGCAAATATATGAAGGGTCTTCCAAAAGTTTGTAGAAAAATTTCATTATGTTTTTTTATTGTATTTTCCACAAACTTTTGGAATACCTTCATATACTGTTATGAGCCCTGGGGATGTAGTGGTTAGAGTGCTCAGCTGCTGACTGAAAGTTGGTGATTTAAACCCTCCATCCTGTCCATGGGAGAAAGATATGACAGTCAACTTTTGTAAAGAATTGCAGTCTTGGAAACCTTATGGGAAGTTCTACACTGTCCTAGAGGGTCACTATGAGTTGGTCGACTCGATGGTAATGCATTTGGCTTTGGGGCTTATATTACCGTGTTTTAAAACAACAACACATACATTCTGTATTCAACTATGCCCTCCCCCTGTGAGATACTTTCCTAAGTGTGCTTTGTCAATTTTTAGGAGAGGTGACACAGTTCACAAAACAAACAAACATAAAATGTGTATGTGTTGTGTGAAAATATGGTGCATGTGTATCTGTATATGTACACATACACCCACACAGAGGAGTGAGAGATCTTGAGTGATTGAGAGATTCACTTAAAGGTTTTGACTTTTGCAATTGTGTGCACTGGCAAGTCAGAAATCTGTGGGTCAGGCAGTAGGCTGGAGACATCTATAGGATTGCTTCCTAAAATCCATTGGTCAGACTACATAAAGACTGCAGAGTGAAGAAAGTAAATGTTCTGTTAAAGTATCTATTTGTAGTCTGGAGATAGAACACACATCAGGAAACTCCCTTTTATACTGAATTATGGATTACATCTCAATGTAAAGAAAACAAAAATCCTCACCACTGGACCAATAAACAACATTTTTATCAGTGAAGAAAAGATTGAAGTTCTCAAGGACTTCATTCTTCTTGGATAAACTATCAACATTCACGGAAGCAGCAGTCAAGAAATCAAACAACGTATTGCATTAGGCAAATCTGCTGCACAAGGCCTTTTTCAAGTGTTGAAGAGCAAAGATGTCAGCTTGACGACTAAGGTGTGCCTGACCCAAGCCATGGTATTTTCAGTAATCTCATATGCATGCGAAAGCTGGACAATGAA
>NW_006408678.1:6840893-6841890 GCF_000296735.1 Chrysochloris asiatica | reverse complement strand
ACCAGGCTGCAGGAGTGTTGGGCCTCAGGCTGGTGCTTTGGTCCTCGAGCGGGCGGTTTGGGCCTCAGGGGGCCTGGGTATCAGCAGCTGGGTATAGGGCTGTTTGGGCCTCAGCGGGAGTGTTGGGCGGATTGGGCCTCGGGGGGCCTGTGCCTCGGGGACCGTGCTGAGGGCGGGTTGGGTCGCAGGGGCACTGGGCTTCAGTGACCTGGCTACGTGGCAGGTTGGGCCTTGGTGGCTCTGGACCTCTGCGGCGACCGGGCTGTAGACCGCCTGGGCCATGAGGCGGGTAGGCGTTTTGGGCCTTTGTTGGGCCTGGGCCTTTGTGACCAGTCTGTGGGCAGTTTGGGCCTCAGGGCAGGCCTTGGCCTCAGTGGGCGGGCCTGTGCCTTGGGTATTCCTAAGCCTCAGCGGCTTGGCAGAGGGCTGGTCTAGGCTGGGGCAGTAGAGGGCTGGGGGTAATGGCTACAGAGAGTTAGTGTCCGTATTTGATGACATAAAAAATGCCTCTCTCAGTCTCTCTGTACTGTGGGTACCCCGAATTTGCTGATATCTGCGCCGATATCCCTCTTTATTTGTTCGGCTTTGTTAGTTTTTGCTTCCTCTTCTCTGTAAATGCAGCCTTCTAAGTGGGGTTGCTCTAGCCCTGCATTCCAAGGTCTGCAGGAGGCAGAGGCACTCGCCGGTTCAGGCGCGAAAGTGGGAGCTGCATGCATGCAGGCAAATGCTCAAAATGCCTGTAATTCCTCAGCAATTTGATCTTTTAAAAAAACAAGTTCAGAATGTTGAAATATAAGATCTTATATTTGTTCAAAGGCTGTCTGTCTGCTAGACAGAGGTTTCTTATGTAGGATTCCACCCCTTTTCCCCGAGACTGTCCTACCTGAGCTGCCTGGTCAGGGAAGCACCAGCTCTCCTCCTCATAGCAATCTTATGCACTGCAGAATGAAACACTGCCCGATCCTGGGTCAACCTCACTACGGTTGCCACGCTTGAG
>NW_006408678.1:6836070-6839833 GCF_000296735.1 Chrysochloris asiatica | reverse complement strand
TTAGTAAAACTTTCCTCGCATGGGATATCAAAGATAGGAAGAAGGAGTGATGATCTATTTTCGAATATTTATTCACTGAAAACAGTATGAATAGCAGAGAAACACTCTTAGCCTTTTACATGTATTAACTCATTCAGTCTCACAAGAACCTGGAGTGTCCTAGTTGCATCACATCTTTGTCAAGACCTGAAATTTTCTGACTTTTAAAGTTTACCAGCCTGTTGTTGTTGTTAGGTGCCTTTAAGTCAGTTACAACTCATGACCCTACTATGCACAACCAAATGAAACTCTGCCTGATCCTGCAGCGTCCTCATAGGCACTGCTCTACTTTAGCCCATTGCTGCTGCCACTGTGCTTGTTGTTTTGAGGGTATTTCCCTTTTTTTGCTGACCCTCCACATTACCAAGCATGATGTCCCTTCTCTAGTCTGAAATTGAGCAAATAATGCAATCAAGATGCGTTGATAAATTACTGACAATTGGAATATAAAAGTTGGGAGCAAAGAGGAAGGATCAATAGTTGGAAAATATGACCTTGGTGATAGAAAGGATTCTGGAGAATGCATGATAGACTTTATTCATTACAAATACTTATTCATTACTTGATAAACTTACTCATTACAAATACCAATTTTCATCAACATTAAAGGCAGTTTATATGCCTCACTGTATGGAACACACAGGAATTAAATTGACTACATTTGTGGGAAGAGATGGTGGAGAAGCTCAATATCATCTGGTGAAACAATACCACGGCCGACTGTTGAACAGACCCTCAACTGTTCCTATGCAAGTTCTGTCTGAAACCAAAAAAAATCACACATCCATGAGAGCCAAAATATGACCTTGAGTATATTTTGACCTTTTCCAGTGTGTTCTTGTTGTTAAGTGCCAGTGTAGTGGATATGAAATTGATACCTTATTGTAGTTTTACTTTATAATTCTCCAATTACTAATGAGATTGAACATCTTTTTATGAATCTGTGTAGTGCTCATTGAAATTCATGCTTCGTTTTAAAATTGGCTTATTTATCTTCAAAATTTTCAAGTTATAATGATGTTATAATTTTTAAAAGTAGAATTTTTTTTTTAATGTCTTATCTTATTCTCCCCGTGGAACTTAGAGCATCTTAGATAATATTTATGCTCTCATCGAGCCAAATTCGTTGAACATATTTATTGCACAAGAGCAGTTGCAGCAGAGCCAATATGGTCAACAAAACTGAAAATATTTACTATTTAGTCCTTTCTAGAAAAAGTTTACTAACCCCTTTGTAGAGTCTGTCTGTGAAAATCATATTCTGACCTATATCTTGTGTCATTTTACCCTCTCAATAAAGCCAGCCTTGCAAATTTTTGTTTGAGAAAAGAAAGTTAAATAATTATAACATTCAAATATATTAAACTGTATGATCTATTTTAATGAAATTTTAAGAATAGCCAGAAACTAAACCCAAAGCCAATTATCTTTAAACCTTGACCTCCTTAAGGATCTGTTGAATTGCATCAACATTTCATAACTAGAAGACTGGAGCAACCCAATAATTTTTTAGGCCACAGCATGTAACTAATTGAATAGAGAAAGAGATCAACACCTTGAGATTCTATCCCTAGAGAAGTTAGCACCTGAAACAGATTACGTTTTTTGATTAGCTGGTTCCTTTTTTGATTAGCTGGTGAGCACAGGTTAAACATCTAAGCAGATGTGAAGACCTACCAGGAAAGAAAGCACGCATCATTCTGTAACTGACATTTGGAAAAGTTTACATGCACACTAACCCACTCCTTCACACACACACACACACACACACGCACACACACACAATGATGCTAAGTCAGTAATGAATCAAAACTATGCTTAGTCAAAAATGGCCACAGTCCATGCACTTTCTATTTGAAAACAGACAGACTTGCTCTTAATTCTTTTCTACAACTGTCAACTTCTCTTTAGCAAAACAGATTTTGTTTTCTTTGGATAGTGTCACAAATGAAAATAAAAAGTAGGGACTAACTTAATGGTCTACAGGGGAAGTGCATTTGAAGACAAATGATTGTATAAAGTTCATTTTTTAAAAATTCAGTGTAATCTCTCCTCCATGTTATATTTCAGTCTAAAGGTCTCTGGTGCTCAGGGGAGCTACCTTTTATTGGGTTTCTGTGAGGCAAAGACTGAACTGTAATCCAGTAAAGAGACATATACTTCATGGATTATAGTAACTCCTTCCTACTTCCTATCCCAATTAAAGAAATAATTATATTGCAAAAGCCTTGATTTTCAAATTTGCATTTAAAGAATGCTTGTTTGGGGCTGTCTGAGTAAAAAAACTGAACAAGTTAAAATAGCAGGCTTTCAAATATAGAGGGAATTATTTTTCCTTTCTCAAAGAAGTAATTGCTGGAAGTACAGCGTTAGGGAAATAGATTCTGTAAAAAGTGATGTGTGGCACAGGCTTACAGAGCTTTAGATAAGAAAGAGATTGTAAACCCACACCCAAACCCTCTCTTCTAAAAGCAGTAACAATGTGTGTATGACTGCATCTTTCTTTTATTGTTGTAGCTGTTGAGTTGGCACCTACACATGGCAACCTTATGTATAACACAACAAAATGTCATCTTCACGATCATTGTTATATTTGAGTCTATTGTTGCAGCTGTTGTATGAACCTCTCACACTGAGAGTTTCCCTTGTTTACACTAACCTTCAAATTTACCAAACATGATGTCTTTTTTAGCAGGTAGTGTTCCTAATGTCAAGTCCAAATTAGGTGAGTCGAAGTCTTTCCCGTCTTACTTCTGAAAAACATTCTGGTACTATTTCTTCTAAGACTGATTTGTTTGTTCTTCAGGTGGTCCACAGGATTATTCAGTATGCTTCCCCAGCTCCACATTTAGATTGCATTGATATTTTTTCCTGTCTTCCTTTTTCATTATTCAACTTTTGCATACATATGGATGACTCCATTTACTAGTAGCTTTATATTCTTTATCAAAGCATGGTTTAAATGACAGATGGCCGTGTAATACGGATTGTGAGGACAGTGTTTGCTCTCCGAGGATCTGGGTTCAGTTTCTAGATTTACCAGGTCAGAATTTCATGATTTGGGTGGTTATTTGGCATCTCATCATCTTAGGCATGTCACCTGCAGACTCAAAATAATGTGGATTCCTACCATAATGCTAAGGAGCTCTGGTAGCGTAGTGGTTATGAGTCAGGCTGCTAATATCAAGGTCAGCAGTTTGAAACTACCAGCAGTTCTGCAGTAGAACGATGAGCCTTTCTACTCCCATAAAGATTTACAGCCTTGGAAACCTACACAGGGTCACTATGAGTCAGAACCGACTCTACGACACATAACCACCACCATCATAGTGTTAAGGAGCTCAGATAGCATAATGGATACGAGTTGGGCTGTTAACTTCAGGCTCAGCAGTTCAAAACTACCAGGCGTTCTGCGGGAGAAAGATGAGGCTTTCTGCTCCCGTAAAGATTTGCAACCTGAGAAACCCTGTACATAGTTGCTATGAATTGGAACTGACTCGGTGGCTTACAACCACCACCACCATCATAGTTTTAGCTATTAAATTATATTATACATACAAGATTCTAACATAGACTATGATACAGAAATGTGAGGGAAAAAATGAGTTGTTTCTAGAGGCTGAGTGACTTGCCTATGCTTGTGTGTTTGCTAATGGTTCTCCAGGGATTGAGATGAAGTCCCAATTTGTAGGTCAGAGTTTTCTTCTTATTACCATTCTTTATT
>NW_006408678.1:6818027-6835970 GCF_000296735.1 Chrysochloris asiatica | reverse complement strand
TTTTTTTTTTTAATTTGCTGTTTGTAATACTCAAAATCTATAATCATTCAGAATATTGACTTTTCTTAGCAATCAATTGATGGAGGCAGCACTGAGAAAAGAAGTAAAAAAGTTTTGATAACAATAATAGTTAATACTTAATGGCAAGTGCTTATTACTTGTATATGCCAGGCACTATGTGCAGTAGGATCAGCACTGGACTTCAAACATTAGGTCAGCAGTTCAAACCCACCTGCTGCTCCTCAGAAACCCTATACAGAGTTGCTATGAGTTGGAAACGACTCGACAGCACTTAACAATAACAATCATTCTTTCATGAGTCCTGGTATGGCACTGTAGGATAAGCACTAGACTGCTAACCACAAGGATTACAGTTCAAACCTACCAGATGCTCTTTGGAAACCCTATATAGGGTTGCTATGAGTTGGAACCGACTCAAAGATACTTAACAACAACATTCTTTCATGAATTAAGTCCTTTAATCTAGGTAGCAGTATTATTATCCCTCACCATCCATCTTTCAAGTTTGTTGTACTGTGGTGGATTTGTGTTGCTGGGATTCTGGAGGCTATGCCACTAGTATTTCAAATGCTAGTAGGGGAGAGAAGCCAAGATGGAGGCTTAGACAGACACACAATGCCACCCCTCTAAAGCACAAACCCAAGAAACCAGTGAATTAGCTATAGATGACACTTCTGGACTCGGTGCATCAAATGACAGGATAAAGAATGAGAACACTGATTGAAAGAAGAACTTAACAGAAAACAATGAATGAGTGGAGGTGACCTGGCAGCTGGCACAGCACAGCATGGGCATCTTGAGGTAAAGACAGCTGTGGTTCCTGGTGCAGAGTGCAGAAGGGCAACTTCACGGAAATCTCAGCAGGACACAGAGAACCTGTATAGACATACGTGTGGAGTGAAGCACAGCGAGCAGGGGTGAAGCAGGTCTAAGAAGGGAAAGTGCAGGAAGGAGGACAAGAACTCCAGGAATGCCAGTGTCCTTAGAGCAGAGAAGGAACCACAACCCAGAAACAGGTACCACCCACCTGTACTGTGGACAGCCCCCTACCTCCCACACACATACTAATTGCCCAAGTACCAATTAATGGCTACAGCCAATGAGAAGTACCCAATGACTAGGGGAGCAGTCTCCCCTCACCCCCCCACCACTGCTAGTCATAAACTATACAAACCTCTATACCTGTAGCTCCTACTGCTGGGAACTATAATGCAAACCCCTCCTTGCCCCCTCTACCTAGCTTTGCCTCCCACCTGTTCCTGAGGAGGATATGGTGATAGAACTAACTGAAAAGGAATTCAGAATATCCTCAAAAGAAAAGAGATAACAAAGACAAAGCCCTGAAGAGTTCAGTTAAACAATATAAGAACAAAATGGCAAAATAAACAGACCATTAGATACCGTGAAAAACAACAACAAATAGAAACTCAGAAGTTTCACAATAACATTCTAGAAGTAGATAATCCAGTGGAAAGATACAAAAGTAGAATTGAATTAATGGCAGAAAGAATCATCAGCTAAGTAGAAGGCGAATTCCATGACACAAATCTTTTTGAGTTCTGGTGTGTGGCTCAGTGGGTTAATGAGTTGGACTGCAAGGTTGGTTTGAACGACAAGTCTGGCAGTTCAAACCTACCAGCTGCTCCTTGGAAACCCTATACAGGGTCATTAGAAGTCAGAACTGACTCAATGGCACTTAACAACAACAGTAATCTATTTGAGGAACAATCAGATAAAACAGTAATCTATTTTAAGAAAACTGAAGAAAGCCTCAAAGTTATGAAGGACACTATCAAGAGGAAGACTTGGTAGTAATTGGAATTCCAGTAAAGAAGGAGAGACAAAAAAGAAATTTTGAAAATGTACTGACAGAAAACTTGCCTAATCTCATAAAAGATGAGGTTTCCATTCAAGAAACTCAATAAATTCCATAATGGATAGACCCGAAAAGTCACCATGACATATCATAATCAAACTTTCCAAAACCAACCACAAAACAAGAATTCTGAGAGCAGATCATGAAAAACAAAATATCAACTGCAAAAGAGCACCAACAAGACTAAACACTAACTTCTCAGCAGAATCATGCAGGCAGGATGATAGTGGGATGACATATATAAAACCCTGAAATAAACGAATTGCCAAGTAAGAGAATAATATAAAGTTTCTCTGGTGTCGTATTGGTTATGAGTCAGGCTGCTAACCTCAAGGTCAGCGGTTCAAACCTACTAGCCGTTTCATGGGAGAAAAATGAGGCTTTCTTCTCCCATAAGGATTTACAGACTCAGAAACCCTATACAGGATTGCTATGAGTCAGAACTGATTCCACATAACCATCACCACCAAGAATAATAAATACAGTAATGTATTTCAAATGTGATGGTGAGATTAGGAAATTACCAGATACACAGAAATTAAGGGTATTTGTAAACCAGACCAACCTTAGATATATATTAAAGGGAGTCTTTTGGACAGAGAACCAATTATATGAGACAAAAACCTGAGATCAAGACACACGACAGCATCTCTCAGATACTAACTCAGATATTCTCAAGGCAGAATAAATGTGCAAAACTGAAAACAGGGAATCAGTGATGTCAATCTGTAAATGACAACCTTAAAATAAAACTGCAGTATAAATGATGCATTAATAGAATTCCCATATGAAAGAAAGTCAAGGTGATATCAAGCTATAATAAAGTATTTTAAAATTAGGAAAAGAAATGTAAGTTTCATAATAAGCATGAAGGAAATTGTTAAATATATTCACCAAAACAAGAAGAAAGTTAAAAAAAAAAAAAAGACTCAGTAAACACTATATCAGCAACAATAAAAGACATAAAACAACAAAACTTCAGAACAGAAAATTCAGCAGAACAAAGAATTCATTACCCTACACACACAAGCATAATAAAATAGCAACAGTAAATCCATACCGATCAATAATCACACAGAATGTAAGAGAAAGAGAGTGGCAATATGGATTAAAACACCCTGATCCATCAATATCTTGCCTACACAAAGATTAAAAATCAAAGGATGGAAAAAATGTATCAAGCACACAGTAGTCAGAAGTGAAACAGAAGTGAAAATAATAATCTTTGATAAAATAAAACTTTAAGTCAGAATCCATTGTAAGAGACCAAATAAAGGGCATTATGTAATAATTAGAGTCAACTCCACCAAGAGGACATACCATAATAAATATTTACTCCAAAATACATAAAACAAAACAGAGAATACATAAAACAAACTCTAATAGCATTTAAAGGGGAAATTGTTCTTTTATAATAGCAGGAAACTGTAACATACCACTTACAATAATAAAGCAACTAGAAAACACTCAGCAAAGATACAGAAGATGTTAATAACACAATAAACCAGGTAGACCGCAAAGACATACACAGAACACTTAACAACAACCACTCAACAGCAATCCAGTACTCATTCTTCTTATTGCGCACAGACTGTTCTCAAGAATAGAGTATATTTTAGTCTACCATGTGTTGTTGTTGGTGGTTATGTGCTGTGGAGTCGGTTCCGACTCATAGCGGCCCTGTACAGGGTTTCCGAGGCTGTAAATCTTTACGGGAGCAGAAAGCCTCATCTTTCTCCCACGGAACAGCTGGTAGTTTCAAACTGCTGACCTTGCAGTTTGCAGCCTGATTTGTAACCACTACGCTACTAGAACTCCTTACTTAAAAATTTTTGGGCAATATGAGTAAATGAAATTAAAAAATTCTTAAAATCAGATGAAAATGAAAACAACAAACTTAAACCTTTGGGACATAGCAAAAGCAATGCTCAGAGTAAAATTTATAGTTATGAATGCACACATCCAAAATGAAGAAAATGCCAAAACCAATAGTTTAGCCCTACAACCCACCACTTGTCTGTTGTGTTTGTCATAATGTGGTAGCTTGGATTGTGGTTGTTGTAAAGCTGGAAGCTATTTTCTAGCAGTAGTTCAAATACCAGCGGGGATGTGGGGAAAGGCATATCATTGTTGATGTTAGATTAATCTTGACTGAAAGCAGATAATAGTAGAAAGATGTTTACATGTGTATTATTGACTATGCAAGGCATTTTATGTAGTTAATCATAAATTACTGGAGAAGGATGTCATGCTGGGTAAGGTGGAGGGTCAGAGAAAAAGAGGAAGACCCCTAACAAGATGGATTGGCCAGGTGGCATCATTGATGGACTCAAGTGTGGCAGTGGTAGTGAGGTTGGCCCAGGATCAGACATTGTTTCCTTCTGCTGTGCATGGGGTCGCTATGAGTCAGTTCTGACTCGATGGCACCTGACAACAACAACAACAATCATAAATCACAATCATAAATTGTGATGAATGGGAGTTACAGAACACTTAATTGACCTCATGTAGAACCTGTGCACAGACCAAGAGGCACTCACTCAATAGAACAAAGGGATTCTGTGTGATTTTAAATTGTTAAAGATGTGCATCAGGGTTGTATCTTTTCACCAAATTTATAGTCTGTATGTTGAGCAATTTATCAGAGAAGTTGTACTGTATGAAAAAGAATACAGTACGATGATGGGAGGAAAATTCATTAACAACCTATGATATGCAAGCATACATATGTTATGTTTGTTCACTGATTTTGAAGAGGACTTAAAGTACTTACTGATTAAGATCAAAGACCTTTGCCATGAATTAAATCTCGACATAAAACAAAAATATTTACAAATGGATCAATAAACCATATTATCACAAACTGAAAATATTGAAATATCAAGGATTTGATTTTACTTAGATCCATAATCAATGCCCATGGAAGCAGCAGTTAAGAAATTAAACAATGTATTTCATTGGTCAAATCTGCTACAAAAGAAGTCTTTAGAGTGTTAAAAGGAAAGGTGTTATCAGGAGAGACCAGGTCCTGGAGAAGGGCATCATACTTGGTAAAGTAGACAGTCTGCTGAAGAAGAGGAAGACTCTTTATGAGATGAATGGACACAGTGGCTGCAACGTTGCGTTAAAACACAGAAGGATGATGAGGGTGGCATAGGACCTGGCAGTATCTCATTTGTTGTACATATACTGTGATTTGAAAGTGACTCAATGGTACGTTAAAACAACACTGACAACCCTACAACTCAAACAAGTAGGAAAGGAACAGCAAAAGAAACACACAGTTACCACATAAAGGATATTATAAAGATCAGAGAAGAACTTAATGGAATAGAAAACAGAAAGAATCAGCATGGCTAGAAGTCACTTCTTTGAGGGGTGCAATAAAATTGACAAACCACTGGCCAAGCTGACAAAGGAAAAAAGTGAGACGATGCATGCAGTGCAGTGAAATATTTAATGTCTCTTCTAGCCATAGTCTTCGTAAACTCCCACCAAGCAACTTCTTGATAGGTCTGGGTAAGAGAAGGTGGGAGATGTTGATCGATGATATGAGTCAGTTGTGAATTATTGGCTAGTTGTGAATGGAGAATTGCTTGTAGAATGGAGTGGTTCCAGGGATTTAATTGGGGAGCTAAGTTTGTTGACTTACAGAGTCAAGTGCCTTCAGGCTGAGATTTATGGTGGTGTGGTGTGCCCTGTGAGCATTTATCAGCAGCCCTAAAATGGTTTATAACATTGCTAAAGCATAGCATAGGCCAGGCCAAAAGGCTGAGAGGCAGAAAGAAGACTGCCGGTGGATATGGCAAGGAGGTTGTCTTAATTGCAAGAACTGTGTCCTGTGTGTTTTTTGGGCCTGACATGGAACCTGTTAACTTCGATAGTGAACCCTGTAACTGTGGGTATAGAGTCTGAGTTTGGTGTGGCCAATGCAATGAATTATTGAACCCAGCTGAGTAGAGGGAGAGCTATGGGAGGGAATGGTAGGTGTCATTCTTTTGCAAATAACCAAGATAAGAAATGAGATTAGGTGACATTTACAACAGAACCAATCAAAATAAAAAGAATAATAACAGAATATTATTAAAAATCGTACACCAACAAGCTTGAAAAACTAGAAGAAATGGATGAATTTCCAGAAGCATACTGCCTACCTAAACTAAAACAAAAACACTTAGAAAAATATGAACTGACTAAGAAGAAGAAATTGAAGAGATCATTTTTAAAAAGAACAAAACAATAATAGGCTTCACTGGAAAATTCTACCACACATTCAAAGAAGAATTGATATCAATTCTACTCGAACTATTCCAGCATTTAGAGAAGGAAGGAATATCCCCTGATCACTCCCTGAAGCCAGCATAAATATTATATCAACACCAGGCAATGATACCATAATAAAATGAATGGACAGTCCAATAGACTGATGTAAAAATTCTCAAGAAAATTCTAGTTAATGGAATTCAACAGCAGATTAAAAAACAAAACAAAACAAAACAAAAAAACTATAACAATAAAGTGGGAACCATACCTGAAATGTGAGGATGGGTGGCCCAACATTAAAAGAATTAATGTATTTTATCATGTAAATAAAACAAAGGAAAACAATTACACTAACATTTTGATCAATGGAGAAAAGTCATTCAGTAAAATCCCAAATCCCTTCCTGATAAAAACTCTCATCAAAATAGGAGTAGAAGTGAAATTCCACAACATAATCAAAGGCGGCATATAAGCAAACCCAACAGCCAACATTATTCTCAATGAAGAAAGATGGAGAACAGTCGCCTTAATAATAGGAGTGAGACAAGGATGCCTGTTACCGTTACCATTGTACTGGTTGTCTATTTACAGAAAAATGAATCAGGATCCATGCCTTACACCATGCACAATTTGTTATTGTTGTTGTTAAGTGCCATTGAGTCGGTTCCAACCTATAGCGATCCTGTATAGGGTTTCCAAGGAGCAGCTGGTGAGCTTGAACCACCGACCTTTCAATTCAAACGGCTTTGCAGTCTGGCGCACTAACCCACAGTGCTACACCTGGACTATTAGATGCCATCAAATCAGTTCCTATTCCTAGCGACCCTGTGCACAACAGAATGAAACACTACCTGGTCCTGCACCATCCTCTAGCTCAAAATGGATCAAAAACCTAAATGTCTAAGCGACAATGAAAACGTTCTTGGAAGATAATATAGGCACAAAACTAGGTCATTTAATTTTCAGCATTAATAGCCTATTGTTCTTATTGTGTGTTATTGAGTTGGTTCTGACTCATAATGACTCTGTATAGGGTTTCCAAGAGTGACTGGTGAGTTTAAACTACCAACCTGTGGATACCAGTCCAGTGTTTATCTTATAGTGCCACACCAGGGCTTAATAGCTTATTAAGTACAAATAACAATGCAAGGACAACAGAAGATAAATAAATGGGACCTAGGGACCTCCTAAAATTAAATATTTATGCTCATTAAAAGATTTACCAAAGGAATCAAAAGAGAACTTACAAAGTGGGGGAAAAAAATCTTTGGCAACAATTTATCTGATAAGGATCTAGTGTGCTGAAGGCTGGGGGGCAGGCCTGTGGGATGTACCCTTTGGTTGTTTTATGATGCATGGAGGGGATTATAATCATTACAATGAAATGAAATATGGTAGGATGAATGTAAAGCTGGTGTTCTATGTAAACTATCACAATAAAAAGTTAAAATATATATATATAGAGAAAAGTTCAACAACTCAACAACAAAAAGGCTATCTAATGAAAAATGGGCAAAGGACATGAACAGATGCATCACCAAAGATGATGACCATCAAATCCATGAAAAGATGCTCATGGTTATTAGCCATTGTTCTTGTTTTTAAGTTTCATTGAGTTGGAAAGACTCAGCCATCTTATATAAGGTTTCTAAGCAGTAGGTGGTATGTTTGAGCTGCCTACCTTGTGCTTAGCAGTCCAGTGCTTATACTTCATGCCACACCAGGACTTCATATATATTTATGTTGTTGCCATTGTTAAATGCCATCAGTCAGTTCAACTCAGGGTGATCCTGTTTAGGGTTTCCAATGACAGACAGGTAGATTTGAACCACGGTTAACAGTCCATTGCTAATCCTCCAGCACCATACCAGGACTCATTGGCTATTGGTGGTGATAGTGATTGTGTGCCACTGAGTTTATTTTGACTCATAGCGACCCTGTAAATCTTTACAGGAGAAGAAAGCCTCATCTGCCATGGAGTGACTGGTTGATTCAAATCACTGACAATAGGAAAGAAATAATAAAGATTAGAGCAGAAATAAATGAGATAGAAAACAGAAAAACTATAGAAACAATCAACAGGACAAGAAGCTGGTTCTTTGAAAGGATTAACAAAATCTATAGACCATTGACAAACCTAACAAAAGAAAAGAGGGAGAAGACACAAATAACACACATTAGAAACCACATAGGTGATGTCACAATGGAACCGAAGGAAATCAAAATGATAATAACAGAATACTATGAAGAGTTGTCCTCCAACAAATTTGAAAACTTAGAAGAGATGAATACATTTTTAGATAAACACGAACTACCTAAACTTACACACAGTGCAGTAGAAAACCTGAACAGACCCATAACCAAAGAAGAAATTGATCAGGTCATCAAAAGACTCCCAATCAAAAAAAGTCCAGGCCCAGATGGCTTCACTGGTGAGTTCTACCAAACATTCAGGGAAGAGCTGTCACCAATTCTACTCAAATTATTCCAGAATATAGAGGAGGATGGAAAACTTCCTAATACATTTTATGAAGCAAGCATAACCCTCATACCAAAACCAGGGAAGGGCGTCACTAAGAAAGAAAACTATAGACCAATATCCCTCATGAACATAGATGCAAAAATTCTCAACAAAATCCTAGCCAACAGAATCCAACAGCACATCAAAAAGATAATACATCATGATCAATGAGATTCATATCAGGGATGCAAGGATGGTTCAACATTAGGAAAACGATCAACGTTATCCACCATATAAATAAGAATAAAGAAAAGAACCACATGATCATATGCAGAAAAGGCATTTGACAAAATCCAACATCCATTCCTGATAAAAACACTCAACAAAATAGGAATTGAAGGGAAATTCCTCAACATAATTAAGAGCATATATACAAACTACTGACAATATTGTTAGCAGCCCAGCTCGTAACACACTACACTACCAGGGTTCCTTTATTAGCCAATGCTGTCAAGCTGGTTCCAACTCATAGTGAGCTGTATAGGGTTTCTGAAGAGCGGCTAGTGAATGTGAACCCCTGACCTAAGGTTCAAACTGACCTTGCAGTTCAGTACATACCCTATAGTGTCACAGCCATTAGAGAGATGAAAGTCAAAGTATAATGAGCTACCATCTCACTGTCATAAAAATAGCAATGACAAAAAGAAAAGAACAAATACTAGTGGGATTACAGGGAGGCTGAAGTTCTCATACAATGCTGGTGGTACTATTAAATGGTACAAGCACTATTGGAAATGGTATTAGTGCTTCCTCAAGGAGCTAGAAAGAGAAATATCTTATGGTCCAGCAATCCCACTCCTAGATATATATCCAAGAGATGTAAGCTCAGTGACACAAATAGACATATGCATACCAATGTTCATTGCAGCATTATAAACAGTAGCAAAAAGATGGGGGCAACCTAAGTGTTCATCAGCAGACAAATGGCAAAACAAGACATGGTACATCCATACAGTGGAATACTGTGCAACTATAAAGGCTATTGAAGAGTTCACAAAACATCTTAAATCTGGATGAATCTGGATGGCATGACAAAAAGTGGAATGAATAAATCAATCACAAAAGAACAAATATTGTATGTTTCTACTATTTTAAAAAGCTAGGAATAAATATATACACACACAGAAAGAAATGATCTCTGATGGTTGTAAGGGATGGGAAGAAAGGGAGAGGAAATCACTTTCTCAATAGTAGATGTTGTTGTTAAGTGCTGCCGCATCGATTCTGACCCATAGCGACCCTGTACAGGGTTTCCGAAGAGCAGCTGGTGAGCTTGAACCACCGACCTTGCAGTTCAAATGGCTTTGCAGTCTGGCGCATTAACTCACAGCACCACACCAGGACTCCATACAGTATAATAGTAGATAGACAATACCAAAGAAAAATGGCGTCCACATAAGTTGGCCAAAGTAAATGAAGACACTAATAAGTACACACAAAAAAGGGAGAGCTTCAGTAAATTCTATAACATACTCAATTTTTACAATAGCAGTAGTAACCAAAAGGGAATGTGTGATGACATAGAAGTGTGTGTTTATATGACTATAGGAAGACATGGGAGGGCATCATGAGTAGGTAAAGGTGCATCACATCATCTATAGACAGGAAATGCCCTGGGGTCCTGCCTGCTTATCTGGGAAGATGAAATATTGCCACTTCAGGTTGCTTGTCTTTCTACAGCATTTGTTGGGGGATGTAGAAGTAAGGCTGTGGCATAATTGCTGAGATCTGTTAATTAGATATATTTTGTGGATAATTGTTTGGACAAGAGTAACCTTTCACTGTGAAGGAGCTACTTGATTTTAGCATGAAAACAATGGTAGCCTTTAAGAGCTGCCCTAAGGATGGATTTAGATGTTAATATGCTTGGTTTTTTTTTGTTGTTGTTGTTGTTGTTGTTTGTTTGTTTGTTTAAGTTCCTTTCACCTTCACTTTTCACTACACTGGACACTTGCCTTTTGTCTTTCTATCTTTTACAAGCACCTAATTAAGAAAAGTGACTTCTTTGTCAAAGATTGTCTGACTTACAGAATCTTTTGTCAAAGATTTACTTTTTCTTTTCTTTTGGGGATAACTTTTTCTTGCAGACTGAATTGTTGAGGATTAACTCTGGAGAAGGGGAAGATGAACAGGACTGACAGAATTGTGAGAAAAATATCTGGATAGTGTTATTTGGAAGTCCTGGTGTGACACTGTAGGATAATCACTTGACTTCAAGGTCTGTTTGAATCACAAGGTCGGTGGTTCAAACTCAGCAGCCACTCCTCGGAAACCCCATACGGAGTTGCTATGAGTTGGAACCAACTTCATGGCACTTAACAACAAGTGGTATTTAAGATGCTCTTTTAGGGACATTCTTTACTGAATGTCTTACATAGGACAGCAAGTTTGCAGTCCAGTTTTAAAGTCATAAAGGAGCTTAAATAAATTTACTCAACCCCCCTCTTTTCTCTTTCTTTCTTTTTTTTTTTTTTTTGGTCAAGTATGGAAGCTGATATAAAGCGGCTTACTGTTACTGAGAAATCTAGTGACAGAGCTAGGACTAGGAAACAGATTTCCTGATTTCTGTGTTACCCATCAAATGCCCAGTGTGGTGCTGGATTGTGAACCACAAGGTCGGCAGTTCCAACCCACCAGCTGTTCCTTGGAAACCCAATACAAGGTCGTTAGAGTCTGAAGTGACTGAACAACACTAAAACCACAACAATAATATTACCTATCTGTCAGTGTTTTGTACTGTGGTAGCTTATGTGTTGCTTTAATGGTGAGAATTATGTGTAGTGTGGTGAATTACTTATCAAGGATGAGTATTCTAGCTGTAGTCCTTATAACTCCCACTGAACAACCAGATCGGACCATGCAGATTGGCTGTATTTCCTCCTTTCCTGAAGGGTCTGGACAAGAGAAGATGGGGGAAAATGCTGATAGGATTACATGATTCCATTGCAAGTGATTGTTAACAGGGTTCATTATGATTGTCAAAATTTGGAACTCTAACATGGGAATTGGCCATTTCTCCTTCCTGCTGAGTATAAAATATGCCATCTCAGAAGCAGGAAGGGGCATCTCATTACCATTAAGAAAGAGGAATTGGGAGTGGAGCATATCTTCTGGACCCCAAGGTCCCTACACATTAAACCTCTTTGATCCAGGGACAGAAAGCTGTGACAACCATACCAGAGTAGTGGGCGTCCTGGTCCATGGAGTGAGTAAAGCTGAGTGTCTTTGGTCAGGAGCCTCTCCTCGTGGGATGAGGTGAATCTAGGCACTTAACTGGAGGAGCTAGAGCTAAGCACCTTCAAGCTGATGCTTATTTGCTTATTGTATAGTGGTACACCCTTTGAGCATTTATTGGCATCCCTAACCAAGCTATATGTAATATTGCCAGAGCAGGACAGAGGTCAAGAGGCTACATGGTTGGGTCAATGTCCAAAGAGACATTGCCTGTGGGCATGGCTGGAAAGAGCTATCCTGATGGAAGAACTGTATTTTGAACATTTCTAATCCTGAGATGTAACCTGCTAGCTTCCCTAATAAAGCCCATATGTGAATGCACTGTCTGTGAGTTCTGGATGGCCACAGCACTCTGTATTTCTGAGTTGAGAAATAAAGAGTGCTATGGGAGGGATGGTTGCTGTTAGAATTGGCCTGAAAGGTTGGAGAGTAGAAGCTTGTCTCTGACCTCAGCCTCATAGGAATCAGCCTTGAGCAAATGCTGAGTTTGCTTCTCCTTCTTCCTGGTGAAGTAAGAAGAGATCACATCTTTCTTACACTATGCCATTGGTATTGTAAATATCAGCAGGGTCACCCAGGTACACAGGGTTCAGTGGAGTTTGTAGACTATGACAGAGTCGAAAGAAAGGCCTGTAGATTAATGTAATCCTTGTGGATCACAATAGAATATTATCCAGTTATAGTGCTGGGTGAGACAAATGGTTACTACGCTTGGCTGCTAACCAAAAGGTTGGAAGTCCCAGTTCACCCAGAGTTACCTTCGAAGAAATTCCTGCTTTTCTACTTCTGAATAATCTGCCTTCAAAAACCCTATGGAACATAATTTTACTCTGACAACACATGGTGTGATGCTGTGGGTTAATGCAAGGACTGGTTGAATTGCAAGGTCAGTGGTTCAAATTCACCTTCTGCTTCTCGGAAGCCCTATACAGGGTTGCTATGAATTGGAACCAACTCATTGGCATTTAACAAGTATATATTTGGAAGATGAGTCTCCTACAGGCTGCAAAACTGACTTGAACATAACAGTGGTTATGAAGATAATGCAAAATCAAGCTATTCTCTTGTATGTGGGGTCACAGTGAGCCATAGCTGACTGGACAGCAGAGGTAACAATACTAACCATTATATTTTATATGGACTGTTTGCTGGGAGAGCCAGAAGAAAAGAGGCAGTCATCACAATGCTTCCTTGGCTCGCGAAATAGCCCCCAGTATTCAGTGTCCCCAGTATTTGGGTTCTTCCATAAAGAGATTGTTAAATTCAAACACTTTTCTATATTTTATGTGGGGAAAAAAAGTTGCCTTTCTTGTATGTAAAATTTAACAATAAACAGTACTATTATTTTGATTAGCATACAGGTTTATAAATTTAATCCCTATCTTTCTGCTCCATTCCACAAAACCAATTTTAGCATCTATAAAGATTATTTTACAAGCTCATGTCATACAAATATCTTCTATTCATAAGTATAATTTGCTATCTTAATATTCACTTAGAATAAAGAATGTTCGTGTTACTGTATTAATATTGTCAGGTTCACTCACAAATTAAATGAGATTAACTTCAGAAGACAATGTCTAAAAAATTTTTTTTACTCCTTTTATTATTTTTTTTCCACAGTAAGGAATTCTAGTAGACTTAAGCTAATACTTTTGTTGGCAAATGAGGTTGAATGTATGCTTGTATTTTCTCTGAGATCATCAAATATTTAAAAGTAATGTAACTCAGTAAGATGATGTTGTTGTTAGATGCTATGCAGTTGCTTCTAACTCACAGTGACCCTGTCTATAGCAGAATGCTATACTGCAAGGACATGCGCCATCTTCTTAGTCTTTCCTATGTTTGAGTCCATTGTTGTAGCTACTGTATCAGTCCAGCTCCTTTTCACCTACTTATCAAGCTTGATGTTCCTCTGGATGACATGTTGGAAGTATGTGAGACAAATTCTCATCATCCTTGCTTAGAAGTATTCTGCCTGTGCTTTTTCCAACACAGATTTATTTATTATTTGGCAGTCCATGGCATATTCAATATTATTCACTAACACCACAATTGAAAGGCGTTAATTCTTCTTTGCTATTTCTTACTCATTATCCAGCTTTTGCATGCACATAAGGCAATTGAAAATACGATGGCTTGGGTCAGTTGCACCCTAGTTCTCAAATGGGTATCTTTGCTCTTTAACTTTTTTTTTTTTACTTGTGAATGGAGTGAACCATTTACAGAGAAATCAGGTTCCCATTCAACAATTTATCCACATTTTGTTTCATCTCATCTGCTGTAATTCCCTCAGTGTAACCTGACTTATCCCACTTCCTCCTGTGTTTCCTGTTTCCATTCCTCCTTCTTTTATAACCCTCTGTCCTTGGGTAAATGTGGTGGTTTTGATATCAACTGGTTGATTATTCTAAGATGTGCACACCTCATTAGTGTTGTTGTTCCCCTTATTGTTGTTGTTATGTGCCGTGGAGTCAGTTCCAACTCATAGCAACCCTGTGCAGGGTTTTCCGAGTGTAAATCTTTAAGGGAGCAGAAAGCCTCATCTTTCTCCCACGGAACAGCTGGTAGTTTCGAACTGCTGACCTTGCGGTTCACAGCCAGATTCGTAACCACTATGCTACCAGAGCTCCTTCATTGTTCCCCTTATAGACCTGTCTATTGTTTGGCTGAAAATTGAGCCCTGGGGGTGAGTTCAGTTGTAGACCTGAAGGGTGATTTGGATCATAGACTCAGCAATTCTACTAGTCTCTATCTGACCAGTAAGCCTGGTCTTTTTTTTCTTTTTTCTTCCCCAGTTTTTTCCAGCTCTGTCCAGCATCTTCTAATGTGATCCCTTTCAGAGCAGTTGGTAGCAGTTGCCGAGAACCTTCTAGTTCTTCTGGTCTCAGAGTCATGGAGACTGATGTTCACATGGTCTGTTAGTCCATTGGCTTAATTATTTCCATGTACCCTTGATTTTCACCACTCTTCTTTCCTCTGGACAGGGATACCCAATATTTGTATCTTAGATGGTGACTCACAAGCTTTAAGGTCCCAAGCGGAACTCTCTAAAGTAGGATATAGAAAGAACATTGACCCTGTGGACTATGTTAGGCCTCTTGACATTTGCACTCCCAGGCCTAGCATCTCATCCCCTCAAGGTGTTCCTGAAAAATGAAGAACATACTCAACAATTATCAAGCTTAAAGAACTGAAGAAAAAATTCAGGCCTTGACTTGTGGTTTTGAAGGATTCTATGGGCAAAATATTGAACAACACAGGAAGCATCAAAAGAAGATAGAAGAAATATGCAATTTCTGTATCAAAAATAATTGGCTAATGTTCAGCCATTTGAAGAGATAGCATATAATCAAGAGTTGATGGTATTGAAGGAAAAAGTTTAAGCTGCACTGATGACATTGATGAAAAACAAGGCTTCAGGAAATGATAGGATTCAAAAGTGAAATGTTTCAACAGACTGATACAGTTTTGGAGGAGCTGGAAGATAGCTACCAGGACAACCATTAGAAGAGATCAATATTTGTGCCCTTTCCAAAGAAAAGTTACCCAATGAAAGGTGGAAGTCTTTGAACATTACCATTAATATTATGTGCAAGTAAAATTTTATTGAATTTAATTCAGAAATAGTTGTAGCAGTACATTGACAAGGATTTGCCAGAAATACAAGCTGGATTCTGAAGAGGACATGGAATAAGGGATATCATTGCTGAGGTCTGATGGATCTTGACTGAAAATAGAGACTATGAGAAAGATATTTACCTATCTTTATTGACATTGTAAAGACTTTTGACAGTGTGGATCATGATAATATTTGAATCATACTACAAACAATGGATTGTTCTCATGAGGAACTAGTACATAGATCAAGAGACAGTTGTTCAAACAAAACAGTACAATACTGAATGGTTTAAAATCAGGAAAGGTGTGCAACAGGGTTTTTTTCTTTCACTCTACTAATTCGATCTGTGTGTATGCAAATTAGCTGAGAAGATGGATTAAATGAAGATGAGTATGGCATCAGGATTGAAAGAAGAGTCATTAATAACCAGTTATATGCAGATGATACAATTTTGCTTGCTGAAAGTGAAGAGAACTTAAAATACTTAACTAATGAAGATCAAAGACCACAGCCTTCAGCATGGATTGATTGTACCCCAGTGTAAAGAAAACAAAAACTATCACTACTGAGCCAATAAATAGCATCACAATAAATGGAGATAAGATTGGAATTGTCTAAGACTTCATTTTGCGTAGATTCACAATCAACACTCAATGGAAGCAGCAGTCAAGAAGTCAAATGACATATTTCACTAGGCAAGTCTGTTGTACAAGACCGCTTAAAGTGTTGAGAGCAAAAATATCAGTTTGAGTACTAAGGTACACCTGACTCAAGCCATTGGTATTTTTAATAGCCTTATATGTTGTGACATCTGGACAATGAATAAGGAAGAGTGTAGAGCTGATACATTTGCGTTGCAGTGTTGGAGAAGAATATTGAAAGGCTGCTAGGAGAACAAGCAAATCTGTGTTGGAAGAAATACAGCCAGAATGCTGCCTTAGAAGGCAGGACGGTAAGACTTCCCTCATACTTTGGACATATTATCAGGAGGAAAGAGTTCTTGGAGAAGGACATCATGCTTGGTAAAGTGGAGAGCCAGCATAAAAGAGGAAGACTCCCAATGAAATGGCTTGGCATAATGATGGTCTCAGTGAGTTTAGCATAAGAACCATTGTGAGGATGACTCAGGATTGTTTTGTTCTGTTTTGTATGGCGTTACTATGAGTTGGAACTGACTCGACAGCAACTAACAGCAACATTGTTTTTTGTAGTCCAAGTATTCCAGCCACACTTATTCTTTCTTTATTTTTGGGGCATTCCACAGTTTCTCAGATCTCTCTAGTCATCTCTTAAGTTCATCTTTCTAAGTAGCTGCTTAACAGGTTAACTTTCTGAATCACAAATTAATCAGATTTCTCTCTTGCTTAGAAGATTTAATGACTTCCTCTGTCTGGACTCAGTATAAGATACAGCAGACACTCTAGTTGCTTCTATCAGGAAAGGACTTAATATGGAAGTTGAGGAAGGTTATAAAATCAGAGAAAAGTTAGAGGAAGGGACACAGGGTGCCACTTCCTGTAAACCTTACTGGAAACTTGAATTTGAGCCTTCTGGCTGTAGCTGCTATTCATAGACCTGATGCTACTGCCTCATAGCTGCTGGTTGACCCTGGAATGATGCTCCAAAAGCTCTGTATCTCTCTATATTATTTGTCCAAATGGAAAGCATCCCCAGAAAGTCAGAAAGGTATCTGTGTCTCATTCACACCTTCCAAATCTTGTGCAGAGCCATCTAATAAGTGAAATCTGATTTCCCTTCAGAACTCCAGTTACAAGGGATCTAGGAAAATGTGGAGCTCCCTTGCCAACCTCTGTATAAGCAGGAAGATTAGAAAGTGAGAGGAGTTGTGAGCAAGGTACTCCACAGCATCCACCCATTAGGATCTCTGTTGTCTGCAATAGATGCAGTCTGGTGTTCAAAGCTGTGTGAAGTTTGTTTACTACCCCTTATGTTTTACTTAACCCCTTGTCTTTCGCCATCTAAAAAATCTGTCATACGACAGTACTAAACAGATACTTGTTGAGTGTATGAATGTACAAATGTGCTCACTCCTGATCCTGTTGTGCCTTAACTTCTGGCCATAACTTTAGTAGGAATGGCCTTCCTGGTCTGACATAATTTCCTGGCATTTCTTCCCATTGAAATCCTGGTACTCTTCTTGAGCAATTATCTTAGGGCATTTTGTGCTTTAATCTGAGAGCTTATCTTCCTGACCCTTGATAAATACTCAGGGTTTTTGCTTTTGTTTTTTAGCTTTTTCTTATGAATTGGGTGAAAGTTTGCAGATCAGTTTTCCATTCAATGATTGCTACAATGTAACGTCACTAAGCTCTGGTAGTGTAGTTGTTACGAATCGGGCTACTAACCTCAAGGTCGGGAGTTCGAAACTACCTGCTCTTCTGTGGG
>NW_006408678.1:6815392-6816837 GCF_000296735.1 Chrysochloris asiatica | reverse complement strand
GTGCTCCATTCTGCTGTGCATAAGGTCGCTATGAGTCAGTACCAACTCGATGGCACCAAACAACATCTGATCAGTAAGCCTGGTATTTGTGTGTGTGTGATTCTGAGCTTTGTTTCACATTTTTCTCTCACTCTAATGAGGACCCCACTACTCATTTGGCAGTTTGTTGTACTGTGCTGTGACATGCATGTTGCTGTGATTCTGGAAGCTATGCCACTAGTATTTTCAATACCTGCAGGGTCACCATGGTGTACAGGTTTCAGCAAACTTGCAGACTAAAACCAACTAGGGAGAAGGAGTGGCAGAGTACTTCTGAATGAATGTTGTTATTGTTGTTGTTAAATGTTGTCAAGTTGGTTCTGACTCATAGCAACCCTGTATTGGATTTCCAAGGAACAACTGTAGATTTAAACTGCTGACCTTGTGATTCAAAGTGGAATATTGTCAGGTATAGTGCCAGATGATATTGTCAGCAAATAGCATCAAAATATTGTCAGATACAATGCCAGAAGATGAGCGCCCTCCCCTCCTCCCCCCCAAGTTGGAAGGCACTCCAGCTGAGACTGGGAAAAGCTGGCTCCATAAAGTACAGTTGACCATGATGATGCAAATGGAATAAAGCTTTCAGAACCTTCATTTGCTATTGGGGTACTAATCAAAATAAGGGGAAACAGCTGTAAACATTCATTAATAATCAGAACATGGAATATACAGCGTATGAATCTAGGAAAATTGAAAGTTGTCAAAAGAGAAATGAAATGCATAAAGATTGATATTCTAGGCATTAGTGAGCTGAAATTGACTGGTATTGGCCATTTTGAATCTGACAGTCATATGGTTTAATGTGCTGGATATGACAAATTCAAGAATGATCTAGCAGTCATCATCAAAAAAGAATATCTCAACATCTATGTTGAAGTCCAATGCTGTGTGTTATAACATAAAAGCCATATGTCTATGAGGAAGACCAGGATCCTTGATTGCCTCGTGGATTATGAGCTGGGCTGCTAAACGCAAGAAGAGCCATTAAAATCTGTCATTCACACTGCTGGAGAAAGACAAGTCTTTTTGTTACCCTAAAGATTTAAGGAGCTCTGGTAGCGTAGTGGTTACAAATTGGGCTGTGAACTGCAAGGTCAGCAGGTCAAAACTACCAGCTGTTCCGTGGGACAAAGATGAGGCTTTCTGCTCCCGTAAAGATTTACAGCCTCAGAAACTCTGTACAGAGTCACTATGAGTCAGTTTCTACTCCACGGCACAAAACCACCATCAACCACCACCAAAGATTCATAGACTCAAAAATCCTATATGGTATTGCTGAGTCATAACTGACTAAACAGCACACAACCACCACTATCACCACAAGGAAGACTAGTTAATACCACTAATGCTAAATTTACATGTCAACTGCTAAAGTCAGTAATGATGAAATTAAAGAATTCTAC
>NW_006408678.1:6807796-6813182 GCF_000296735.1 Chrysochloris asiatica | reverse complement strand
AGAGATGCTAAAATGAATGGAAGAAATGAGGACATAAACAAGCTGAACAGGATATTTCAAAATTGTCAAAATCAAGTATTATTATGAAACTTGCAAAGACTTTGAGTTAGAAAACCAGCAACTGATGGGACTTAAATTGTTATCTTCTAGCAAATTGTTGTAGCACTGGAGGTGCTCACTCATCTATGCCAAGAAATTTGGAAGACAGATACCTGGCCAACCAATTGGAAGAGATCCATATTGTACCCATTTCAAAGAGAGGTAGCCCACCAGAATGTGGAAATCATCGAACAATATAATTAATATCACGTGCAAGTAATATTTTGTTGAAGATAATTAAAAATGGCCACAACAGTACATGTACAGAAAATTGCCAGAAACTCAAGCTGGATTTGGAGGAATGAGGGCTATCACTGCTGATGTCAGTTGGGATTGGAACCAACTCAAGGTGTCAGATGGATCTTGGCTTGTGCTTTATTGACTATTTGTAGGCTTTTGACTGTGGATCATGACAAGCTATAGATAACACTGAAAAGAATGGATATTCTAGAATACGTGATTGTGCTCCTTTGGAGCCTGTACATAGACCAAGAGGCAGTCATTCGAACAGATCATGCATATACTGAGTGGTTTAAAATCAGGAAAGGTGTGTGCTAGGACTGTATTCTTTCACCATAATTATTCAATCTGAGATCTAGATTATATGAAGAAGAGTGTGGCATCAGAATTGAAGGATGGCTCATTAACAACTTGTGATATGCAGATGATACAATCCTGCTTGCTGAAAGTGAAGAGGACTTAAAATGTTTACTGATGAAAATCAAAAACCACAGCCTTCAGCATGGGTTGCACCTCAATGTAAAGAAAACAAAATTTCTCACCACTGCACCAGTAAATAACATTATGATAAATGGAGAAAAGATTGAAGTTGTCAAAAGACTTCATTTTGCTTGGATCCACCATCAATTCTCATAGAAGCAGCAGTCAATAAATCAAAGTATTTCACTACACAAATCTTTAGTGTTCCAGAGCAAAGAGGACTAATGGTATTTTTAATTGCCTCATTCATGCATGAAAGTTGGACAATAATTAAGGAAGACCATAGAAGAATTGATGCATTCAAGTTTTCTGATCCTGCGTTGTACCCTGTTAACTTCCCTACTAACTGCTGTAACTGAGTGTGGTGTCTGAGTTTTCTGTGGCCAGTGCAATGAATTATTGAATTCAGCTGATAGAGAATGCTGTGGGAGGAATGGTTGGTGCCATTTTCTGTACCCTTGTATTCAGTTTTTTGTTTTTAAAAACTTTTTGTAAACCTTGTGTAATGTGAACTTTTGGGAAATAGCACACCCTCTTAAGCATCCCCACACTGACCTTTTCTTCACTCAGCACTTTCTCTTTTCATCCTCCCCTCCCTTAGGCATAGCAACTCTGGTTCTCTTCGAAAAACATTCATTTCACTCTTCTATTTCCTTGTAATTGTCATTGAAATTCTATAATTTTAGATTTTTTTCTTTTGTCTCTCTCTCTCTCTCTTTTGTCCTTATTTCATCATGGAGACCTCTATTCTCTTTTGCCAACACCTTTCTCCTGGTTTAGCTCTAGGCAGTATTGATACAAAGGAAACCTAAAATGGGAGGAGCCCTGGAGGGAAAGGGGGAAGTTTTGGTGTTTTGTTTTGTTGTTGTTACGCTCTTGGTTTCCTTGTAATTTTTATAATGGAATTCATACTATGTTCATGGTGTTCTGAATTGCTAGTCCTTGACAATGGGAACTATGTTAGAGAAGTTATTTCACCATTGTGTGGTTCATAGTTAGGATTCTGAGATGTAGGGGCAGTACCATGTGATTTGTGTGTGTTTGTTGCTGTGAATTTCTTAGAACTTGACTTTGCTTTGTATAGGATTTAGGATTCCTCTCACCATTCTCTCTGCTTCTCTTTTTCTCAAAGCACTCTTTATCTTCCACATGATAATTGAAATGCATGAAAAGGCTACTGAGTCTTCAGGGATGTCCAGGTTTATTTTGTTAGAGGTGCAAGATACTCCTAAAAGATTCATAAAGGGAAAGATCTATCCCTACAAAGATTTAGACTGTACAGTGCTTAGCCTAGTTTCATTTTATCCAAATATGAGCATGTCACAGTTCTTTCAAATGTTCATTCTGCTTTCTCTCGGCTCGAATAACAGAACTTGAAATTGGTTGCAGGGAAATGAGGGGAAGTTGTACAGAAATGGCACACTAGGTAATCATATCTGTAGCATTGATGTTAGAGTTCATTCTTAATATTCTGCGTGTGGATCCGCAACACTGGGAAAGAGAAGAGGGGAAGTCAACATTCTCCTGCCAGTTTCCCAGCGGACTTGACCAGGTCCGTATGTACAATGCTTTGATGGGCTTCAATGCTTTTTTTGGGTTGTTGTTAGCTGCCATAGAGTTTATTCTCAACTCATAGTGAGTCCATGCTCAGGAAGGTGGGACATTGTTTATCCCTAAGGTTTTCATTGACTGTGCTTTTGAAAGTAGATTTTCAGGCCTTTCATCTTATTCTGTCTTAATATGGAAGATCTGCTGAAACCTGTTTAGCACCGTCATGTTACCGGAGTTGCTCTGAAGGAGTTGCCAACGCCACATGGATTGTAACAAAGGAAGGGCTTTGTTGTGCTACGTGGTATCCAGAGGCTGAGCCTGTCTTCTCAGTGTGAGGATATTTTATAGGGAATAAAGGTGCATACATGAGTCATTTGGGATTGGTTAGTGGGGGCCAACAGCTTCACAGGGCTACCTGGGATTGGTTGGTTCAAACACACAATGGGGAAGGATGTATTAGCATACAAGTGAGCAGTTACAGAAGCGGAAGCAGGTAAACATGAGCTCAGGGTTCTTTTCCCTCCTGGAGGGGGGCCAGGAACAGGAGATTAGCCTGGGGAATCCCATGAGGCTAAGGGGGTCTGTTGCTTATTTCCTGGAATGAGCTAGGAGCCTGGGGGACGTGAGGGGCCGGCGCCTGTTTCCTCAGGCCTGCCTGCCTCAGTAGCAACATGCAGGCCTCCACCGACAGATGGTGGTTGCACTGGAGGTACATTCTCTAAGAATTGAGCCCAAGTCTGCATGGAAGATAAGAAAGCTGCAGCTGAACCACCACTGCCACCCTTGCTAGTTATTTTTGTGTGTTCCATGAAGTCGATTCTGACTCGTAGCAACTCTAGCACAGAGTGGAACTGCCCCATAGAGATTCCTAGACTATAATTTTCACAGGAGCAGATGCTAGGTCTTTATTTCCTCTTTTAGTTTCGAACCATTGACCTTCTAGTTAGAAGCCAAGTAATTAACCATTGTGCCCGCTAGGGCTCCTCTTGCTAGTTTAGATGCCCCCATTTCACTGACCAAAGTAAGATGAGTTCTTTAAGTGCTCAGTGCTCAGGAATTTTATTCAAATTCTTTGGTTTCATCATAGCTGATTTCCTGTAAGGGAGGGTAGGTAGGAAGGAAACGGAATAATCCTCTTATCGGTGTGGAGGTTCCATTATGTGTCCTAGATCGTGCCCTACTTCTCAAGCCATACCCTTTGTGAACTGGTTACTGGTATGGGAGCAAAGCACAGGCGTACCAAGGAAGATCCATAGCCCAAAGATAGCCCCACCCTTTACACTGGACCTCTGCTCTTGGTTCTTTCCCTAACAGCCTTAAATGCTGGTGGAATCTCCCCAACAGTCCCTTCTGCCCTAGAGAATCAATACCCTTCTTGCTGCCTGTCGGTTCAAAGTAGAAAGTATGTTTGGAATGCTTTATTATCCCCAAGGTGCCTCCATTAGTTGGGTTAGCATTAAAAGCCAGGAGTTTCAGAGGGTGAATTTTTGTGAAGTAAATTAATGCCTGTGGTGTTTTATAAATCTCAAGGAGATGAGGAATTTTAAAGTTTTAAAAAGTGAGCTAATTAGAAATCAATTCAGAGGAATTAAAAAAACAAAAATGCCTTGAACTGAAGGGTTTCCCCTCCCCACCAATCACATCCATAACCATTTCAAACAGTACATCGAAAATCCATAATGGGCCAGAGATCATATAAGCTGAGAAGTTAGAGGAACAGGTCAGAGAGGCCAATCTTTCCATAACCATTTATTTGAATGTCTTCTTGGAGATGTCAGTTTGAAGACTAAGGTGCGCCTGGCTCAAGCCATGTCATTTTTAGTCACCTCATATGCATGTGAAAGTTTGACAGTGAATAAACTAGACTGTATAAGAATTGATGCATTTTAAGAATAATGAGGAAGCATGTTGAAAGTACCATGGACTGCCAGAAAACTGTACAAATCTGTCTTGGAAGAAGTACGCATGAAATGCTCCTTAGAAGCCAGGAAGTGAGACCTCATCTCTCGTATTTTGGACACATTATTAGGAGGGACCAGACTCTGGAGGAGAACATCATACTTGGCAAAGTGGAGGGTCAGCGAAAAAGAGGAAGACCCTCAATGAGATGGATTGGCACAGTGTACAAAATCATGGGCTCAAGCGTAACATCAATTGTGAGGACGGTTCAGTACCGGACAGTGTTTCATTCTGCTGTGCATAGAGTCACAATGAGTCGGGACCTACTGTACTGGACAGCACCTGACAACAACAATGGAAGAATTCTTCTCTGGGATACAAAGAAGAATAACATGCAGGATTAGGACTCCCCCAAGAGATGCAAACAGTGAAACAATAATAACACTGTGTAATCTGCTATAACTTGGGAATGGTTAACTCTATTATTGGGGTATGTGGAGGAGGTGTTAAGGAAAGCGTCAAAGTAAAGGAAGATACTTGAGTTGGGCTTTGGAGAATAAGTTAAGTGTTCATGTGGAGGATGACAGTGAAAAAGAAATTCTAGACAATGGGAAAAGCCTGTGTCATACCCCTGGTGAGTTCTGGAAATCTTGAGTGTCAGCTCATGGATGAATGGTGGAATGCAATTAGGAAGGAATGGCAAGGGGAAAGCTGGCCAGCAGGCATTTGTGGACAGATTGATACTATAGTTTAAGGCATCTGTTTCATCCTGCATGTGGTAAAAAGCACAGAAGAGTTTTCATTTTAACATCTCTTAAGTAGCAGTGTGAAGGGTGGATTGGACAGAGTGAAAGTAAAGGCAGAGGGCATGTTATGAAACTATCATATTAGGCCAGCTGGATGGGGCAGGTGCAATGGGGAGAGGATGGAAGGAAGAAAGAGATGTTGAGATGGATTAAAGCATGGATGATGCTAAGATTCCTGCTGTTAAGTGTCTTCAATTAAGTTCTGACTCATAGCGATTCATAGGGCTTCCAAGGAGCTATTGGTGGACCACTGCTGATCCTACAGTACCATACCAGGACTCCTCTAAGATTCCTATTGTTCTTTTTTTTTT
>NW_006408678.1:6799563-6800541 GCF_000296735.1 Chrysochloris asiatica | reverse complement strand
ATGGAACCAATCACTAAAGAAGGATATCATGTTTGTTAAGGTGGAGGGTCAGAGAAAAGGAGGAAAACCCCAATGAGATGGATTGGCCAAGTGGCAGCATCAATGGACTCAAGCATGGCAATTGTAGTGAGGATGGCCCAGGATCGTGGAGTGTTTCATTCTGCTGTGCATAAGGTCGCTATGGATTGGTACCGACTCAATGGCACCTAACATAAACAACATTCAGTGTCTCATTTGTAGCTCATAAGAGCCCTCCAAAGTAAGCTGGACCACGTTCATTCTTCTCATTTAGGTGAAAGATTAACCTGATGTCACACAAGTAGGAGTAACTGCTCATAGACTTGACGCTTCAGATTTAATCCAGGACCCTTTTTTAAAACCAAGCATCTCATTATTTTTTTAAGTTTTTATTGTGAATTATCTGATAGTTTACAAGGGGCAACATTCTTCCCTATCATATATTGTTTCATTGCCACAGTTACAGTCCCCTCCAAGCATTATCAACCAACCAACTAAAGGGTATATCCTGCAAGCCTGCCCCCTTGTTGTCAGCACACAGCCCCTCTCCCTCCCTGAGTCTAGAGTCCCCAGCTGCTCCATCTCTCCACGTTATCTCCTCTGCCTCCATCTCTGGTGTCACTGCTTCTCTGGGTAGGGTCCGGCGCTCCGCTCTTCTCCCTTGATGGTCCGAAGGACTGCTCCTGGACTGCAAAATCAACCATTCCCTTCCTTTTTTTTTTAACCAAACGTCTTCCTTTACATTTCCAACCCTCACAGGCAGTCCTGATAGCAATTATTCACTATTGAACCACAAGAGTCTTATCCCCATCTCCTTTCATCAGCCCCATCCAGACAGGTTCTAAACAACTCAGTGGAGATTCTACCTTCCCCTGCACTCTCTGGAACTAGGCTTACACTTGAAAGCTTGTAAGCCAGTCACTTCTTGCCTTTGTAGCCCTCCCATTTTGGGTAGCCAAT